>NC_079566.1:1236250-1545312 GCF_015846415.1 Triplophysa dalaica | reverse complement strand
GAGCAAGGCACTTAACCCATGTTTGATCCATGCAATCGCGGTATTGCCAATGACTTTGTAGGAAAAAGGCATCCACTGAACGTTTAGTTATTATAGAGAGAAATAAATCAATTGATGGCACACTTCAGCGCAGCCGACTCTTCACAGGGTGGTTTTACTAGGGAAGCTTCATATTCCAAGAGCGAGCTGCAGAATTTATTTCACAGCAATTAAATCTCAGTGATATTTCCAGTCCATAATCTTTATACCCCAAAAGGAAGGACCTTCATCTGTCACATTCTAACGTGAAACGGCAAACTAACGCTGACCACTCCCGGAGGAAATTGAGTTTCTTGATTATCGATTAAAGTTTGCTGAATAAAGGCAGTTGATTCTGGACCATTAAGCAGCTTGCGGCGTGCCTGTGGACAGCTGTGACCTTGCGCAAACGTCCTCGAAAACTCCACAACAAAACGGGCAAAGATCTCTGAATATTCATTATATATCTGTTTAACTGTGAACGATGTAATGCTTCCTGCTGGGTACGACTATTAATAGACCTATGAAAAGAATAGTCGTTTTAAGACACAAATCATATGTACACAGAAAGGTCACATGGAGTGTCTCTTGAGATGTGTTGTTCAGTAAACATTAACACCCTTGAGTGCGCACATAAGCAGTTAACAAATACAAAATATATACAGTTGTGCTCATACAGTTATATACATCTTGCAGAATCTCTTATGATTAAAAAAGAGAGATCATAAAATGTGTGCTTAGTCTGCACCAAGATGTTGCATCAATGATATTTTTGGCCCTATTTTCAGGATTTAAACGCATGGTCTAATAAACAGGGCGCAAGTGCACTCAGGGCGTGTCCAAATCCACTTTATGCTAATTTAACGACGGGTAAATGGTCGGTGCGCCCAGGTCATTTTGTCGTAACCAGAGCCATCGATAGAGAGAGTTGCGTCTTCTATGTTGACTCCAATGGAACAGTTTTTACAAAGTTTCAATACTTCCCGGAAATTACTAGTTACGCATAGAGCTGCGATAAAACAGACCAACTGAGGTAAACTTCAAACCAATTTAAAGACGAAAGCCATTTAATGAATAAAAATGAAAGAAATAAAGCATTTAAAGAGAAAAAATAACTTCCTGCAACTGTCTGAAGGCTCCATGAATCACGAAACGCTCCAGCGTTTTGGACTTCTGTTGGCAGAACTCTCTCTATCAATGGCTCTGGCCGTAACGTGCAGTTAACCAATCGGAGTCTCATCTCTCATTCCCTTTAAGAGCCAGTTGCGCTCGTGCCATTGCCATTCGCTTTGTACATGGTGGACTTTGCGAGAGCAAAGAGTGGATGCTTCTCCAGACAGGAAAGGTATCTAGGATAAGCCAGATTTTTATGCTCACAATAATCATAATTTACATTGTACTCCATTTATTTTTATATTTGGCATGTTTGTGTGCTGCTGCGCTTCGCTCTGTGAAATAAATAAAGTGAAAGCGGGTTGTGGACAAGCCCAGAGATGCATTTTCTAGTAACACGCTTTTTAAATATAAAAAAAAAATGTGTTCCTTAAAATAGCAACGATCCAACAATGCACCTGAAAACACCTCTTTTTTAGACCAACACGCCCATGAGCGCAAATGCATTTGCTATTTAAACAACGCAGCTCAGGATAGGAAAATGAGAACTGCGTTGGCCTGAAACTAGCAAATACACATGCGCTGCGCCCTGCGCAGTGTTGCGCTGGGTGTATGATAGGGCCCTTAAGATTTTTCATAAGCCAAAAATTACTAATCTTGCACAATTTATCATAAAATGTATCTTTGTAAAAGTTTACAAATCATTGTTTTTTTAACATGGTGTGTTAGACTTGAACATTAATGACTGCGTGCAGCTTTAAAGAGTGTTTGTGTACCTCAGCTGTCCACAGTTGCAAATCTGAATCTCAGCATCACCAAGACACCATGCAGAGCATCAAGAACACCTCGAGGTATCGTCAAGAGCCTCAGATATCTTATTTATGCACTCTAGGAACAGCAGTATATATTTCAAGTGCTATGAAAGCTGGTGAATAGAAGGAACCAATAACTGTTAATGGGCTATTGTGTGCCAAAGTTTTTAAAGCTTTTTTTATTTTTAAAGCACGATTTACCACAGTGAGATAAGTGCCGCTTTCAGATCTGTTACATCTACAGTCCATATTTCTCATAAACTATTTTATGTTCTAAGAGCCATCTCTTCTCCATTTGTTAAACATTGTTTCTGATTTGCACATATTTATTCTGAGAAATCCTCCAAAGTAAGTCGTTTCTCAAAAACAATTTTATCACACCCATAATGCATTTATAGTACCCTCAACTTCAAAAGAAAACCTGTATAGACTGATATTTTTCTGATGTCTAGACTCTATCATCAGGGGTTTAAGAAAATAGTAGCACATGGTAAGATATATTGGTGATAAGTACGTTTTCTGAGAATGTATTTTTCTGCAAATATCACAGATAGAAAATAAGAAATGCTGGGTGTTTTCAACCCAACGTTGGGTCAAAAAGGGACGAGCAAAAACTGTAAATGCTGGGTTGGGTTAATCTATTGTTGGGTCAAATATAACATTTTTGGGTTATGTATTGGGATATAACTTGTGCATTGTTTTGATGTTGTTGTTCACAGACGTAATTGTATGTAATGTTCTCACTCCTCCTGCACTGTGATTGGACGGCTGAGTAAAAAGCGAGCATTGATGATGGCAGTATTTTGAACTTTCTTAAATCTCAAACACCGAGCACTGCTTTGCCAGCTGCGGTTGTTTTTAAAAGTGTGACACATCCACTGCAAACAAACAACTAAAAAATACGTTGGCCTTCAGAACAACTGATGGCATACGAGTAAGTGTTTCAAAGAACTGAAAGGATGCTAGAGGTTTCTTAGGAGGCTCTGCCAGCATTTCATGTGAGGAACCCTAAACTTTGCTTTGAAAAATTGCACAGGTTACTGAACGCTTTCTGTCAGAAAACAATAGAGCAACATTACTTCCTAGTACAAACCATGGGTAAATGTAAACTTCTGTATAATACAGGTTTGTCTTGAATTTATGTTAAAGTGGTAGTTTACCAAAAGATGAAAATTATGTCATGAATTAATCACCCTCAAGTTGGTCTAAACCTGTATAAGATTCTTTGATCTGTTGAACACAAAGAAGATATTTTGAAGAATATGGGAAACTAAACAGTTCTGGGGCAACATTGACTTCCATAGTAGTTTTTTCCCTATACTGTGAAAGTCAATGGTGTCACAGAACTGTATGGATATAAATTGTCTTCCAACATTTAAATCATTTTGCAACAACTCTAGGGTGAGCAAACGATGACAGAATTTTATTTTTATGGTGAATTGTCCCTTTAATATTTCTCAAAAATTTCCTGCGGCTCAGTGGTTAGAGCGTGGTGCTAGCCGCGCCAAGGTCATGGATACGATCCCGGGGATTTCACATACTTAATTTTTTTATAGAAGAATACAATGTAAGTTGCTTTGAATAAAAGCGTCTGCCAAATGCATAAATGTAAATATCAAATATAGTATGTCACATAGCTATAGTATATGGCAATAGTATATTACAAACTGAAGTGAAAATGTGTTTGATCCCTCAAATTTTTTCTCCTGCAGATTCTACTAGAGGTATGTAGACGTACTGAGCAGAACTGTATCGCCTTTATGCATAACACATGACAACACAGACAGACTAGCCACAAGTTTGAGGACGCTGACACGAAATTCAGCGTCTGCCCTTGTCTCTCCCGTCTAGACGTAAGCACATGGGCGCATGTGGCGATTAGATTCAGAGACAGTGTCAGAGACCCTGAGTTTGATAAATGAGGTACATAGTCCTCAGTTCCTGTAGGGTAAACAGGATAGAATAATACAGGTTCAGCCCTCTCTACTGGGGAATAGTCAGGGTCATCTATAGCCAGACTTACACACAAACATCTAACATCTGTAGATTAAAGAATGTGTGACAGATATCTCTTAAGTAAATTAATCAATTATTGAAGCATTTATATGCAGGTTTTAATATAACACACATGGTCCCTTGCTCTTTTACTGCCTCGGCGACAAAACGGGATTGGGTTTCTGAATTACATTTCACCTGAACTGTTCCTCTGGCCATGATTAAATACAGAAGGCTTTTGCTTACACACTTTTATGCACATATATACACACAGACAGACAGATAGATATAGACAAATTCGAATTTGATGGAGTACATAAATGAGCTCTAGCTCTCTTCGGCTTGTCATCTGCTACGTTCTAAGCGGGCGTGAAACACAGTTTTCCAGCTGTGCGTGATTCCCAAGATCTCAAACACAACAGCCTTCTGTGGAACATTGAGACACAAGCTTCTGTGCATTTATGTTTTTTTTATTTATAGATATTGTTTTATCTAATTTCCTATGTGTTGTTAACCAACCCCGTCTATTCATTTGTGTGACTGACACGAATTTCCCCCTTTTTTATGGGTACTGCAATGATGTGTCATGCATTATGACTTCTTTACAATGTTAAACGTGCTTTCTTCTCTTGCTTAAAATGGTCAACTTGTCAAAAATTGTTTTTTTCAAACATAAAACTGTTTTGTAACAATTTTTCCTAGTCCCTTGTTGGACAATTCTCCCGGAAAAGCACGCGACACGCCCACGCGGCAGCATGAAGAGCAGGAGAAGCAGCATGCGCAGACGTCACTTTCACTTGTGTGCAGGAGAGAGAGCATATGTTTGTGAAGTTCAGGTGTTTGTTTCTTCACTGCATTTGGGTGATGAATGTTATATAAACTGTGGATATAATGCTGGATTTGGAGATCGTTTGAAACTGATATATGGAGCCGTCCCAGCGCCGAAAGATGCCAGACATGAACCGCATACGGTGAGTGAAATTGATGTCTGTGTTTTGTTGACAATGTGCTTTAGTTCAGTCTACCCCTCCCCCCCAAACGCGCTGTATGATTTCGGAAGTAATCGTACAGCTGTATCTATCTTTTATAAATGTGATCAAACTAAATACTCTTCGAAGATACGACGTCTGCAAAATAACTGTATAGGTACTCAAGATTAATATGAGATTGGCATAACCTTGTGTGTTTAACTGATGTAATCTATGTTTTATTATGCGATATCTTTTATATGTATAATGCGATCTGATGGGAATTCATACCTACTTTACAATGTGGCTCATTCGTGTGAATTCTTATTTCCTACGATTTATTTAACTTTTCCCTTGTGATGTAAGGTTTAGGGGCGGGGTTAGGGGAGCCATTTATCGCTGTTCTGCCACCTCGTGAACTCGCGTTATTAGCACAGTTAGCCTTGTGTTTTTAGAATTTGGGGTGAATTAAGGTGTTGGTTAGCCACATCCTAAAATATGTATGACATCTTTTGATATCAGGTTATAAATATATAAATGTAAATACACATGCAGTCTGTGTATTGAAAATCGTGCTGAGTGGCTATACAAACTATACGCAAAGCCTCGCCATCTATAAATCACAGGAGATCTCCAGATAATACTGATGCCGTGCGAAAACTGTGAATGCTGCTAATGTGTTACCTAACGTTAGGTCTGGAACCAAATTCACAGAAGCCTCCAACTATGCAAACTGCTATCCAATCAAAGCAGTGGGCGTTTACTTATAAAGTCTTCAATGCGGCACGCCCATTAAAACCGAGTGTTTTATGCTGGCCAAAAAACCAGTGTAGAGAATAGCCTATTGCTTCTTGATTTTGATGTTTTTGAATGTAAAACCACGTGAACCTCATAACTAGACCTCATATAACAGTATAAAACAATAAACAAGGCCAATTCATGAGACCTTTAAAAAAGGTTGTGCTTGCTGACTCGAAAAAATGAACACAAATGAATAGATTCCAAAGTGGGTGACAATGACACAAATTCCCGTGAGACTGGGATGTGTGTACAGTCTGTTTATAAAGAATGAAACTGAAAACTTTCCATGTATGCAAGTGTATGCATGTTTGTGCTTGTGTGTAAGAAGCCTTCTGTGTGTGTCCGGACAGATGGGCCCGGGTGCAGCTGTCCAGACTGGTCAACGCAGGACATTTACTGAACCTGTAGTTGAAAACACAGGCCAACATGCAGCTTCCATTGTCCTCGAGTCAACCATCTGAAACACGCTGCTGTCTTCACCAGTGTCTCCTCAACACGACCACAGTTATTCTGCGTTCATGAATTTCCCCTCTGCACAACACTGCCCAACATCACCGCCCATTCCTCAACAACACAAACAGCAAAAATCATCTGTGAAGTTCATGTTAAAACCAGAACAACACGCATAAACATATCACAGAAACCACTGGAATAGTATATGTGCATATGCATGTTTGTCTGTATTCGTGTGTGCTTTTGGCAAAGCGAGTGATTCGTTTACAGTGGCTGGAGCTCAGAGAAGAAGGTCATCCATCATTCCCCAGACAAAAGTGTCAAGTACACTGCACAACAGGAGAGAGAGAGAGGGAAAGAGAGAATGAGAGAAAGAGAGAGAGAGAGAGAGAGAGAGAGAGAGGGAAAGAGAGATGGAGCGATAAAGGATTATGAAACATAAGGACAGACAGATGGAAATTTGAATGATGGATGCAGAGAAATAGAGAGAGGGCAAGATATTCCTGAGTTAGCTCAGATATACATATGAATAAGCCAAGAGTAGATGAGAGAAAGAGACTCAGCTGGGCCTCAGAGGATATGAGCGAGATAGGGGAGAAGGAGTAATTTAAAGGTTAATAATGTTAAGTTGGATGCGGTACAGGAGAAAATGGAAGGGGGTTAAAAAATAAGAAAGGGGTGTTTCTTTAACTGCTGACACTTTTATGTTCCTTTCAAGTTTTACTATCAACTCATATTTGTTTCAGTATACGAAGGTCACATCTTAAAACGTTTTCCCTAGTTTTATTTATATATGCCTTTATTTTTTATTATTTAAAATCCCTTTTAGAATTTTTTTTTAACAAAGGTGTCAGACACAAAAATGTATACATTCATTATAAATATAATACAAAATGTATACTTGTGAAACCACAACAATAATAATAATAACATATTATTACTATCTTTCATTAAATATTATTTCAATTATATTTTTTAACTTGTTTAGTGGTAAGAAGGCTTTGTGTTATCAGTGTACAAACAGATATTACAGATCATGTTTAATATGTTTTTATAAAAATATAATAGATAGATATGTTTAATCTGTTTTAAATAAAAAAAAAATACATTAATTATTTTGTGAAACTATAATAATAATAATGTTATTCTTTTTTTTCCTTTTTTCTTTTTAGAATGTAAAAACTTGTTTGGTGGATGCAATGGACCAACTAAGGCATTGTGTTTTTTGTGTATAAACATATTGCAGATCATTTTCACACAATACATATCATAATCGTTTATGTTTATATATGCATTTTTCTCTTTCGACTAAACTGTAAAAGTACATTGTATTTTCGTAACACATTATGTACAGTATATATGCGACTCTGTATTTGCAATTGCATATTGACAAATTAAATAAAGCAAGCGTGCATTTTAGAGAGCCCAAACGAGATGTCCATTTCGAACATTCGACCTCAAATAAAAGAAAAGAGAAACAGCTAGAACTTGACAGGAGGTGGGCCTTGTCGGCCATCAGCGGGTGGTCGGATAGAGGGGGCATTAACCCGACAGAGCCGGTCCTGCCAATCCAACCCTCCGTCACAGCTGTCCCGCCTGGCGTCATGCCACACTCGGAGCAGACAGAAAAAGGAGGGCAAAAGGGAGAAAAAAGGCAGAACAAAAGTGCTCGAAACATTATGCCATCGTCAGTCATTGTATCACAGGGGGCAAGGCACTGGAGAAACAACGCAGGCTAATCTTTCCAGGCATATGGACGCTAGCTGGACAGACAGAGGGACACAGTTACAATAAAAGACAGGCCGATGGAGAAACAAAGAGATGAGAGAGAGCGAAAACAAAAGACAGATTCAAATCTGGCCAGCTGGTCAGTGAGTGTCGGGTGAATATGTTTACTTAGATACAAAATGGGATTTTAGGGCGACAACAATAGGGTGAGAGTCTGCCATTAAACACTCCGGGATAATCCGTATTGACTGAGCACTAGCAGAGAAACTTAGCTGAGTGGCGCAAGGCGCTTATATGCTTAATGGGTGATCTTGTTACATACACACAAAAAGGCAGGAAGCCTGATTGCTGGGGGTTGTGAAGGAGCAAGATTTTGACGTGACCCTAATCACCCATGTCAAATCTGGCGTGCGGGCGTTACACTGTTATTATAACTCGTACTTCAGCGCGGGAATTTCATCAAACCCTTTTCAGTATGTAACTCTTATTGTACTGCTTGTGCCCTGGGCATGGTTAATATATATTCCATTGTGAACTTTTTCTATGCAACGAGGTATACGAAATCAGATCCGTAATATGATTGGAGTACTTTGGCAACTCAGAACACTGTAGAAACTACCTATCAATACAATAGCAACCACCCAGAATACCCTAGATCCGCATTCATATTGCATCGCTCTGGCAACCATCCACATCTTCTTAGCATCCCGGTGGGTGGTTCAGAAATGGTTTAATTGGTAGTTCTGCAATTGTTGCATATATAACTGAAGAATTGCAAGTTTCTAAAGAATCTTACGCACACGTCCCTCATCAGATTCGTTCCCCCTCCGCTATACCACAATGCATCATGTCTCAGACCTTTGAAGTGACTCTTGACTTTTTCCCTCCAAGGCTGATTTATATGCATCTGGAGTAACAAACCAACAAACGCGCGCGCCCGCAGCGACTGCCTCTTGTTTGTCCATTGTCATTGTTTGTTTGTGTCTTTTTCCTCCTTTAGTTTTCTCAAACCAAAGCCCCATCTGCTGGATCATCAACACTCTTGAGTATTTTAATTCACATCTTCAGACACCATCTGCCCTACACCCTCTTCCCTCCAAAACGCACAACCGCACACACACATCCTAAATATGATCCCACCCCAGCGAGCATCACCTGTTTCCTCGGTGTAGGGTTGGATACTTGTTACACTAACATCTGTCACTCTTTAAACTGCAGCTCGCAATGCGGCGCTCTGACGTCAAAGCATTCAGTCCTGAGCGATGAGCAAAAAGTTTGCCAAGTCCACTTCTGCATGTTCTATCCTTCTGCATTACTTCGATAAATGAACATAGTGTAAATGTTAAAATAAGCACATAACACCACAGAAACTACTTATTTTTTTTTCTTTTCAATATAGCATATAGTTAGTGTTTTGTTTAGAGCTCCACTTCATAGCTTTTTGGGTTAAACATAAGTTATTGAACAAGGACCTTAAACTAACAGGTTATATTCACAGTGGTAAAATTATATTAAACTAACAAAAAAAATATTAATATGATGATTTTAAGTTGAGCTTTTGGGAGCATTTTTTTAAGCCCATGTAAATTACATGAACTAACCTGCAATTTTATATTTTAATCAGAGGTGGCGATATAGAGGCAAATATTATGGATTGCAGCTTTAAATTACTTGACTTGTTTTAAGTTGTTTCTTTATAAATATTTGTATCTAATAAAATTTAGCTAACTGTGATAGTGTATAGCCAAATTGTCGCCTTGGAATTATGTTTTATTGCTTATAACTCATTTACAATACGATGTTTTTGCGTTGTGTACATTTTGGGACTTTTTTAGGAAGCAAAAAGGATCTTGTCAAATGGAATGCAAAAACTTTAAAACTCAGATAGAACTTTAAAACTCCAAGGCGATGAAATATCAAACTTCATTGGGCTATAGACAACCTCAAAGGAAAAAAAGCTGAATTTGATTTCCCTGGTAAGTCATTCTGTAATTCACACTTGTAAAACAAAACCATCAATTTTCCGATAAACATTAAGAAATGGGTTTCTAACCCTTAAAATAACCTGACAGGGACTGTATTGTGTCTTCGGTTAGTGTAGCATGCTAGTTCTACTGAAGAGCAGACCTCATATACTTAATTAGCCATCTCTGCCCGGCCGCCACCCTCAGGTACCATAATCATATCAGTCTGACAGGATTTCATTAAGAATCAATCTACTGAAAAAACACTTATACTGCATCCAGTGTGCTCTCGCGGGCACCGTCTGGAACCACTAACACCGCCACAGACATAAAATCCTCTGCTGACTGCCTGACACGACAGAGACGAGGTGCAAATGTTGGTCGCTCGTACTGTGGGCGGCGATGAGAGGCAGCGAGGCTTTATGTGGTGCGACGTGCTGTTGGTACCGGGCTGATTTTATAGCAGCGATTATGAGAGGTTGTACGTAGCTCTCATGCCCATTCAGACGTAGGTAACGATGAGACTCATTACAGTTCAGCTACACACTCCATTTGCTTCTCGTATCTGCCCAAGTGCCTGATTATACTGAGCAACACAAAATAGAAGAGCAGAGAATAAGTGTTACAATGAGAGGATGAGAGGCATTTTTGGGAGATGAGTTCTTGTCAAAGACTTGTGAATGTAACCTGAGGCCTAGAGCCTGAAGCACTTGGCTCTTGTAGAACACACACACATGACACACAACCCTCTCTTAGCCATCTGGAGCATGAGCTGTGACCCAGCTTTCACTCAGCATGGAGGCCATCGGACACACAATCACACATGCACATGTGTCATCTTTCTTCCTTTCCTTCTTCCTTTCCCATGTTTTCTGTTCCCTTCCGCATTACTGTCTAATGTTTTCTTCCTCTTGTCACTTCTTTCCTTCTCTTTCCCATTTGACTCTCATGTTACCCTTCTCTTACCGATTCTTCACCTCCTAACATCTAACCCATGTTTTGCCTCCCTTTCCTTTATCTTTCTCAAGTGATTCTCGGGTTTTACAATCTTTTACTGATTCTTCACTTCCTAACATCTTTCCCTCATTTTCCCACTTCTTTCCTTTTCTTCCCCACTGTTTTCCCATGTTTTTAATTTTCATGTTTACCTTTCACTTCTTTTATTTACCATTTCTTCACTTCCTAACCCCTTTCCCATGCTTCCCGTACTTCTTTCCTTTTCTTGCCCATTTGATTCTCATGTTTCCCTTCTCTTGCCACTTCCCACTTCTTACCACATCTTTACTTCCATGTTTTCCCTCCCTTTCCCTTCTCTTTCTCATGTGATTCTCATGTTTTTCACCCTCTTACCATTTCTCTACGTCCTATCTTCTTTTCCCACTTTTTTCCTTTTCTTCCCCACTCTCTTCTCATGTTTTCCTTCCTTGCTTTCCATAAATGTGTTCTTTCCCATCTTTTACTCATGTTCCCTTTCCTTATTATTCATGTTTTCCCACGTTTTTCCTTTATTCCCCACTCTCTTCCAACTTTTCAATGTTTTCCTTCCACATCTTTTCTTCCCCATTTGATTCTCATGTTTCCATTCTCTTTTCCCTTCCTAACTTCTTTTCCATGTTTTCTTTTCATGCATTTTTCCCAAATTTGATTCTCATGTTATGCTTCTCTCGCACTTCATCGATTCTTTCCCACCTTTACCATTCCGCACTTTCTTCTCTCATTTTCCATCCGTATTCCATTTTCATCTATTCACTTTCCATATTTTCCTTTTCCACTTCTCCCGTTCCCCATTCTTTACAACAATTTCCCTTCATTTCCCACTTTCTTTCTTTCTTTCTTTCTTTCGCTTCCCATTTCATTCTTTCTTTTTCTCCATTTCCTCAATTACCCCCACCCCTGATCTTCTCTCAGAGACTGATCAGGACCCGAGGTGGGGTGACATGTAGACGGAGAGACAGGGAAGGCGATCTTGCGTATCACTTACATCTGGGAGCGAAACAATGACAGCTGCTGATGTCAAACAGGTGCTGTGCTTAAGGCCTGCAGGGCGGGAGGAGGGTGTGTCCACAACTCGCACGATCCAACACTTACGGACACATAAGTGACGTGAAAGAAACACATACAGTAGATGGAGAAAGTTGGTTTGTGGAACTTAGTTGACTAAACCAGGCCAGCAGACGTTGTTATGATGTAAAGGTGAAAAATGGAAATGCACTGAAAATATACCAAGTGTGTGTTTTTTTCTTGAAAGACTCGAGCCAGATTTGTATACACAAAGAAAAACAGACTATACGTTTTCAATTTGAAATAAAAGCTGATTGTAGATATTCTGGACTGTAGAAAATACACCTGAGGGGCTTCTTCTCATGGGGAAATCTGAGGAGCAGCAATCGTCTCTGTTTACCCTCCATTTAATCTCACTGCGGTCTTTGACAAGTGACTGAGATATCAGACATCACATATGTTAAAAGATAGACAACAAACACACACAGTATCCAAACTATCCTGGCTATTAAGAGCACAGCAGAATCTGCTGCCACAATATATAGTATTCACACGCCAAAACACGGTTTCTGTCTCCCAGACATCTGTCAGCTCTGCCAAATGACTGCAGTGAAAAGCACAGTTGTTTACGCTGCAGTTGTTGTAGACCGAGATGCCAGCGTGATATTCAGGTTTACTACAAGAGAAGTGCTGAATAAATCCGAGAACATTTACACGCTCTCACACGCATGCTAGCAAGCGTGTCTAGCAGATCAGATAACACCTTCATAATAGTTACAGCCTAGATGCGGCATAATGTTAACACAGTCACAGTTCATCTACGTTCCCCTTTCACAATTAACACTGGTTCTTAAACTCCGCTCATTCACACCTTGCTTTATCAGCCCTGTGAGGCAGTAACCTAATTGGATGTTCTGATTTGCACCTCTAAAGCCCTGCAAGCGTTCAGCGCTCTTTAATCACTTTGAATTATTCAGGCTTTTAGGTGCTTCATCAATGTTTCAGAGCTTTTTACAACCTGTTGGGCTGCGTTTAAGTCCAACATTGTCCAGGAATCATCCCTCGGGGAACAAGGCTGAGCTGCAGTGCGGTGTGGACAAGTTTTTGGGGGTGTCCTGCTGTAAATAAGCTGGCCAAGTACAGAATATAGAAGAGTTGTATACATATACAACGAGGGTCAGATTTAAACCAGCATTTCCCACATAAGCACCATGACAAAATGAGGGACCACAATGGCTCAACTTTTTGCAACATACATATGGCTTCAAAAGTTTCGTTTTGGAGCTCAGCAGCCATATGGAAATAAAGGGCCATTTACACACTACTGTGTACAACTAAAAACTGAAAACTTGTACTGCAATTCAGCTGTTAATTTAGATGACCGCGCCGTTTGGGGGCCTGAAAATGCAAACTTTTGAGAAGATTTGTTTTATCCAAACGTGACTGTGTAAAAAGTGTAATTTCGTTCAAATGTGTATTACGGGTTTTAGTCGTAGGCCTGCACTAGTATAACTAAAACAACGATGACATATTATAGGACTGTTTGTTTGTGCTACACTCAACATACTTATTAACATTTTTCCCAACCCACTACAACCAATGGAGACACACAATCTTGCTGAAAAAACAACATCAATAGAAACCATCACATAAATTCTTATGGTTTTCATTAAGATACCATTTTAACTCATTGGCCCTTTGCTTTAAAACCATTACAAAACTCCTTTTTGTTGTGCGTTTTGGGCCTTATTTCAATAGGATTAATTGACCAGATAACACCCCACCAATAGAATCCATCACATACCAGTAAACACATTATAGTTTCTATTAAAACCAATGCAATTCCCATTACATTTTCTATTGGGTTATGGGCATGGTTTTATTGTTTTCTATCTACATATGGTGAATAAAAACACACATTTAAACCAACAAAAAGTGATTTGGGTTCAAACCTGGGTCTCTGTACTGTACGTGCGCAAGCACATTGTCTTCTTTATAAAGTGACATTGCCAAATACAGCCCTTGCATGAAAAATACAGTGGTTCTAGTAGTTTTGTGTGAATGCAGATTGTTTTGACAACATTGTCATCTATACGTTTAACTTTAAAATAATGTGAAGGAAAACATTCTTTAACTTGTTTTTACTGCTTTGTCTCAATAGCCACTGAATTTTCAGAATTTTCATCTTTGGGTGAACTATGCTTTTTAAGTGTCCTATTGTTATTCTAAGCGGTCCATCTGAGTGATTTCGAGCCTGACTGACCGTGAGGAGAACTGACCACAGAGTCAAACCCTGAAACACACCACTGCCCATAGACACAACCCAAACAATACAGCATCCATTCCATGAGTGCTAGTGGTCACACACAACACATTCACATACCCAGACTCCAGAAATCTGTGCATGTTTTGAAAAAAGAATGTTTATAATGAATGTAAGAATGAAATTTCAGACCTCAAACATATAAGAAAGGTGAGTATTAGCGCCCAGAAGCATGTGGTTGTGCTGAATGGGCATAAATGTTATCAAACTCTCATTGCCGACTCTGTCTGGTATGCTGTCTAAGATATCTCTATTCCTCCCCTTGTCTCCCGCACATCTCCAGAGTGTTTTGTTGCACGACCACAGGGACAGCGCTGCTTCCCTGTCAGCGCTGGGAAAAATGTCAGGAATCCGCTCCACACCGCGATAACCCTCCAAAGTGTTTACGTTTCGAAAGACGAGAAAAACAGACAGAAATGGCAGCAGGGGCGAGCAGTGGAAGGCGAGAGGCACCGGATGGAGGAACTGGAGGATTTGGGTGCGACTATATTTTAAGGCCTAACACACAGAATGCTAAATAAAGCACAGGAAGCACTCTTTGAATGCCGAGATATCAAAAACACAGTAAAGTATGGATAGTTTACATGGAAACAAAAACATGAACATTGTTTAGAATTTGTAGAGTAATACATTGGTCACAGGTTCTGGGAAAAACACATACTAGTGCTTCTGTCATATTCCTAAATGTAAAAACATTGCTATAGGCAGTAATGCAATACACTGGACGCAATTCTGTTTGGATAGAGTGTCTGATAAAAAAATCTATTTGAAGCTGAAAAATGGTGTTTGATAAGGCTTGGTTGAAGATTCAAAACATCTAACCCTAAAAATAAAACTTAAAGCGATAATTCACCCCAAAATAAAAATTCTGCCATCATGTACTCACTCTCTTGTCATTTTAAACCTTTATGACGTAATGTTGTTAACTGGCCCCCATTCACTTGCATTGGTTTTGTGTCCGTACAATAGAAGTGAATGGGGGCCAGTGCTGTTAGGTTAGCAACATTCTTCGAAATATCTACTTTTGTGTTCTGAGGAAGAAAGAAGTCATAAAGGTTTGAAATGAAGACAGTAGATGATGACAGAATTTCATTTTTGGGTCAACTATCGCTTTTAAAACGCTTTTATTACTGTCAAATGATGCACGTTGTGCATGGATGTAGTGATATATCTACGTTAAGTTTGGGCACACGTGTGCAAAAATAACCCTTCTGGTTACATCACATAAGTAGGTTTCTGTTACGATAAACAAACAGGATTTTGCAGAATTAGGTCTGATTTCTGGCAAGACTTCAGCATTAACAGTAATACTTAATGACCCCTGCATTGCAAAAGACCCCGCAGGAATGGCCTTTCTGTTGGAAAGTCTTTATTAATAACATCTCATTTCACCTAACTAGATTTCCTGATCTTATCTACGTCTCCTGATGTTTTTAATCTCTTTATGCAAATCTGCACACACACACATAGAAACAGCAGCTACCTCACCGGGATGTGAAGGTGCTCGTAATAAAAGGTTTTGGAAAGCTTCTCGCGTTAGATGCAACACTTGGTTGTTTTGGGTTGTAAGATTGACATTCTTAGGAATTTGCAGGGAAAACAAAAACATTTTTTGTGTACTGGAGAGGACAGAGTTGTTTTCTGACTCGGGTAGACATTAGAATTCCAGTCGACCTCACAGATAGCTGAGCTTCTCCCCAAAACAAAAATAAACCACCTCCGAGATAAACTGATATTTACATTGTCAGAAAACCCCATTGACCCGATGCTAGTTGCTAACTCACCACAAAGCAATATCTGATTTAGCACTGAGAAGTATTTATTAGAATTTAGTCAATATGTGTAATATCATTAAGATATGACACAGACTATATGCAGTTTATCTTTGGATAGACGCGTCGGATTAAACAAGACCTGTTTCTGGATAATGAAGCACAGCATCTGAAGGACAATGAAAGACCAAACCCAAATTATGGACATTACTCTTCATTTCTTGTACGTTTACAGCCCAATGGCAACCTTCATAAAGGACATATTGTGTGACTGTGTGAGTGGGATGATAGTATCTGTAACAATCTGAAACTGGAGAGATTTAACATTTAAACTTGACACACATGCCCAAAAGCCCTCTGTTCCTATTGCAATAGTCTTACCTTGACCTTTGACCTGTGTTCTAGATCTACTGGTGCAACTAATGACAACACCAGCCTTCTCAATGGTCTGATGACATCATAAGCAAAAGAAGAACATTAGCGACGCACTTTCTTGATTGACGGACTCTTTGTTCCATCATTCCAATGGTCTGTTTGTGCGCAAAGGTTTGGTGACGCCTCATATGAAGCTGATAAGCGGTTCAGTGCTTCTTGCCGTTAGAAAATCACCACAGCTCTACATCAGTAATAAGTCAACATGCTTTGCTGACCTCATTCATTAGAGTTAAACAACCTGTCAGCTTGCCAAATTTCTCTGTGCAGGAAAACAATGTGTTCTCATAGAACAGTACAGTGTGGCGCTGATGACCGGAATATATTAATTAAACATCCTCATATTTTGAGAGAGAGAGAGAGAAAGAGAGAGATAAACCTACTTGTACAACATAACGTGTTCTTGTTTTTTCAATGCCACATAAACCAATTCGATCAATTATTTATTGTGCTGTCACCATTACCATTATGCAAAAATCACTTTTTTAAGTGCCTTGAGTTTTTGAAAGTGTTCAACTTTGAAACATAACTCTTCCACTTTTGCTTGGTGTGTCACAAGTCAAACAATCCTGACTACACTGAAAAAAAATCCTGTAAAATCAATTTTCTATCAGCTGTGGTGCCACCAATAAACCGTAAAATACCAGGTTTACCCTGTAAATGTCCCCATTTTTTTTGTAAATTTGAAGCCTTTGAAGCCAAAAATGTCATAGATCTTGTTTAGAAAGATGGCAAAAGTTATATTACATTTAATTGTATTTAAATATAAAAAATAAACTAAGAAATACTCTACTATATAAGCCGAGTAAATGATGAAAGAATTTTTATTTTTGGGCGAACTACCCCTTTCATTTTTCTCTGTGACTGTGTATATATGTATGTATGTTCAGCATACACTTTTCTCTTCTTTCAGTAAATCTATTTTTATTGCCTGTTTATTTGATGTGTTTGCTGTGTAGCTGCTGTAAAAGAATGCAAACTGTTAAAAGTGCTATGTTACAAATAACATCATACCCAAAGTGCAGTAATGTTACGGCTGTGCATGATCTCACTTATTTACGGTCTAGTCACATGTGATGTTCCTATGAAATGGTCAATGACTAAACAAGTGTTGTACACATATGCCTTGACTTATGCCGTGTAAAAAAGATCATAGGTTGGCTCTTCTGATTGGGGCCGGTAAGCACCCAGACAACCACCACCAAAGATACAGCACATGATCATTCATCTATATCTAGATGTGCTATGAAAGAACCAGAAACAAGTCTCACAACTGTTATGTCATTTATTAATAATTGTAATATGAGTTGACACTGAATTACTCAGATGAGATCACTAGAATCACTCTTGTGTGTCTCTGTAGTTTTGTAATAGATTCCTGATAGCTGCGTTACTGTTCAATGCGCTCTATAGGTTAAGTGGCCATATTTCAAGAGCTTGGCATACTTTGAGAAGCTTTGCATTTATCATGAAAATGTTGCAATTTCTCACATTCTTGGTAGGTCATGCAAATTCAATTTTACAGGAGAGTCAATGGCATACCTGCAGTTTATTTAGTAGCTCAGCTAGAAGCCAATTTCTCTTAAAAGTCTCATGTTAACTCCCACAATGCCTTCAATTTTATGCCAAAAACATGCAGCTGACCTTTCAGATCTAGCAGCTGCACAACTCACAAAAAAACACACACAATGTGATGATGGATAACATCAGCCTACAACACTTAGATTGTTCAAAGAGTTATATCTCATGGAAGTAATAACTCCATGTTAAATGCTTCTCCTGAAGATATTTGGAGGAAATAAAACTACAACAAATGGAGAAAATGGTTGACATTATAGTGAGAGTATAGCACTATAAAATGAATGTGAATAGCATAGATCAAATTTGGTTTTAGAAAAGATTTTCTGCGAAACATCTGAGAAGCAGGAGTTCATTTGCACTCCATTTAATCTCATTGCTGTCCTGGACAATTTTTTTTCCTCTGAAATATTGACATGTGTAGTAATCTGATCACTAAATCATCTTTTCTGTTGTCGAGTTGATGTTTGCCAGTTTTTGGAACATCCCCGGCCATGTGACATTTCTATCTACTCCTCACAGCCCTCAGGGAACGGACGAGGCGAAAAGCCCCTTCTAATCCTTCTGTCACCCAGAAACACACATCCACTCACAAACACTGACCACTGCTATACAGGTCAATGGCCCACAGACAGGAACTGAGCATGATTGGAGTCTGATTGAAAGTCCTGGGTTAATTCCAGTCTTGGTAAGCACGCCAACACACAACAGTATAAAAGGGATAGAATGACTGGATGGAGTCTGTGAGTGAGAACCAATGAAAAAGTAGGACTACAAGCATGAGGGGGAATGGGATGAACCGGTGTGACGGGAAACATAGTAGAATGTGAATAACACATGTTTATGTAATATCTTGTTTCATTTCTATTCAGAAATCTCACATCATCACGGTTTCATTTCATGTGAAAAAACAGAAGAAAATTGGGAATTACATTGTGCACATAGAAAATGAAGCATGTTATAGAGGCATAATGATTATTTGCAATTAAGACATTTTCTTTACATTTTCTTTAAAATAGTTTTTTTTAATGCACATAAATATTTAACCAGAATATTTTAGTTTATTCAAATTAAAACGATAGTTCACCCCAAAAAAATCTGTCATCATTTACTCACCTTGGTGTTGTTCCAAACCTGTTTAAATGTCTTGGTGGTCAAGAACTGTTTGGTAACAAACTCAATTTATGCAGTTTGGAACAACTAGAGAGTTAGTAATTAATGACAGAATTTAAATTTTTGGGTGAACTATCCCTTCAAAACTTTGAAAACATTTCCGTGTATTGGGCTAAAATTATTGGAACGTATTTCAGCAAATAATTACGATTTTTTATTAAGATTAAGGCACTAAAATTATAACAATAAAGAAAAACTACAACTTTATAAAATTTTATATCAACATAAAAACAAATAAATAATAAAATGACAAAAAACATATCAAAATGACTTAAATTGTTTGCTACAATTAACCATAACATTTTAAATATTAGTAAAAATACAAAAAAAATAATACCAAACTATAAGACATTACATTTAATATTTACATATTAAAAAGAGCTACATTAATATTTAGTTCGGTCTCTGTTTATACTGTATGTTGTATATATTTTGCTCTGTTAATATGTATACTTATTTATGAATATATTTGTATTATATTTGTTTGTATCTATGTTATTGAACAGCACCTTACAATACAGCTCGGATCCTCAACTATAACACCCACCCAGTCTGCGAGGAACCTGGGGGTGATTAAGTTATTTATTATCACAAAAATATAGCCATGCTGTATTTCTAAATATATCCAGTACAATAAGTCATGTAAGTTTTAACTGTTGTATAAATCCAGTGAAAATTATAAATAATTATATAAATCTAGTATAAATCCAATAAATATTTTTCTTAAAATTTTGATGACACAAATATGATCCTGACAGGTTATATGATATCCTTTCTCTGGCAATACTTTGGCATGGCTAAACATCAATATCTCAAACATTTATCACGAGAGCAAACTAGCGGTCATTGATTATACAGGAAAGTGTCAATTGTAATTGGTTTTGCCTTCGCTCTTGGCTTGTTGAGGTCAGAGATATGGTGCGGCGGTGACCCATGATGACCTCCATTCACTGCTTACATGGTTCCTAACTCAGATTACTGTCTGGGCACACAGTCTATGTGATCTTTCTCATCTTTGGAACAGGATTAATCGTAGATCCGGTTCAATCCATGAGCAAGCATGTTTTCAGCTCAAGCTGATGGAGAGAAATTCATCCTGAGAGGCAACAACTTTAAATACGAGTGCGCCCTGCAGAGCCCATCCCAAGCTTAGAATTAGACAAAAATTACAAGCGTGTCCCGAAATGGCATTCGGTACTCAGAAAGCGGCCGGCGATGACCTAACCTTGGCTTGAGTTAAATGGAGAGAAACAGGGCAGCAGGAAAAGAGAAAATAATGACGAGGGAGAGAAAGATAGTTAGCGAGACTAAAAGATAGGCACTCTCTCTCCATCTCACAGAGACAAAGAGCTCTCTGATAAGACAAGCAAAAAAGGAGGGATTGATGGAGAGAAGGTAGGAAGGTCAGCGAATATCCTGGAACATCCTGACACAATGCACGTTTGTGTGTGTGCGTTTGTCCGTGTGCATCCTGGTACGACGGGACGTGACAGAGCGAAAAGTGTGACAGAGCGATTATGCATTGCATGGAAGCTTGCTTGTGACAAGTTCATATCTGGAGAGCTTAAAATGCACTTTCCTTTTGTTTTTCAGAGCAGCATAAGTGATAGGTATTATGTAAGTCTACGGTAACTATAAATATCTCCTCTGCAAAGAGTGATTTTTTGGGGATCTGAACGATTCATGAGACACATCTGATGTTGCTGAAGACAGGAGCTTGCAGGGACAGAGAGAAACCGAGCCACACATTCTATTTCCTTAACCTTGTATCTACACTGGGTCTCTGTACCGGCATAAACAAGCTCCATCAAATCAGTAAAGGGCCAAAAAGGGCTGTTGTCAAGTGATGTTGATGCTTGACGTGACAGATGCCACTTTACATTATGTTGGTACAAGTCGATGTTTATGTCCCTCAACTGCTGCTGTTGTAAAGAATCATAATTTGCATGTTTGTTAGCCGGAGTTCAGCACAAATGCCTTCAGCGTCCCACTGAGGGTGAATAATGCTTAACATGTCTAACTGTTTAGCATCTTTTTGACTACTTTTCAGTATTCAAAATATTTCTTGGAATATTCCACCATCTTAAAAAAAACTCTTGACATGCCCTATAGTGTTGTTTGTTCTTATCACTTTTTTCCTCAAGATTTCTCAATTTCAGATTTTCCATTTCTCTGTAAAAATTTTCGCTCAGTTGAACACAAAAGAAGATATTTTGAAGAATGTAGGAAAGACACCAGTTCTGGGGCACTTTTGACTACGATTGTCATTTTTTATACTATGGTAGTCAATAGTGGCCAAGAACTGTTTGGTTATAAGCATTCTTGCACATATCTTTCTCTGTGTCAATCAGAACAAAGAAATGTATACAGATTTGGAACAACTTGAAGGTGAGTAAATGATGACAGAATTTATAGGTAAGTTTTTAAGTAAATAATGTTTTCATTTTATTCTGTGAATTTGTTACAGCATTTCTCCCAAATGCCAAATTAATTGTTTTTATTTGCATTTATTTACAGAAAATTCAAACGGGATAAACTGGTCAAAATACAGTATCTAAAAGATGCAATGCTTGCAGATCTTGAACACTACAACGAAAACAACTTCATATTTATATTACAATCTTACATATAAAGGAATAAACCAGATATTTGTTCATGCATGTTTTGGCATTCTTTCAGTCTTTCACATTGCTGTTGACTTACTTTATTTCAGTGAAAAAAGACACTGGACTGGAACTTCCACAATAAATAAAGTACGGTGATCAACCCTGTTATGTGCAAATGTTAGCAATGATGTAATGTGCGGGGTTATATATGTTTTAATATATGATAAATTACCACTATGCAAATGTATAGTACAATGCAATGTAAGTCGCTTTGGATATAAGCGTCTGCCAAATGCTTAAATGTCTAATGATAATTATAATTATGTCCCTTATATATATATATTTTTTTTTTGATGAATATTCAACTTTTTAGAGTTCTCTACATCGAATTCTTACAGAAGCCACAAGAAGCATACGCTGTCTATTTTTATAGATTCTTTAAATTCTTTCAAACACAAATCAAAAACCTCACATCCTTATTCTGGTTAAAAAAGTTATGTGAAATAAATATAGACTGAAAACATAAATATTATTTATATATATATATATATATATTATATGTTATTATCATATAAATGTATTTTCTTGTTGGCTGTTTTCAAGACTAAAAAAACAACCAGTCCACTTTTCAGAAGAAGGTTCAGAAGTTGAAATGGCTCAAACTGTCATCATACATATCATGTAGGTTAAAGGTGAAACTGTTAAAAGGTGATGGGAGTTATTTTAAAAATTTCTGCTGCTGTATATTGGTGACCAGCAATGATGGTCTTCTCAACAGGGATTTGCTTTTTAACAACAATAAGCAATGACAGGAACAACCAAGAGATTTATAACTCTCCAGTAAGATTTGTGAGCTAAGCCAGAGGATTTTGTTGTATCCACTTGTTCAGACGAAACACATAAAATCAATAACAGCAAACCGTGATCCTATTCCAAAAATGTAATATTAGAGAATAGCTTGGTGTTATAAATCAAGGAAACACTGTAAATTGGAGGTAGTAGACAGAGTTAGAACTGGACAACTGTGCTCTACAGCTTTTGTTTATGCAGACGGCGACGTGGACAAGGGCGTTATATTATTGTTAGGACGGTGAAGCGATTACATTTTTTTATGTAATTAATTAATTAATCGAATTAATCGCAAATTAATCTCACATCACATTTGGGGCCAAAATGTAATTTAAAGCCATTATTAGACAATACAGAAAGTAGCTTCAGATGTTCAGAAGCTTAAAGAGCCTTCATTTTGTTTTTTATAAGCTGAAATATTATTGGTATATAATTATAAACCAAAATAGTTTGGATAGCAATATTAAGAAATATCTTCCTTTCCCCAAAGAATTGGTAATTCCGGTTTAAAACATCATGAGGGTTAGTAAATGTTAATAAGCAGAATTTTCTAAATGGTACAAACTATCACTGTGGCGGTAAATGTCATTAATTAATTGTATTTACCGAATTCATTCGGAATGCAGTAAATAAGTCTTTATGAATAAGTCAATGATTAATTGATTCACTCAAGAAACGTATTCATTTAGAAACCACGTGCAACGCTTTTCCTGAGGCTTTATATGTCAAATTTTCGTAAAAAATTAAGGAAACAGACAATGCTATAAAATGTATCGTAAAAATAATTTCTTATTTATTTAACTGTTGTACAAATAAACATGACTTGTGCACTCGTAGTTTTCTGGACAAAAATAGCACAAATGATAATTGCTTGTGTTTTTAACTAAATAAATATGAGACAAAAGCTCATTCAGGGTCATAATTCGCTAGTTGCACAAGATGTAACAAGTGAGCTAGAGTCGGCAGACAAAATTCTGGTCATATACCGCTGTATACCTCTTTACATTGCTGAGCACTTTGTTAAGCCAAAACAAGTCGATAGTGTTATACGACGAGTTATACGTAGTTATGTCTAGTATTGTACTTAGTCTTGTCTAGTTTAGTGTAGTTAGTCTTTGTTCCTGTTTACCCTTCATGTTATACCCTTGCTATGTTGTTTTACCCCTTGTGGGTTTTTGTTTTGAATTTTATTAAATATATTCATCTTAACACTTTACCCGCTCTCATGGGTCCTTGTCCCCTCACTGTTCCTGACAGGTCCTTAAAATGGCAAAAAAGAAAACAGTAGACAAAAATATAAAACTGCTTTCATTTGATATAAGTGATGTATGTTTACTGTATTCTTTTGTTTTTGTCAAACATAAAAATATGATTTGTAGGAATGTAACAATATCACAATCTCACTGTACGATAATACCTTGGTTTCTCATCCGCAGTAGGGTATTTCTTACTGACTTGGAAACGTGCCATAAGCATCCTCTTTTCTTTATCCTCTAATCTTAACTGTTGCTTCTAGGTATGAGTTATAGTATGAGACGGGTCAAATGAAAAATTATTAAAAAGAATAATTGCACCAGATGGACCTTGACAAAGGTAAAATCTATTCTTTTTCGAACATTCTTTATGTTAGGCCCGGATGACCCATCCTTTAATGCAGTCATGTGACCATGATTATATTAAAACAATTTTGCTATTGTGATAACACGATATTGATAATATTGTTACATCCCTCTTACGTATTTCGGTTATTCTATAAGATATACCCTGAAAGATACGGGACTACATGTTAATCCGGTGCTTGCCGTTGTTATTGCATCTTTGGATGGCACAAGCACCATTCACGGCAATTACAAACAAATCACGTAACACAGGAGGGTGTAAGGAAAATCAAAAAGGTCAATTCGCGTTTTATAAATACACAACAATCCCTAATGTTTGCATTTTATTTTGGATCAAGATAGTTCTCATATCAGTATATGAAAACAGCACACTGTTGTTTGCCTATTGTCTAAATTCCACACAATGATTTTTGATTCGATACCCATTGAACCCAATTGGCCCTGATCTCAGTCTTCTCTAACCAATATCTCTATAACAGCTAAAGTTAGACCAAGCATCCAGAAATAGAGAGGTAGGAGGACAGGGCGAGAGTAAAGACTGTGAAATGCCTCATTGGTTTTGACTACAGTGTTAGATGAGGGACCTGTCAGGCTTTAACTGAGGTAAGACCCAATCCACAAGCAACACAGCCGAGGAAATGCCTGAGGGCTGCTGGCTCTCACTATTAGTGTTCAGGAACCAGACCTGCCTTTCCTGAGGATCAACCAGGGTGAGCTCCTTAGAGATACGCTCGACCCAAAACACTTGAAGACTGATTCAATTATACATGTTGACACATTATAAACGTTCTTCTGTACACAACAAGATGTTAAAGGGCAACTAAAAATATCTGCCTTCATCTATTGCCCTAATTGGTTGATTTTGCGAAAAGGATGGAAATGGCAGAGGTAAATACATATTTTAAAAAGAAAGAAGTGCATAGGTTGTCGTATAAAAGTGGAGGAAGGTACACACAGGTATATTTTATGCAGGAGATGTAACCTGAAAGAAATTGGAGACTGTAAGGTGTTGGCAGGAAAAAGTGTAGCTTGTGAGACAGCATTGGATGGTGGTCTGTAGGATGGCTTTGCAGGTGCAGGGAAAGCAGAGTGAGGACTGAAACAACAATTTGAACAAGAGCACTACGGATGCAATATATTGTATGCTTTGAGAATGGTGATGGAGGAGTATAGAGAAGGCATTGCATTGAGTGTTTGTGGATCTAGAAGGCGTACGACAGGGTGCCAAGAGAGGAGTTATGGTATTGTACGAGGAAGTCAGGTGTGGCAGAGAAGTATGTGAGGCAGATGTAGGATATGTATGAGGACAGTGTGAGTCTTGCAGTGGGATTGACAGACTGGTGTAAAGTAGAGGTGGGTGTGCATCAAGGATATGTTCTGGGCCCTTTCCTATTTGCAGTGGTGATGGACAGGTTGACGGATGAGGTCGGACAGGAATCTCAATGGACTATGATGTTTGCAGATGATATTGTGATTTGTGGCGAGAGTAGGGAGCAGGTTAAGATGAGCATGTACGTACTGGAGAGACGGGGAATGAATGTTAGTAGGAGCAAGACAGATTACTTTTGAGCAAATGAGAGGGAGGGCAGTGGAGTGGTGCAGTTGCAAGAAGTAGAGGTGGTGAAGGTGAATGAGTTTAAGTACATGGGATCAACTGTGAAAAGTAATGAAGGGTGTATTAGAGAAGTTAAGAAAAGAGTGCAAGCAGTGTGGAATGGGTGGAGAAGAGTGACAGGGGTGCTTTGTGATAGATGGGTATCTGCAAGAGTAAAAGGGAATGGGTTGTAGGGTTTAGAGACAGTGGCATTGACATGGCTGAAGATGCTGCGATTTTAATTGGAGTGATGAGGATGGAAACGATCAGAAATGAGTTAATTAGAGGGACTGCACATGTAGGATGTTTTGGAGACAAGGTGAGAGAGGCTGGTTTAAGACGGTTTGGTCATTCGCAGATGAGGGATATGGGGTATCGGTAGAAGAAAGCTGAGGGCTACCAGGCAGGAGGAAAAGAGGAAGGCTGGGAGGAGGTTTATGGATGTGGTGAGAGAAGAAATGCAGGTGGTTGGTTCGAAAGATGCAGATGTAGAGGAGAGGGCGGTATGGAGACGGTTGATCCGCTGTGGGGACCCCTAACGAAAGCAGCCGAAAGAAAATATCTATTGCCCTAATATACTGGTTACCAAAATTCTTAAAAATATCTTCTTTTGTGTTCTGCCGAAGAAAGAAAGTCATACAGGTTTGAAAAGACATGTGGGTGAATAAATGAAAAAAAACTATTGGCGGTAAACCATGGTAGCACCCCAGTCTGAGAAATAAGTTCAGATATAGAGACTGGGGATTTAAAGATGTGGAAAGACGTATGTCTGCATGGGAAAATAAATCCACAGTGGAGAGTAATGCGTCTAATCTAGCGTGAATGACCATGTCTGACATACAACTCGCATGACTGACAATATCCGATCTCTGTCCCGACTCTCTCTTTCACCTCCCAACTGCCTTTTCATTGAAAGGCCTCCTTGCATACATTTACAGTGACAAAACACACACAAACAAATGCATATTACATACCATTTTAAGAGGGTCATAAGCAGAGTTGCCAACAATTTGAAATGGAAAGAAATTGCCACACGTAGTCAGACATCATACCAAATTAGCATAGTCATGACGACAGTGTCATATTTGCATTTTCTTTAGTGTCGGCACTTTGCATTTGTTTTGCTTTCTTCCAACTCTGTGTTCAGATACTGTGTTTTAATATAGCCAAATGCCCAAAACCTCTGTTGTCAGAAAAAAGGGCTGAACGCAACACTGTAAAAAAACGTACATACTTTTCACATATAATGAATTAAATTATACAGATTTTTCATGTGTTTTTAAATCACGGTAAAAACAGCTGCCTGAAAATTTTAAATATTTTTCGTAAAGTCAAAACTAATAAAAGCAGCTAAGGTTTGTCCAAGACGTTGCTGTGTAGGTTGCTAGCAGGTTTATCGTAAAACATTAAAAGGGGTCAAAAAGTAATTAAATCGGGTAACAAAGTTGGTAAGCTGGTAACACAGGTCATCAGTGGCAGTTTAGTAACTTATTTTAAAAGCCACTTGACTTTATAGACGTTTCATCGGACGCACACATCTGGCCACACCAGCTTGTGTTTGTTTATCGGTTAGGCTAGTGGCTAGTAATATAACAATTTACGGTATATAATATTTGATTTATATGAATATTTAATTGTATATTGGCTTCATAAAATAAACAATTTGTTGAATGGGTCGTGGAACTTTGTCGCATTAAAGATTGACCTACTAACGGTTCTTCTTTTTCGGCAAGAGCAGCCCACCACACGCCCCTCTGTTCATGATCGCCCTCAGTCTGTCACTTGTTATTCCTGGAATGTAAGATGCCTTAACATGCGTCATTTCTTTCAGGCATTTACTTACTTTCAACCTCTTTGAGAGGACTCGGATGGGCGGTGCATTTTTGGATGGACCAACACAATGATTTATTGCTGCAGATAACACAAGACTGCAAAAGTTGCAAAAGTGAGTGCAATTGTCTTTGCACTCTGCTCCCGAACGATAAATCGGAGAAAAGATTCCATCTCTAATGTAAAATTCAATCTTAAGTATGCATGAACTGACATTAATTCTTTCAAAAATATGTCATCATTTTCAAAACTCTCCGCTACAACACAATCTACACTACAAAACAAAAAGAGCAATTTCCAATTTTCCCACCACAAGCTCAGTTTCTGTTTACAAATACGCCATCTCCGTGTGGACGAAAGAACAAAACGGAGAGAAAAATATGTTTTTAAACAAAAACAACTAAATATAACTAAATGCCTCTTTCAAGTGCTTCAGGCACATAGACGTGTCTGCCATCTTGAAACGGTCCAATGACATCACCGGGACAACACTGCACAGCCATGTTTGTGAAAACCACAGGGATTTAAATTCCCCAAACATGGGATAACCTTTCATCGTTGTCATGTTTTTGTGTAGCAAATATAATATTAACGTTAACACAACAGTAAATAATTTTTTATAATCATACACCGTCAGCTTGCTCTTGAGTGTTAACCAACCGGCTTGGCAGGGTTGCCAGATTTGTGAAACAAAATCATTCATCATAAGCCTAACGTCTCTAGTCAGAACTTAACATTCAGAAATAAAACCATCTTAACATTGACAGCTAAATAACAAATTCCTTCTACTCCTAACCTGTTGATAAAACTACCCATAGCAAAAGTTAAAAAAATCAATTCAATTTTTTCAACATGCAAGCCACAGACTTGGCAACACAGTCCGGCTCGCACAGTTCATATAGCGGCCCTTGGAAACAGATGCTAATGGCGCATCTAATTATTTATATCTATGAATGAAATGGTTGATTTGAACATTAATTCAATCAAAAAGTCCATCTCTATTCACTATTGTCTCATTTCCTACGAAAGGACCACAACTGACACCTGATAAGAGAGACGTTTAACTGACGCAGGTAGAGTCAGCGGCTAACAGAGTCACAGTATTACTGACGCAGGTAGACTCACAGAGTAACACAGCTTACGTTAAAAGGCTTCAGCCAGCGAGGCCAGAGCTCATAAATTACTATTAATTCTGTCGTCTATAATCCGTCTCAATCTGCTCATCCAGGCACAGTTAAAAGGTAAAGTCTATAATCAGCTGATGGACAGACTGGATGAATAAACACAGTAAGATTAACTGGCCATCGGACATCAGTAAGGAGAGGGAGCTAATTGCCAATGCTCAAGAGCTTACCGACCAGCCGAATACACGCCCTCAGAGTGCAATGAAACATTACAGCTTTCCCATAAGAAATTATGGAAATACACAG
Organism: Triplophysa dalaica; assembly: GCF_015846415.1. Taxonomy (NCBI): domain Eukaryota; kingdom Metazoa; phylum Chordata; class Actinopteri; order Cypriniformes; family Nemacheilidae; genus Triplophysa; species Triplophysa dalaica. Next base: position 1,516,253 of record NC_079566.1, on the reverse strand, counting down.
CATTAACCACTTTACAGATACGCGGTAATAAATAACTTCAACTCAGCCGTAAAAACATGAGGGTCGCAGCTTGGAGGAATGTGAATACTGTATGTATGTGTGTGTGGAAAGAAGATCACTGAGCTGACCCCATCATCAGGAACAGAGCCAAGTCCACTCATTCTGTCACTTGTGACTATCAAACACCACAAACTGCCACTTCTCTTGCTGAAAGTCCCTGACCAGAGAACAGGGCCGAGGCCCTTAGGAGGGACGTTTGTTTTCTAAATAGCTGACTGGACGTCAGTGGCATCCAACTGGTCACAAAATGAATGACTTTGGTCATGCAAATGAATTTGAAGCTTCCAAACAGGCCTAGCCAATGGCATGATACTAGGAAATGAAATAGGGGCAGTTCAATGGGTTTCTCTGTTGTTTCTGCTAAACGTGTCAAGGTGAAATGATGGGAGAACAGGATTGTGACTCGATGCAGGACAGGAATGAACCTGCATCTCCAATATAAGCACCACTGCTTAATACACCTGAAGCATCTTGGAAAGAGCTTTCAAACAATTAAAAAGAATAAGCATATTTTTAGTATATTTCAGTTCAGGTATAGTATTTTTAAGCATATTTTATATAATACCTGTTTCAATGTCCCATTCTAATATTTGTAAATGTACTATTTCCACATTGCCTGGGACTAAATTGTCCGACTTTCAGATTTATACTAGTATATACTTTGTAGAAGTGTGCTTTCTAGTAGACTTTGAGGACAACTACAGTACATTATTCATTTGAACTGCTACTGTACAAGTATACTTGTATTGTAAGTATATAGAGAGTTTAAGTTCTTATTTTTTGGTCTTTATTGTCTTTATAATTTTATTAACAGTATTCATGTCTTTATTTTCAAATGCTTTATATATTGCATATTTCAAGTCATTTGTTCACCGCTGTCCCTCTTCTCATAAAACGACTGGGTTTTTTCCGGTCTATATAAAATCCCTCCTTACGAAACACTCTGAATGGTAAAGCTGACCAGGTCTGTCGTGATTGGTTCAGCCTGTGCATGAAGATGTCCTACCCATAACATATCAGTGAGCTTCTGCTTCTCAGGCTGTTTTGATTGGTCGGTACCCTCTCAGTGCACATGTATTTATAAACTTTCGATATGAGCAATAAACAGTAAGAATGGCGCCAACTTCACTTCATCAGTTAAACACATGTGGATCGATCGAAATGTAACGGAGGTCTGCTTGAGCATGTGCAAACGTCAATCTTTGTTAGAGATCGCAAATTCTTCTTTTCTAAGGAAGGCCTCAGCCCTTTTTTGGCGTATTCCTTTGGGTGGAGGTTTTTCAAAACCTAACCCTAAGTACACAAGTACACAAAAAGTACACAAAAAGTTTTTTGTGTGTATTTGAAAATGAAGCATCCTAGAAGCATAACTAAAATGAATCTGACTTCCCAATTCAATAAGAGAAGGGACATTCTAGAAGTGCTTTTGTTCCACTAAACCACTCTCTGATCTCAAAAATGACACTAGCTAGCTGAGCTATTAATGTAGTCACTGGATTTATTAGGAGTCCTGCAAGAATTCACCCCCTCCTAAAGTTACTGTCGGTTTTGTGATCACATAGTTGTGTAGTGCAACAAGAGCTACATTACTACTAAATTTACTCTAGAAATACCAAATGCAAAAGTTTTGAAGACCAATGTTTAACACACAAAACTTCCCACCATTCTTATAAATATCAAATGTGTTTTTGCTCGGAAAGTCCCCAAATGTTTCAGTCTTGAAAACAGCAGCGTTCTGAGAGGAAACTTTTTATTCACATTCTGGTCAAGACTCTCTATCTTCTATTAAAAATCATTTGATTAATTTTCACGGAGAAGACCGCACAGCAAGAGATGCAGGATATCAGAGTAAACATGATTTAGGCCCACCATGTTTGCTGTAGCTTCCCTTGAGTCGCCCTATTATTTACCCTCTGTGGTGCACGAGAGAGGGGGTGGTGGGCTAAAAGCTGTGGCTTATGGTGGAAAAAAGAGGGAAATTTGTATATTCTTGCATGTGAGAAAGTGTTTACTTCTGAAGCTGAATCTCACCCACAATGCCTTCATGTGACTAACACTGAACGTTTCAGAAGCCACAAATCATTTAGCCATGCACACCATTATTTTTTTTTAATTCATTTACACTTCGGGTATCATCATGCATTCTGACTTCTTTACACTGTTAAACTTGCTGGCTTAACATGGTCAACTTGTACATATGACCTAGTATTTCTGTTCTTGATACACTCTCCCAGCACTCCAACTTGATCAGAAAGTTTTTTATAATTCTGTATCCCTGTTTCGTCACAGGGATACTATTCCATTTATTGGCCATTGTCTCGGTATCTGCACCGCAAGCTGAAAGAAAGAGCCCGCCCACATGCCAACCGACGAGCGAGACCTAACATCAAGATTATCTGCGCTGCGGAAATATGGGCTGCGCTGCACCTCGTTACTCTTGCAATAGTGAAGTTTAGTTGTGTCTGTTTGTTCACAGCACTTCAGTGATGGATGTTATATAAACGGTGCATATAATGCTTGATTTGGAGATCGTTTGAAAATGATCAATGGCATGATCCCAGTGCTAAAAGATGCCAGACATGAACTGCACGCGGTAAATCAAACTAAGTCATAAATCTGTGTTTTGTTGGCAATCGGCGTGAATGTGCGTAATGTACAAAACACAAAGGGATTAATGTGATAGTGTGTTGCTTGCTCGTGCTGTAGTTCAGTCCCACTCTCCCCACTAGCCCCTCCTCTAGCGGCTCGTGTTTTTTCCGGAGATAATCGTTCAGCTGTCTCTCTTTTATAAATTTGATCGAACCAAATACTCTTCGAAGATACGACGTATGCAATACTACCGTATAGGCACTCAAGATGCATATGAAATAGGCAAACTGTCTGTGATATGCAATCTTTAATCAAAAACGTTAAGCTCCCTCCTCTTCGCCTACAGGCCCAACTAACAACAAATCAATCAAAAACGGAAAAGCCCCGCCCTACATTTTTTCTAATTTCAGAAGCTTTTCACTCAGATATACGTCACGATACAGAAAAGAAGTCAATCGCAACTTCCGCTTCATGGTGACCTCAAGGATTCATTACAATACAAATTCAGTAGCTCCAATACTTGATAAGGAACCATTTTAACACAATTATCAATACTGAATTATTGTAGTCTCCCAGCTAGTACAGGTACGTAAGACGTCTGATATGGATCTATAAAACATCTGTGTAAATTAATCTGCTAAATATCTTAGAAAGAGCAGTTTTACATCCATTCTTAATCATAAACATCTTACAGGCTAGAACTCTATTGACATCTGAAAGCAGATGACTCCGAGACGTATTGCAGAGTCTTGCAGATGCAAATGCAGATGTCAAATAGACCATCAGGGCTGGCACACACACACAAGAGCACAGTGTGCTTCTGAGGAACAATGTAATGGCATTGAATAACTGATTGTGTGTCAAGAAGTTAAAAACCTAGAGAAAGGGAGGAAAGAGAAGAGAAAAGACCAGAACATACAAAGAGAATAACAAGCCTGTCTCTAACCCATCTTTTGCTATCCGCACCATACTGAATGAAGTGAGCTCTGTCTGCTAACGCACAGACAAATCACCCAATCGGAGGACCTCACCATGCCCTCACACACAGACACAGAGAAACACACTGTACACACACACTAGCATCCAATACACAGAGAGTGGTTTGAGCTTTGGGTATGAGGTGTCTGGCACCTTTCTCTCCCCGGGGAAAAATGACAAGATAAACTCATCCATCTCCTCACACCCTGTGCCTCATCTCTCCATCTCATTTAAAGGGGTTGTTGTGTTACAGTGTAGAACATTTTTATGATCACAATTTTCACTTCCTATCAGATTATTTATAAGGTTTTATGTGCCACAACATATATTAAAGACATTTTACACCTTCTTTTGGACATTTAATGAACAGTTTTTCACTGCTGCACTCTTACTGTGTTGATGCAGTGCTGATCAAAAAACAACCCTATGCTGAAATGCATCAAAAAGTGTTAAGATCGTACTTTAAAAAAGAGGTTCTTAGTCAGTTAGTTTATCCAAAAATGAAATTGCTGTTAATTGACTCACCACAAGTACCCCAGTACTTCCAAAATGTGGGTGGCATTGTTTTTTCAAGAAGATGTTTATTAAGATATTTGGTTTGAAATTATTAATGAAAGTCAAATTAATAAAAGTCAAAAACGCTAATACATTCAGCAGAAAAGTAATCCCCTTTTTGGACTTTCAAAGATATTGCGTCTCAGAACGTTACCATTACCCTATCCGTGCTCCAGGAGAGAGGGTCAATGTACATTTTGGGATTCGTGATGTCACTAAGCCAGGAAAAAGTTTGTTGTTGTCTTTAAAAAGTTATTTCTGTTCAAGAAAATGTCTTCCTTTTTTGTGAATTTGGCAGAATATTAATACTCAAACAGCTATACTTCTCACTAACTAGATTTAAAGAAATAAATTCCATCATTCCTCCTATTTAAGGAAGATTAAGGTGACCAACCACCACGTTCATTCGGATATAAAATCCGCCCCTACTATGTTTTGAAACATAACTCCGGCTGTAGCGCAGCTGAATAGAAGGACATTTTCACATAATGACATCACTAAACTGACATTTTGGGACTGCTTTGTGAATTCTATTTACCGGTTAAAAGACAGAATGTTGTTTGCTGCATAAACAGCACATTTGTGTATTTACTGGTAAAGTCATTCTGTTAAAATGATGACCCATTTATAGTAATGGAATTTGGATATATTTTAATCTGAAGCAAGCATGGGTTAGATTTAGCCAGAGAGACTCTGAGACATTAGGATGCTATGTTCAGTTTACAAGGACACATTGTGCAAATGACTTGAGCCCGCAACTCATCCATATTTCAATCCGTCTTTCAAAGCATTGTCTCAGAGGGCCTGTTGTACTGCGGTTGAGTTTCAGAACTTTTACCTCCACCACAGTTTGAGGGATTTCTGCGAAAGGGCAGGAAGGTTCGAATCATCTAAATATGATTTTTAATCTTCTCCGCTTTCCTAATCAATTAGCGCAATGGAGCGCTCTTCTTTTAATCCGAATTCGTCTTTATGCAGACCCACGACTTTGGGGAAGCTACTAATTATTTTAATGGGTGATGGGCTGATTAGTAAGATAAAAGCTTGTAGATTTACGTTTTAATGAATCAACCAAAATGGCACTCGCCGGTCCTGTGCGGGAGAGCTTGCTACCTGGTTAATATGCATGTGCGCTCATAAAGAGGCTCAGAAGTCTGCATAATTACCGATGCTTGGCTCGCTTTGTACGCGGAGGATGGAAACACAAAAATGCATCAATAAAGCAAAAGGCATAAACCCAGGACGGGCCTTTTCCAGGTCACTCACAGACCTGGGGGGTACCATTGTCTTTTCACCATTTTGTACTTGCTCTACGCTGTCTGTCTCTCCAGCTCTTCTTCTCGCCTGCGGTGAAGTCGGGCATCGACAGGATTCAGTCAGAGAGGATTTGGATCGCCGTTCCCACGGAAACAAGAGAGATGTTGCTACCATGACAACGGACATCGTTCTCAGCGACAGAGCGTGCGGGCCCGCTAGTCTTCCATTAGCCGCAAATGTGTTTTTAACGCATGCACGCCCCGACTCTGACTCTTTCTCTCTGCCACATAATGTAGGATTCATTCTATTGAGCTGCAATTAGAATAACTAAACAGCGTTCGGAACAAAACAGTCCAGCGTGACAGATATGAATCAGTGTGGTAGGATGAGGGACATCGTGCTTCAATTTACATTCGACTGCTTCGGTTATATGTTTGCCTGTGGAATCATTACAGCAATCTGTAATCTTGTTCCTCCAAGCGTCTACCAAATTAAAGAGCTATTAAAGTAAATGGACAAACATAATGATAAGGAGGGCATACTTATTAAGGGCATTGGTGATTCAATTTGACTGACATTGCACCAATGGAATGAATTTATCATGATGGGGGGACGTCTCAGTCACAGATGGAACGCCCACTGTCCAGTCACTGACCGTCACATGTATATTCACCATGTTTTTATCTGACTGTATGGCTATATGCAACAGGCACAGGTTTGTTATCAGTCTGACTGAAAAACCAACATACAAAGACTAGTAAGTAAAGTAAATCCAAAATTGATCAGAATAAGTACTTGTCACTTATGGACAGCTTTCTTGATATGTCATTGACTTCAATAAATTGTTTACAGGGACTTGTCACTATTTTCGTGATGACATATTCTTGTCATATAATATGCGTGTGACAAATCCAACAATAAACGACATGTAAAAAAAAAGACATTTGTCACTTTATAGGTCAATCCGACACAATCTCACAACAATCCGTAACTATTTCACTTTCAGTTGGCTAATTTGTACAAATTCATACAATATTGTACAATTTAGTATGATTTGTTTTCATGAGGTTAGGTACTAACCGTACATTTTTGTATGATTTACCTTGAATGAATTTGTACGAATTAGCATCCTCAAAATAGCTACGATCATCTGTGACATCGGATTGCTCAATCTGACAATCTCTCCTCGTCTAAGACTGTGATTCTTAGTTGAATAAGATGCAATGTGGACAGACCTTATGCTGTTTGTCAAAGGTCTGGCTATACAAGACTATGATAGGTTTATGAGTCAAAAACCACTGCATTAAAACCGACATGTTGCACCGTGAGTGCCGTGAAGCTAATTCAGGCTAGTCAACTAATCCTTCACAAACTGGCATAGGTCGATCCATGCAACAGATCAAGAACGGGTCACACGGCGCCGTGTAAGAACATGCGGCCAGGCTGTCTTCCCGTATTGAGGTTAGTCACAGACGAGGGCTGGGAGAGAGAAGCCGGTCCCCACCGTGAAGTTTCTGCGCTTCGACGCCGATTGCTCGCTCCACAGACCTGCTCGTCTTGATGTGGACTGACATTTATTGCAGTCTGCCCTTTGGGATTTGTTGTTTATTTTTTATAGTAGTTTCGCCTCTCTCTCCTCGGCTGCGGTGCAGGGGAGAGTTTGAGCAGATCGGGAGTGAAGGCAGGGCGTTGGAAGTTTGGATTATTGATGTGGCTGTCAGGGGGAGTTTTCATCATGCGTCCCACCAACGAATGGCGGGTTGGTGTGACCCTTGTTTGGTCTAACGCTCTTTGGCTATCTTAACCTTTTTTGCGAGGGGTGCCTGTGCGATGGCCAGAAGAAGTTGGAGGCATTTTCAGTCTCTCTCTCGCTCTGCTCCAGTCTCATCCGAAAACGCCACGGCCCAGATGAAGGGACGAGGGCTACACCCCTGCATATTTGAGCCATATTTTACCTCATGTTCTAGACATGAAGGCATGTAGTTTACAGCTGCAGGACAAACAGCCCATAGACGGAGAGGATGAAGTTCGTTGAGAGGCTAATAAATTGTAAGGAATAGGAGGAGAACCTATGGGGGGGATTGTATTTCTCTACACTATGAATACTTCATACAGGCTGTAGTACTGGAATGTGATTTAACCCTCATGTTTTGTTTTTTAACGCTGAGGTCTTTCAGACCCCAATCATAAAAGCAGTCCATAACAGTATAGCAGTTTGAAACAACATACCGGTTTTTGCTCTTTTGGGGGCAAGCTCTTCATCAAACATTGATACTTAATGGTATATTTAGATTTCTGTAATGTGTACAATGGCACTAATTTACGAAACCAACATACGACAGAAAACTAGGCGTATGTTTCCACACAATTGCCAAACTTGGCATTTATCAACATGGACGCGCCATAGTGGGTTTGGTCAAAACTCACTTCGGGTTCAGCTCATGTATGTCAGGTTTTAAATGTGTGTGAAGGTCCTTGCTTCAACCGTTTAATATCCTTTCTGAAAAGACATAAGAAAAAAGTGTTTATTACTATGAGTGTAAACACGTGAAAACAGGTTTCTTTATAAGCTGTTTATCGATAGATATGCGTTTATTCTGTGCATGTAAACGCACTCAATGACAAAAAATGTTTTGGGTGATTTGTGAGAGCTTTCAAATGTATTAAAAATAAACAAATAAAATAAGCACATTGCATTGCAGTATTCATACCCTTAACTAAGTAGATGGTTAAAAAACCTTTACAGAGTCAGGGTATGATGTGACAAGGTTTACACATCTTCATTTGGCAATTTTCTGCCATTCTTCTCCTCAGATCCTTGGGTGGAGATCATCAGTAGACAGACATTTTTCTATAGTTTCTATAGAGATGTTCAGTTGGGTTCAAGCCCAAGCACTAGCTGGGCAACTCAAGGACATCGACAGGAGAGCTGTCCATAAGCCACTCTTGCATTGTTTTATCTGTTTGCGTATGATCATTGTCAAGTTTGAGAATGAACCTTCTGCTCTGTTCGAGGTTCTGAATGTTCTGGGCTAGGTTTTCAAGATCATTATCTGTGTATTTTGTGCCATTGAGCATTTCTTCTACTTTGACAAAGTCCCAGTCCATGCAGCTAAAAAACACCCCCACATCATGATACTGTTTCCACCACACTTTACTGTTGAGATGGTATTGTACAGGTGTTGAGCAGTGCCTGGTTTTCTCCAGACATGATGCATGAGATTCATCTAACCAGAGAATTTTGTTTCTAACAGTTTGAAAGATTCATTGAATTACATTGAATACATTTTAGCATATTTCAAGTTTTCATGTGTCTTCACTGAGCAAAGGCTTTAGTCTGGCCACTCGGCCATAAAGACAAGATTGATGGATAGTTGCGGTGAAGTTTGTCCTTCTGTATCTCCATATATGATCATGGAACTCAACCAGAGTGATCAACAGCTTCTTGGTCACCACTCTAACCAAGACCCTTCTTCATCGATGGCTCAGTTTGGGCAGCTCAAGTAAGAGATCTGGTGGTCCAAACCTCTTTCATTATAGATTTATGGAGGCTACATGCTGCGGATACTGTATACAGCAATACAGCAGATTTTCTTTCAGAAGTCTTCTCCAAATCTGTGTCTTGATACAATATGGTATGAGAGCTCTACTGGCAGTTCTTTAAACCTCATGTCTTGGTTTTTAGCTGTTGTGCCGTTCCAAATCATACTTATTCATTTAAATTTCCACATGCTAACTCCTTTCGAAGTGTAGAAACATCAACAGGCAAAACTAATGCTTTTGGTCTAAATTTCAAGTGTCCCAGAAAGTACTCATTTCTGTTTTGAATTTTTTATATATTAGTCACAAACCTGTTTTTGTTTTGTCAGTATTGAACATGGTAGATTAATGTATTTTTATCTTATTTAAAGTAGTTTAAGATAAGGCAGCAACATAAAAAAAATGTGAATTAAATGAATGAGGAAGAATACTTTTGCAAGGCACTGTATCATAATGTGTCACATCACGGTGCTGTGAGGCATGTGAAATATATTATAATAATTACTACACTTTGTTAATGTTTTTTACAGTATTCTGTAATATTGCATACATGATTGATGAAATGTAGTAAATACTGTAGTACATTTACTAGGGTCAATTTCAAAAGCACTATACTATTATCTCGTAATTTTCCCACAGCTTGGTATGGTAAATACTAAAAGATACTAAACTATTATGACAAGTATAATGTAATTGTTTAATGTGGGCATAACATTGTTTTTTATATTACATATCTATATAATAATATATTAGTTTAAAATGAGAAAGTTAAAAGGTGCTTTTGGTAGAAAAACAACTTCTCATCAGTGATCAGATATATAAAAAAAATTGTTATGCTTTCCAAGCTGCCAAATAATATAAGATGGTAAGCTTGAACATCCAAGGCCAAAGTTTTAACCTCCATGGAAAAGTTTCTCTTCTAATTTATAAGGGTGTGATTGTTTTCAGACACATTTATCAATGTACGATCATTCCTACAATGGGATTGGTGGAATATGAATATTTCCGAAACCAAACATAAACCTTGTCGTAAGATGATTTATGCACCATGATCTGCGCTTATTTTTGGAGTCAGTGTGACCTCCCAAAATTAATCTTACAAGGAAAACAGTTAAATTTCTGAAAGTGTTTAAGGTTCTATATTTATCAATCAATCAACCAACATTTTATTTATATAGCACCTTCAAAACCACAGAGCGCACCAAAGTGCTGTATAGTGTACAATCACATACAGTAATAAAATATTAAATACAGTAAAAAGAAAATAATAAGCATCTAAAACATCAACTCCTAAAAACTAATTTACATATTAGTAGAAGCCTCATCAAACAAGACGAGTCTTAAGACGAGTTTTAAACTTATATACAGAGGTAGACATGGCGATAGACAAAGGTAAACCAGTCCACAATTTCGGAGCAGCAACTGAAACTCTTTTGCTTTTTAAGCATGATCAAGTTTCGAGCATCAACAGGTTTTGGGATCTCAGAGACTTTTGTGAGTAACATTTATAAGCTCAGTAATTTATTTTGGTGCCAGTCCATGCACAGCTTTAAAAGTATACAGAAGAACTTTGTACTTTACTCCAAATTAGACTGGTAACCAGTCTAAGAATTCTATATGGGATATATTGTTTTTCTTTTTTTGTATTATTTCTATCAATTTATGTTGAATAATAAACACACTTAATTGAATCTGAACATAATTTTACAGATACACATCATTGTATACAATCATTGGGGTCTTTGGGACCCCAAACATGAAAACAGTAAACTCAATCTTCACAAAACATGTGGGATATATAATTGTATGCGTGTTATAGCTGCAACATTTTATAGTTCTTTAAAAATATAACCTTCATCGACTAAAGTAGATCCTGTTTTAATGTGAAAGACAATTAAGAAAAATGTCAATGCATAAATCTATACACGCACTCGGCGTATATAAGGCAATGGACTCTATTCCCACAGCAGTAGTGACCCCACCACCATGTGTTCTGAATTAATTTTGGGAAGCTCACGTATGTCACGTCTCTGTATGGGACGGGGCAGGCCACACTGGATTCAATCCACACTGGGATCTCTGAAGCGAACCAACAATCAATCTGCTATTTTGAAGTTCAAGTTTCCCATGACATTTGAAGCCATATCCTCGACATTTTTACAATCAAAGATAGCAGCGCGGTTGAACGAATGAGCACTAAATCACGTCACACTTAAGTAAGCTACCATCACAGGTGTGATGGCCTACTTCAGAAAAAGAAAAGCATTTTAGACCTTTTAGTTGAATGCGTTTGGCAAACGCTTTTATCCAAAGAGACTTAATGTACATCCAGGCAATACATTTTATCCCAATGTGTGCTCTCTGAGAATTGAACCGGTGACCTTGGCATTGCTAGTGCAATTCCACCAGTTGTGCTTAAGGAACTGGAAACTAAAGAAACAAACAACTGTGCACAATGATTGGGTTAGTTTATGAATTTTTATACAGTGCACATTCTGTGCGCTCATGATAATGAGTTATGAAAGCAGACATTTCTTTCAGGACAGTAGTCATTTTAAAGAGGCGGCGTCGCTGCACTTGTAGAAGCCTATTTCAATCTGGCACAAATGACATGTTGAAAAACTCATACAGGCATGAACCTGTTACCCAACTGAGGGTGTGTATTGGATGGCAAACTGTATTACGCTGGAAACATGAATGTAAGAAAAGAGCACATAGAAATCCAGAGCTGTGATCCCCCAAACTAATGTTATTCATTTGTCCAAATGTACACAGTTTTTTTGGCCCATGTGTGACCAGTCATAGGTAGTACGGGTAGATTTGTAGCAACAGCCAACAATACTTTGTTAAAAATAATTATAAAATAATCAGATATCCAGATGTGGAAGCCACTTGATGTTGACAAGTGTAAATGCGCTGTGTCCTGATCTGCTTGTTCGGATCGCATGTTTATGACAAATATACACGCAGCCTTTGCAAAGCTTAAAATTTCAGCTTTCGGGTTCATCTACTCTCCACAACGTCATTACAAGTCTAAGCCAATAGAGAGTGTTAAAAAAAACCTGTTTCTTCTTAGCAACAGCCTGGTGCAGCGCCTCGGATGAACAACTTTAAAGGCGATTTTCACAATATAATTTTTTTTTGCACCCTCTGATTTCAGATTTTCAAGAAGTTCCTAACAAACCATACATCAACGGTAAGCTTATTTATTCGTCTTTCAGATGGTAAAGTAGGTGTAAATCTCACAAAAGAGCACATATTTTGAATGACATGAGGGTAAAATAAATGATAACAAAATGGTTATTTTCTGGTGAGCTATCCCTTTAAATGCTTAAAGTGACACTGTGCATTTTCTTTCTTCATTTTTCAATAAAGTTTTGCAAATAAAAACTAGTTTTCTATACAGATTATACACAAAATAGTAAAAAACAAGTCCCTATATAGTGAATTTTCATCTCTTGGCAGCACAGTTAGTGACCCAATGGCAGTGTTAACCGCATGGTCACATTCCCTCACATAACCAGCCAACGCTTTCATTTCTTTCTTGTCTTTCTGAGTTTGGTTTCTATGGAATTAAGTATAATGGAAAACTACTTGGAGGCTTTGCTGCCTAAAGCTCTCACCCCCTTCACGCTAACCAGTTTCCCCACCCCCGGCTTGGCTGGGCCGTGAGGAGAGAGCTCGTTTTTTTACCAAATATGTGCCTAAAGTATTTACATTGCGAAAGAAATGGCCCATGCACACACAATGGTCGAGCAGCCGTAATATTGACAAGCAACATCATTCCTGTTTTAAATGAAAATAATGTGCCGGGCTTCCATCGCCATGCATCAGCTGTTGCCATGGCCACCAGTGAACATTCCCGGTGGTTGCCAAAGCAACTAATCAGGAGTCACATTGCATCCACCATCACCTGGCAAATTCTGACAGCGTCAGAGGGACTGTGATGGCAATATGAAACCGCATTATTTGTTGGTTTGGGGGTGGGGTAAACATCTCCTGAAAATAGGAAAAATAGAGCCATGCATTCATGTAGATAAATACGTGCCTGTATCCAATGATGCAAAAGGCAGGAAACACAGACATGTTTATATAAAAATTAAGGATGAATTCATATTTATTGAAACAAAAATGTGAAGAACAAAAATGATTGCACATCTGATTGCGCTAGTTTCTTATTTAAAGGGACACTTCACCCAAAAAATAAAATTCTGTCATCATTTACTCACCTTCGAGTTGATCCAAATCTGTATAAATGTCTTTGTTCTGATGGACACAGAGAAAGATATTTGGAAGAATGCTTATATACTGTATATGCTTATTGACGCCCCCATTGAGTCCCATAGTAGGAAAAAATGCAATGGTGGTCAAAAGTGCCGCAGAACTGTTTGCAGTCTTACATTCCTCAAAATGTCTGTGTTCAACAGAAGAAAAAAATGATCAAGTTATTATTCCTTCTATGGGAGTCAATGGGGGGCAAGATCTGTTTGGTTATAAGCATTCTTCCAAATATCTTTCTCTGTGTTCATCAAAGACATTTATACAGATTTGGAACAACTCGAGGGAGAGACAAAATGACAGAATTTTCATTTTGGGCTGAAGCATCCCTTTAAGGGACAAGGTTTTTCTTCTGATATTGTTTTTCATGACCATGGCCATTCTAACATAAATCACTAGACAGACAGCTTTTAAAGGCGTCACAACTGTGCTTGATTCACAGGCTATTACAAACGTAGGTTGAAAATGAAGGTTTTTAAGAAAAACTCTTGGGCAGTCCCATAATGCACTGGAAAGAACAACAACACAGATAAGCGATATGGGGATTGTATTATACTATTGTATTATGAACTAGGGAAAATGCTTCGAACTTTCACCATCCGGGTACTTTAGGAGTATTTATTTTAAGGACATACTGATAATGTAGATGGTATGAGAATTAGTATGCAACGCAGGTAACTATGAGTTCACGTTGATGTGTTTCAGTTTGCATCACATCATGACTTATGAAGTGAATGATTTATTGGACAGATTTATTGTTAAATGTGTTACCGTTTGCTTATTTTGTTGTAATGTTTTTCTCAATATATAGTTTGTATTTGTATTAAACTATGTGTTTGTTGGTGTCACCCGTCACACCCACGGACTGTTGGTTGACATCTGATACATAAGGCACACTTTTTTGGAAACAAGTTCAAAGTCGTAATCTGATTGGTATTAAAGTTAGCTGGATTGTTTACATCGGTTGCAATAAGAATTCATCACCAATATCGAAACGGTAAATTTCTAAAAGTATGCAAAGATCACGGCATGAAATCCTAAACATTGTTGCTGTTAACTTTTGACACGTTCGTCAATTTACACAGGGGACATTTCCACGCCACTAAACATGCTCAAAACGAAACCTGATTGGCCTCATTTACCTTTCAGGCCTCTTGGGCGGGTTTCCCAGACCTTCGGTGCATACTTTGGGCCAGATTTACTATACAGGGCAAAGTAGCACGAGAGTACAATTTCAACAAAAGGAACAAAAATTGATTGATTGATGAGTTAATTTCATGAGTCAAAGATAAAGCAATGCTGAATGCTCCTTTCTTACACAGATACACACTTTGTGGTAAAGAGAAAGAAACAATATAACACAGTTCGAGAACACAGCGCACAGCCTGATGTCATTCTCCAGCCAGCAGATGACTGAATCAGCCCTGCATGTTCATATATTTTCTCTCATCTGTCTCTTTCTGAGGACTCAGTGTAGTTGCATATAGAGCTCTCCTCACATCTAGATAGACAATTACAGGCTTGATGCTGAGTATTCTTCTGTTACTGGTAAACAACTCACAATGACAGAGTTTGTTCATCTGGGTGTGAGGGACTGTCTGTTAATATTTGATGAGAACTATTAAGGGTGTCTGTGCTTTATTAATGATGACAGGTTGTTATAAAGGATGACGACGCTTACGTCAGCTCGAGAGAAAAGATAAAAAGCCAACTATAGAGAGAAAAGACGAAATTAGAAAGAAGAGGTTGCGTGAGCGAGTGAGACCCGAGACGGGGGCTGCCATTTTGTGCGAGCGTCTCATCAAAAGAAACGCCACTCAAGCACAGCGACGCGCAGAGAGGAGGAAAGCAGCGTTTCCATGGCAACCGCATCGACTTTCATTTCACGCCGTCGTCTCGAAAGCCACCGGAGAATGCGCTCACCTGCACCGCGGTGCCATGTATGCGAGAACATGCGTGCACAGAAAGTCATATAGTCATGTTGAACACAGGGACACAGATGCCGTTACAAAAGCTGTTGGGCTCGCTAAAGATATGTCATTCAGATGCTATGAGTGTTCCAAGCATGCTGCCTGGAAGTACAGCCTATTTTACAGAGAAGGCGATCCCAGAATGCATGGCAATTTTGTGTAAATGCAGATAAGAACATCAGTTAAAGGCAGGGTAGGTGATTCCTTCCAGGAACATTTTTGTTACTCCTGTTAAAAGTCTCTTCACATATTGAATGTAATATCTGAGCAAAGTGGTGTAAATATATTCAAATTTACAGTATATTAAATCATTTTTATTTTCCTTAACTTCAATTTGAGATGTATTTCTTCTGCGGAAGGCAATGGACCATAAAATGTTCATCACATCATTGCATTTGGTCTGATGTATTGTGTATTTGCATATCTTCACATGCTATCTTCTGTCATCAGTGCGTTTGTGTGTTTTAAAGGAAACATGCCTCTCTACGGGAGATTTTTCGCTCGCTATTGCCAGCCTCTCCGAAATTGTATTGTGAAAACACTACATGAATAAATTGTATTGTGTTTCATATTTATTGCAGTATTACGTTGTCGGCTTTGCATTATAGCGAAAAACATAATCAAAGTCAACCGTGTCAATTCTCTTTTGCACTTGACCAAGAATTTTCTGTCTATATTGTGCGCGAAGTTGCTGCGTATGTAAAATCGTTTTCTTATGCAAAAAAAAGGGACCTCTTATGCAAAATTAACTTTTACATAGTGTTTGAACATAAATGTGTCCTTGAGGTCTGTGTAAACAACTAACCTACAATGGGAAATATCCTCTCAGTCCTTTTTTATAACCTCCATAAATCAAAAAGTGTGTTTAAAAACATATTTAAGTTTTCAGTCTGATGTGACATAACAAGGGGACAAGGGCACACGGATAACAATGTATTTGATTTAAAGACATTTTTTTCTTTACAAGAGTAAAAACATCAATCAAATTGTGAGCAATTCTAGATCTAACCAAAAAGCATTTGTTAGGATTTACATTCTCAAAAAAACTGGGTAATATTCAACCCAGCATTAGGTCAAAAAGGGACAAACCAAACAGTTTTTTATATTGGACCAAACAATGGGTTAAAACAACACAGCATTTTGGGTATAAACATTCCAGCATATTTATAACCCAACAGTTGGGTTCCTCCATTCTTTACCCAATGCTGAGTTGAAAATAACCCAGCCTTTTTGAGAAAGTATAGTCACAAATATCACAAATAATCAAGAATGTTAAAAACTCAGAAATTACCCAGACATCCCCATCTGAGATTACTGACCCCATCACCAACCCCTGACACATGCCCTCTTTCAAGACATGCATCCAAAACAGACCCCTCTTCCTCCCTCACCTCCACTGTTCCTCCCTCTACCCTGCCCTATATTTCATCTTTAATCTGGCCAAAGAGAAAGGATTTCTTGTCCTACTACCCAGTAATCTTGTCAAGGCAGATGGTGCCTATGTGACCCAGATTATCGGAGGAATGGTACTCTCATTCACGCATGCACCAGACCGGCATCGCCACAAGGCCCTAGTAGAACCAAACACGCCGACTGGTAAAAGTTACCATTGACCTTTACTCACAGCGCCCACATATCTGCTCTCTATAATGTATTCAAAGAAACAAAAACAAAGTAAGAAGCGATATAATCAAATATCAACACAACCACACAGATGGACTGGTCGGAGTGTAGAGTTGTATAATAAATGCAGCGTGGTTTTGTAATTAGAAGTATATTTAGCTGTGGTGTGGGCTATGTGTGTTGGAGGGTGGGTGGCCCAGTTACTTCTCTGCTCTTTCAACTGTTGGAAAGTCTGTCGTCTTGCGTAGCGTACACAGCTAAGTAATGTGGACACACAGGATGAATGTAATTGTTTTATTTTATTACAGTCTGGGGATGAATTGAGGTTGTTGTGGTTGGGTGTGTGGGAGACAGAATTGGAGATCAAGAGATAGACAGTGAAAGTGCATGTGTATGTGTGTGATAGACGGTGTAGATAACAGATGACAAAATGTTAAGCTCCTAGCCTATTCCTGTTAGACAGAAACAATTAATCTTTCAATCAGCCAGCCATGAATTGTTAATGAGTCGGTCCATTTCATTCCTCAGTGTCAGGAGCCCGTGTCCACTTTTGAGGGTCTGAATCATACAGTAGACCAGTGGTTCTCAAACCTTTCCGTTGTAAGGCTCCTTTTCACTAGAGTGCATCGCTTTGTGGCCCCCTAAATAAAAGCTTCAACTTAGAATTGTAATGAAACCCAAAAAGAAATGATGTCATACAAAGTTGGAACATCAATTCTTTTGGTTGGTGGTCTTATTTTTCTGATATTTTATTGCATACATTTGATGATACATTTCTTTATTTCATATAATGCCACAACATCTGTGCCCCCCCTGGATCCATCCTGGGACCCCCAGTTTGAGAACCACTGCTGTAGACACTAGTCATTCTCAGAAAAGTCTTTGAATCATTGACTAGGGCTCATAGTTGCATAGAAAAAAAACTTAATTGACCAGTAATTAGGAATATTAGATAGTGTTCAACTTCATGGGGCATCTGACAGACCGGTCGGAGCATCACAAAGTGCCACAAGAGCCATTCAAGGATGAAGATCAATTTGCTCTTGTGGTCACTTGCACTGACCGCCCGGTCTGTGCAGCGTTGCATTCAGTCAAACACATCTTACATCAGTCACAGGCGATCTCTAAAAAAAAGGATATTTGTTTAAATGTCAGTAACCAAACAGATCCCCTCCCCATTTGCTGCTATAGTAGGGAAAATAAATACTATGGGAGTCAATTGGGATGAGATCTGTTAGGTACTGACATTCATACAAATATTTTCCTTTTTGCTCATCAGAACAAAGAAATGTATACAGATTTGGAACAACTCGAGGTTGAGTAAATGACAACAGAAATTGTATTACTGTCTCTTGAATGCTTATCAACACACTAATACAGAGTCACACTATAAAAGACAGAACTCAGGTGGGACAACATGCTGCTTCATAGAAAAAATACAATGGTAGTCGCAAGTGCACCAGAACTTTTTGAGGTCGTACATTCTTTAAAAATGTCCTACTATGGTAGTAAATGGGGGTCTGGATATAAGAGTTCTTCCAAATATCTTTCTCTGTGTTCATCAGAACAAATAAATGTATACAGATGACTTCACCTACGCCGAGTACCTCTCATACACAGACAATGAGTCACTATGATCTTTCCTAAGTAGTGAACACTTCTACCGTATCACCTCAGGAACTTCACTGAGGTGTCTCTTGTGTGAATGCCGTTCTCAGCTAATGTTTCTAGACTTGCTGACTGAATATGACAGATGCGAGCAGTAACTGTACTGCAATTATTTGCAGTCTATAGCCTTTTCTACACATTCTATACCGGTAATTTACCATTAAGAGATCATGTATGAACATGACCTTTCCCAAACTAGCAGTACATCAGTTCTGGTAATGGTTGTGACATTACCTGTAAATTATCAAGATGAAGTGAACAAGAGAAGAGGATTACAGGTATAAGCACAGATGAGGCCAGAGCACGCTGACGAAAGAATTGCATTGGTCACGATGTTCTGTGGCATAAGACACGTTTACTCTGCACTGCCATATTTACGCAAGAAGCTATCCAATATTTCAGCTTGAAGTTCTTTAATATTATCACTAATATGATGAATGAGAGCAACTGCAGGATTATAAACGTTTGCCATCGCAGCGTAGCTGTATAGAGGAAACATACTGTTAATTACATCACAAAGTTTACTAGTATGTTTCATACTACTTCCTAGTGTTGTTTCCTCATTGAACAGTTTCACTCTGGATGGCTCTTGCACTCTCTTTCATTGCCTCTATCTTTTTCCTCTTCATCTTCTCTGCTTCTGGATGAGAGTTTGTGTGGTGTGTGTTTAACAGTTGTTGGGCCATGCAGGATGCCCTAATCACAGGGGTGCGTCTATCGCCTAATTACCATGATTTAGAGGCATGAGTGCCATACATGAGTGCCAGGCGGGCACACAGGCCCGGCAGTGGCAGCCAGCTGCCCACGCCAGATCCACCCCCCACCCCAACGCAGCATAACACAACATCTCACAGCGTAAAACAACACAACGATACACATCGCAATGTAGCACAGTCTCACAATGATGTGCTTCTAATGTTATTTTCAAATATTTTATTATTTACAATATTATTTTGTTTATAGTATTATTTCTTAGGTATTACAATTTAATTTATATTGTTTATAATATTATTTCTTTTGTTTTACTATTTTATTTATATTATATCAGGTAAATCCACGTAAAGATATGTACGATTATAGAAAAAAACATTTTGGATAGTAGCAATAATGGCGTAACATCTTTGATCACTTTTGTGACTTAATTAGACCTTTCCCCAAACAAAAACAATGAAACTTTAAAGACATTTAATAATATATGTTTACAATACTAAAAAAAAAAAGATTATATAACACAGGCAAAAACAACAAGGTGACACAGCACTGAAGCCCTGCATGAAGAGCCTGGTTTAAACCCACGTCATACACCTGAAGCTGCAAATCAAAGTCAACAGGAATACTTCACAATTACAGGCAGAAGTGTTGGAACTAAACTCAACAGGACTCCAGCCCTCTAGAGGTTTGACATCTCCGATTCAACTAAACATTTTGATAATATACAAAAGACCTAAAATGGCACAAGAAATTGCAATTGGTGGATTACGTTTTAACATCACCATCTAAATAAACCAGATGCAAGTAAAAAAAGACACTATTTTGAAAACAAACTACTACCACATTACAAAAACTAATGGCATATTGTCACTAGCTAATCCCTGCATTGAATACAACCAAAGTCCATTTACGCAAGTCGTGCCCCTCGGCATCCATGTTTGCAACGCCTCTTGGCAGCTTTTTACGTCAAAGCAAGTCCACAGTCTTATATGATTAGATGTGGGAGGGCAGATATTTATAAAATCACTGGAAAAAATCCTAATTAAACAGCATATTTCGGATCAATAATTAAACCTGACATGAACTGTATGATAGCTTCGGTTTGCTAAGCTTAAATTGCGCTAATAAAACTACTTCGCCTGCACACAGGCTGGCAACCGCCTCACGAGAGCCCGCCCCCAGAAAATCGTCAGTCTTTATTCATTGACGATTGCCTAAATTTACTGGAAAGCGACACTTCCTTCACTAGGGCGGCCATATTGAGCACTGCATTCCTTGTCAATCTTTGTATACGCAGTGGCGCATGTTGCTGATATTGATATTTTTTTATAAAACACAGCACATCACAGCAAAACACAACATACAGGTGCTACAAAACATTCATCAAAGCGTTGCCATAGAAAAAACAATATTGGTTCCCCAAAGAACCATCCAGTCAAAGAGCGCGTTTCATAAATACGTTATGTCCTTCGGCAAAGAAGCAACACAGCATTATAAAACAACACAACACAACACATGGTGACAAAGCAGTGTCGCACAACACAATATTATGGCACTTCATTACTATTTCATTTGTATGAATTTTATCTTTGCTTTCACCCCAAATTATGCCAGATTCAGAGTTTTTTTATAATTCATACACTATGAAATTAGACAAAATCTTCATATCTTAAATGTTATGTTTTCCCATGAAGTCAGGTTGGTGCAGCACACCGAAATACAGAACACAACTATACAGCAAAATGTGCAAAGCACTGCACAGAAAAACAGCAGACGTTAAAAACTGAACACAAGTATTTACTATACAAGTATTCACAGAATTAAAAATTAAAACATTGAACTAGGCTGTATAATAACACTGTAAATGTACATGAAAATAACATAAAGGGGAATTCTAGGTTTTCAGAATTAGGGATGGGCAATACATTATCGGCAGATAATAAAATGCAGGTCTATATATTATAGCGATAAATAAAATCATTTCCTCTGTTAAACTTCTTCAGCTCCACGCTGTTCACAATTAAATACAGTCCAGTACTGTCTTTCTTTTGTGATAATTTACTTACTTTTATCAGCAAAACATTGTTGATGTAGGTACAGTATGTAGATACAGTATTTATGAATGTGTAAATTATAGAAACAAAAGCTTATTGTTTAATACAGACTGCTGTCTGAATGCTTTCCGACTTGAGACCTGTTAGATATGTGGCTATAAAGAACAATTTTCTTGGTTGCTCTAGAAGAACATCTATCATTTGTTTATTTAAGAAATGTTCGAAGGTTAAAGAATCGTTGACTAGTGTAAAGTAGGCTTGGTCCATGGTTTTCAGGGGGATAAGAGAACTAATGGATACCCTGTTTCTGCAGTGAATGTTTAAAAAAAATAGTTGTCCACTTTTTGCCTTTTGTGTCAGTCTTAGCAAATTTTATATTAATATTTAGTTATCGGACAAAATTTACATCGGTGCATCCCTCATATATAAATATATATATAGAGAGAGAGAGAAAGAGAGAGTGATAGAATCTCTAAGCACCACATACTGTAAATATTCCTAAAAAAATAATTAAAAAAGAATATGCAGAATTAAGACAAGTTATTGTTATTAGAATTAATACCACAGTTATTGATCAATCCACAACATTTATAATTCAAAGTGACAACAACAGCCACATAAAATGTCACAGTCAACTGGTGAGTGCTGTCGCTCCTGTGCATGACTGTGTGTTCATCTATCACATCCACAATATGTTTTAAATTAATAATAAAAATATTGAAGCTTCTTAAAAACAACAAAGAGTTTCTAGGTACAATTATGTTTACTCGGAACTCAGAACAATGAATAACACAGCAGCTCTAGGCTGAACTCTATCTGCCTGTCGTCTTTCCGGGGCGCTCAAACCACCGTCAGCTCTCTGTAACTACAGTAGGTGCAGAAAAATAAAACAGCACGTCATTATAAATGATTATTTCTATGTGCTACAATATCATCATGATCGTTTTCTAAAGTATTCCGTCATTGGTGTGAAGTGCTTAAACAACTAGTTAACAGTGTGATGTTAACACTGCTTTTTTTAAAGTGGATGGGAAAGGATCTTGTATCGCTCCCCCATCATATAATATAAGCTGCATTTATAACAAAGAATGGCATAGATGCAGATGTTATGTTAAGGCACACATCTTATATTTTGCTTAAGACGTTCACTCCACTTTCTGCCGTTGTGAACTGAAGAATGGGCTAAAAAACACAGTCTGCTGCCATTTTCATAATAAGTGTTTGAAGGAGGACTAAGCGATCTCGAATTCCTGAACAAAATATGTAATAACTCACACTTTTTTAGGAGGGTTGAAGCCCATCTAAAAAGGGCCTAGGAACGCCACTGAATAACACCATCAGCTAGTGAAAAAAGGCTTCATTCTCACATTTGAGGAACCATGTACTAGTAAACTCTGAGGGGTTAGAAGACGAAACTTAAAACAGAGACATAGGCAAAATTTGAGAGATTCAGTACGAATGCTAGCAAGAACACCAAAAAGACCAAGGGGTGGACAAAATGGTGTTAAAACAAAGAGGTGTGAGAGAGTGTTGCCGGAGGGGAAGAGCACCTCTACAGTCTGACCTGTAATTGATCAGGGTGGCACGAGGCCAGCACGCCTTTGACCCACCAATTACAACAACACAGACACACAGAGAGACGACAACTAAAAGAGTAAACAGGCAGCCTGAACATCTCTGGAAATAAAACCTCCTGATCAAATATATTATCCATATCCTCACAAGTGCACAATCTGAACTTTCAAAGTCACCTGTTAAATATGTTAAAAATAGTTCATTTTACTAAACTGGTGCCTCTAGCACTGCTCTATTGCATTTATTTAACCAATAACACCATGAAGGCCACAGCTGGATATTGTGTGGATTGATTAGATCAAAAAATATGTCTGACAGCAATCCACATTAATTGCACAAGAAATAACAAGTATTGTACCAACTGAACAAAGTCTACTTGGCCAGGTCGCAGCTCCCCATTTTGATAATAACAGAAGGACATTGATGCAAGCTCGCAGCTTTACTGTAAAACCATTTATTTTCTCATTGTCCTGCACACGATCTTGAGAAAGAATGTATTGGAGAGATTTCAATTTTTTTTTATGTCGGTTTGTTTATGGAATTTAGCAAGAATAAACATACAGTTTTAGTGTTTACAAACAATCTGATATTGTGCTGTTGACATTACATAACTACATAACTACATTCTACATAACATGGTCAACTTTTCAAAAAACGAGTTGGGTGTATTACGTAGTATTTCTGTGCTCAATACACTCTCCCAGCGATCGTACAGATTTCGGAAAGTTTTTTTTAAACATATAAAACTGTTTTGTAACAATTTTTCTTAGTCCCTTATTGGACAATTCTCCCGGAAAAACAGGCGGCACGCCCATGCGGCAGCTTGAAGAGGAGGAGCATGCTCAGACGTCACTTTCACTTGTGTGCAGGAGAGAGAGAGAGAGAGAGAGAGAGCATATGTTCACGAAGTTCAGGTGTTTGTTTGTTCACTGCATTTGAGTGATGAATGTTATATAAACTGTGGATATAACGCTGGATTTGGAGAATGTTTGAAACTGATACATGGAGCCGTCCCAGCGCTAAAAGATGCCATACATGAACCGCATAGGATGAGTGAAACTGATGTTTGTATTTTGTTGACAATGTGCTTTAGTTCAGCCTACCCCTCCCCCCCGCACACGCCTTATGCTTTCGGAAGTAATCTTAAAGCTGTATCTATCTTTAATAAATGTGATCAAACTAAATACTGAAGATACGACGTATGCAATACTACTCTATAGGTACTCAAGATTAATATGAGACTGGCAGAAAACCCGTGTGTTAGGGCTGCTTTAAATCTATGAACTATGATGGAACGACGGAACTTGATATCATAGTTGGCTAACGATGCTTTTGGGAAACGCGCCCTAAACAAACACAGACTGGAAGTTACCTGTAGAACATCCGAAGAACCTTTCGGTTTCACAAAAGTGGCTTCGTGGCAACACAAAGTTCTTTAGATTATAAGAAGGTAATAAAAAGGTTTTATACAGAACCATTGACTGTAAGGTACTTAGAGGAACCAAGAATGGTTCTTCTTCTTCTTCAATGGCATTGCTGTGAAGAATCTTTTAAGCACCTTTAGTTGTCTTCGCACACTGAAACCGGGGTATTAAATTATGCGTTAAATGGCAGAATAAATAAATCCAGTCCTTAAGGGGAAAAAACAGCATCCATCCTCTTTTCAGGCTTGTTCTGGTGAAAATAAATGCCGGGTTATAGGTGGAAACTATATGTCATTTCGGGATCATTACATGCATTTCCTAAGGGTTCCACATTGTTTCGAGAGATGTCTCATTTTACACCCTCACATTACACTCATCCTACATCATACACACGGCACAAAAATGAATTCATGTGCTACACAAACACACTTGCACACACACAAAAATTCCAAGGCAGCTTCCTTTAATGTCTTTTCAAAGGACTTGGAAACATGAGTTTTGATGTACAGTGAGGTAGGAAAGAGCACACCACATGCCCTAAAGTGTACGCTGAAATACGGACGGTGTGTATTTGTATGCGTCTCCGTGGATGTCTATTCCAGACAACCGTATGGCTAAAAGCCAACTTTCTATCAAAGATACGAGCCGTAGACTGTTAATAATAGTATGAAACGTCTCCATTTCAGCCTTAGAAATGTATAGTTCAACAACCTGATAACGCATGACAGGGAGCGAAATGAAACAACCTGCCAAGATTTGGAGCAAAAGCCTTTTGTCCTGCACTAATTAGTGCGAGGAGATTCTAATAATACCCACATTCAGCCTCAGAATTTAATTACCATGAAAAAATATGGCTCACTGGAAATCCAGGCATGTCATATTTGGGATGGGGAGGGGGAGGGAGAGTTACAATTCCATACGTATCGGAATACTGAAATGGCTAACGGGGATAGGCGGAATAGAAAACGCTCTCCGTGATTGGATGAGTGTAACGGTGTCATGGTTTTTCCCATGAAAGACGAATCACACCTCATGGATCCAAGTGGATTGCTGAGCAACCTTTCAATTTTCCCAAATGACTGATAAAGAATCAGTGGTGGACAATTTGGGAGAAGAAGAGAGAGGCATTGAAAGAGCAATGGGGGACAGATGTGACGGACAGGTTAGGGAACTGAAGATGAACAGACAAAGAAGGGGGGTGAAACAGCGGTGGAGAGAGAGATTGGAGAGGTAATGTGGGGGAGGTAGGGAGGGAGAGAAATTGAGGGGGGTAAAACAGAAGTGGGAGGCAAGACTGGATGAGTGTTTCCATGGTGATACTTTCGTCTTCTTCTACATTCAGAGAGATAGTGGTGTTAACCGTGTGAAGTTCCTCTCTCTCTCATTTTCTATCTGCCTTTTCCCCTCTTTCCATTACCGAGCCAGAGGGTGAATTAATAAATGACTAGAAAACAGCATAAATAAATAAAGACAACCCCCTCCCTTATAGAAATGCCATTTGTGACCTATATCTGTATCATTTGTAGAACGTTTCCAACCATAGTTACTGTGATGCCCAACGTGCAGCCCAAAAAGCGTACAGATGGACGAACAGACGCATGTCAAAGATGCGCAAACTTGCACCAAATAAATGTAAACCAGTATCCTGCTTTCCCATAGAGACCCCCATCCCCCCTTTCCTCTTCCCAAATCCAAGCAGACGTGCTGCACATCTTAACAAGCGCGCGCGCGCGCGCACACATACAGATATCCACAGACACACAAGATGTGTGACCACTATATCGGACTGGTAAAATGCGATGGGTAACAGGTAGCAATAAATCGGTTTGTGTATAATGACAATTGACCCTAAAGCTTTGAAAAGACACAGAAATGACAGGGCTGAATTGACACACACCATTAAATGCACACTGGTGTCTGTGCTTGATATTTTGCGGCGAAGCGTGACACGAATGAAGACGAGACCAAATCCACGGCGGCTGAAATGGGTGGCGGCTGGAGGATCAGACCGGAAGCGTTTTTACAACAACGTCGCCACCTGCTGTTCGTTAGCGGGGATGCAAATACATGCAAATATCAATTGAGCCAAGAGTAGCGAAATAGAAATGTAAATGTTTAAACCGAATCTCGTGACACACGAAAACAGAGTTTAAAGTGCTCTGTTTGTAAATAAAAAATTAAAAAAACTCACAGAAATTATAATGAGTCAAATAGTTAAAATGGGGATTTTGGGGGGTTTTAATTGAAACTATGGTCTTCTCTAGATCTGGAGTATTGGACACCATTTAAACGTGTGTCAGATTTGACTTACCAAAATCTTGTGATTATGCTTTTGTATCCCTGTTATAACTCCATTTGGGGGTGATGGGCATCAACAGACAGAGATAATGTGATTTGTGTTTTGTTTCTCTATACGTCATGTCTTTTAGCTCAGCTTTAACGTATTTAAATCATGATGGCCTCAACCAACCTGATCTCGTTTCTTTGCATAAAAGCCGTCACACGTTCATTATTTGCATTTCTTGCTTTCACGTGTTCACTCACTCTGTTTTTCCTCAAAAAATAACTCATCTCATGTCGGCCACGTGTTCTTTCAGCAGCAGGAGGTTACTGACAGAAATAAAATCTGAATATATATAATAATAATGAAACATGAGATGCTGATCCATATTTGTTGTATTTATTGTATGTACAAAAACGATTCCTGTAATTAACGCATTTGGCCTCTAGAGGGAGAACCAGGATTATAGTTTGCCACTGATTTCAACTCGGGAAAATGGTCCTGTATACATTTTAACACAGGAACAGCGAATAAAATTGAGTAAAAAATGTGATATAAGGTCACCATGTGAACGCATGAGAGCATGTGATTAAAAACTAAGCGTTTTCAAACATAATTTTTTTACTGTTTCTAAAAATCATGTGAAACAAATGAACATGAGTTTGTGGCATTCAAGACTTAAAATTTCCTGTAGCTTTCCTGTAGCTCAGTGGTAAGAGCAACGCAAGGTTGTGGGTTCGATCCCAGGGGATTGCAAATACTTATGTAAAATGAATAGGATAAGGCAATGTAAGTCGCTTTGGATAAAAGCGTCTGCCAAATGCATAAATATAAATATATAAAATGTTGACTTTTTGTTATTTCGACCAGTATCCTGTTTCTGGAAATAAAAACTATATTTCCATTCGGGAGAAATGTTGTCAGTGGTGTACAATATGAAACAAAATGAATATTTTTATTAAACACATATCTATGGATAATAAATTCAGAAAACTGAAAATAATTTTGGAGTGGTCCCTTATTGATTACACATGTGTTGCCCCTAAAAATGTAATGCAGGGGCACGTGTGAGGAAGTTTTAAAGACATAAGATGTAATTTGTGTTCAGAAGCCCATCACAGTTTCTTTGCCTCTGACCAGGCAGGTGTCATCACATCATTATGTTTAAAAAAAGTATTGCAGTGAAAGTGAAAAAGTAAGAGTAAATTAGGGCTACGAGATACTGTACACTTCAATGACTGTAGAGAACTCACTGCATGTCATACGATTAAACAGTACTTGTTTTATAATATCCTACTTGTGATAGTGATAACATTTTAAGCAGGGAGAGAAAATGGCTGTTGCTGTATTCCACTTGTTCCAGCACGGCATAATCGCCGGTGTTAAAAAAGGTCAAATTAACTCTCACTGTGTATACATAATCCACACTAAATTCCACCTTTTTTAACACTGCCAACTTTGCTGTGAGCCGATGTGTTGCCTTGTGACATGAAATGTTTGTTTACAATGACTTGTTACTCATTAAACAGCTGTGTAACAGCAATACACCACTTAAAATCATATTGTAATAAAAATGTCCAGCGCGTGCCAAAAAGCATATTCCTCCAAGCCTTGCTAACTAAAGGAAATTGAGAGATGAGATAGAGGTAGGCGGTATATTTGCCTGTGTTTTGATTTAGTTAACGTTAGTTGGAAGCAGGGTTAAAATGGCACTCGGCGTTCCTTGCAAGCCTTCGTCTAATTGCCTTTGTGTCACAGCCAGTTTAGCTCAAAAGAATGCCGGCTAGGAGGTGGTCTACACCTCCCAAAGACACAAATTATGCGAATATAACAGAAACACAATATCATAACTACAGATATCACATTAGGATGGGAATAATGATATTAAACCTCTGCATGCCTCCTTCTCTGCCTCTGTTTCTCTTATTACACACTTTCATTCTCACAGCGTACCAAGCGTGCTGTTTAACACTGAATCCGGTACAAGAGATGCTGTGACAATGTTCCTGGTAAAAGTGATCCATTAATATTTCTATTTGTCTTAATATGACAACTTTTCTGAGTCAATTACTTGAATAGCAAACAAAGTAAATACGCTCTCTGTCATATTTAATTTTCACAAGTTCTTGCTTCTTTAAATGGATTTTTACATGCAGAGGCTGATATGATATCCTTAACCACGTTGAATAAACACACACCCCAAAATAACACAGGCTTACAACACTACCATATTTTCTAACTGATAAAATATTTTCAGCATACTGTAAACACGTCGCTGTCTGACAGTGACAGATAGCTATGAGGGCAGTTTCACTTTACGCTGTAGGGTGAGCTCCGCAGAATTATTCATGAGAGGACCAGATTTCCAAGAAGATCCCTGAACTTCACACCTCCATATTTGACCTCTGCTGGAGAGACTATCAGGAGGATCTATTAAACTGTGCTGCGTTTGTTTTATTTGATGACCGATGACATTTGTGCATGTGTTTTGTGTTTCGGCGTCTGTATGACCATCCCTGCTTCGTTTATTTGGATGTTTTGGTGTTTAATTACTCTTAATCTCTTGAAGTAGCCAAACTGAATGGTTTATAGTATCTTGGCCAATGAACACATAAAAATATGTAGATTTTACAGCTAATTTGCAATCTAATCCGTGTAAAATGGTCATGTATCAAATATATGGTGGAAACAAGTTTAAGATCATTAAGGTGGTATTAAATGAGAAAGTGATATTTTCATGTGTGTGGTTTACTTATGGAAATATGAAGAAGAGTTTGTGCAGACGACTGTAAATGAGGTGAATAGGTCTGGACGGAGGAGAATAATTGGGCTCAAACGCAGATAAAGTGAAGATCTACCAACTTGATAAAAGCAAATTAGTCACATTTTCAAACCGATCAGTTGAGATGTTAAGAACATAGCAAAAGGAATTCATAACTTGTTCATGTGGATTACAATACAAAAAGTAAAAAAAAACAATTATTATTAAAAGCAACCCCAACCCTGAACCAGATCGTATTAGAATCTGTGTTGCCAGATTGGGTGGACAATTTCCAGCCCAAAGGGTCACTAAATCCTACCAACACCAAAAAAAAACCTGCCCATATTTTGACTGCCAAAATAATGTGATAGAAATTTAACGCAATGACGATCAACGATGATGATGACCATTTCATCTCCTTAAAACGATGCATGACAAGATGAAAAAATACAATTCATAAAAACCACGAAAACAGATCAAACGGTCCCAAAAAAAAAGCAAATGCATTAAAGAGAGTTAGAAAATATGACTAATATGTCCAAACCAGTCAAAGCCTTTCGAGGAAATAACCAATAAAACCTAAAAAAACACACAAAAAACACTTAACAAAATGACAGTAAAAGGCCGCAAATTTACAAGAAAACAGCGGGGAAATTTCATTTTACAGTAAAACCCGTTATTTTACAGTTTATGCAGAACATTTCAGTTTTTTTTAAACAAGAACAACTTTTTTTTACAGTCTACATACTACAGGAAGCCCACCCAATCTGGCCAGCCCGGATTATGACCCAGAAACCAGGCTAAAGTATTTAATGTAATTATGAGTTATGGAGCATCAAATATTGATTTCCTCAAATAATTTTACTTTGATTTTTACTTTTAAAAATTGAAACATTTTGTTGATAATAGGTAAATAACCAGATGTATCAAATTGCTTCAACTACTGCTAAACCAAACTACGAGTATTACAGCCTTTTACAAATGACTGGTTTCTTTGATAAGAGCAAGGGCAAATCGTTATTTTCATGGTTAAATTTTAATAGCAAAACAAAGTATCTCTGGTGAAGTGTGAAAGAGAATTAGAACAAAACAGTTGTTAGACAGGCAAGTGTTCAAAAGCCTTCCCTGGGGCGCCAGATAGACCAAATTACCAAAACAACACTGCTCAAGCAGTTAAATTTATGTAGATTATATAAATTCATTGAATTTTATATTAATGTAATAAATGTAGTAGAGTAATTAAACATCTAAATCTAAAACCCATTAAAGCTAAAACCCTCTAAAAGTACAAGAACCTTTTACAAACATATTATATATATGCATTTTTAAGTCTAGCTTTCAAACTTTTGCCTGTTTGCAGTTCAAGGAAAAGTACTACACTAAAGGAGACAAGTTTATTTTATCTTCTGGGGGCTTTTTGTGCTTAAATTCAAGACATAAAATGTCACCCAGTTCCAGAGAAACAGAACGTATATTTAACCTGAGCACATAAATGCCTGACGCAGCAGCACTGAAACAAAACACCAAATATTTTCATGTCACTGTGGCACAAAACATGCTTGGAAATGGCGAAAGATTTTATGTAGGATGACCTTCAGATCGACTGCGAGGGTCATTTATCATGATCACAGCACTAGATGTGCAGTAAAGATAAAAGAATAAACTATATAAATAAACAGCAGGCTATCCGCTGAGATCAATTACAGCAATATTATTCTGACATTTCAAATTCCAGTGATATGGAAAAATCTTCGTTAGGATCTGGACTTGAATTGGAATATTATAATATTTGATTCATAATAGTGTATGTGAGTTACTTGTGAACTGATGACTGTAGATTACTCGTTCCTTCACACACTTCAAACACTTTAGCTTCTGTTTCAGGCGGGGTGAGGAAAAAATTTATCATATCAGTACATGTCAGCCAAAACAGCACATTTATTCGCAGACTGAAAATTCACAGATATACTATAGAAGAAATGTAAATAAAACAAAACAAACAAACAAAAAAAAAAAAAAAAAAAGAATAAAATAAAATATTACGTTTATATATGTATATACATATATGTTCAGTAGAAATAAATACAATCTAAATATTTCCTACATATGTGTATGTGTTAATAAATACAAAATGAATATGCACAGTACACAGACATATATTATGTAAACACAAACTTATATTTTGGATGCGATCGATAAACAGTTTGACCTCTCTATTTTTCTTACCAACATTATTCAAAATATCTTCTTTCGCATGAAAGTCAAACAGGTTTGGAGTGACTAAATGTTTTTTAGAATAAATGTTTTTTGGGTGAACTAATATGTCAACGTTATCCTGACACAATGTTTTAGACGTGTGTTTGTTGATCTGAACAGCAAACAAGCATCACATGCATTTTTTTTTAAATCCATTCATTCCCAGATGCCTTTTGGCCTGCTGTCATTGGCCAACATTTTGGGGCATTGTGCAATTTCTGACGGACTGGAACTCTTGGCGGTTTAAAACCGCTCCTGACCTCTGAAAAGCTGTTAGGCTGTTGATTCTGTTACCTCAGTCAACATCCACGGCTCAAGCTGTGCTGTTCAGTCCAACTCCATGCCAACAGTGCCCACTCAAACTCTAAATTGATTTTGCCTGCATGCACTTCATTACGTATCGCTCTGAGGTTTCGGCTGGAACTGTGACCAGTCCACAGAATTTTCTAAGCATTTTCTGCAGAGATAATACAGTTTTAATGGAAGGGGCACAGGATGAGTCCCAGATTTACTATCTGGGCTGTGCCGGCCAATAGTCTGTATTGACAATGGGTTTTATCGGGCTCAGAAAAGCTCATTTGGTTGTTGGGCTGGATGGGATGTGCTGGCTGATAGCAGAATTATTAGGATTATGCATCTGGTTATTTCTCTTTTTTATGGTATTTGTTTGTTTTATACCCTTTGGTCTTTTATGTCTGAATGGTGACCTTGTTTCGGGAGCATGTTGCCCTCGATATGAAAAGCGGAGATGGACTTAAACATTTAAAAGGCTCAAGCTAATCTATTGTATTGATTTCTTTCTAGCAAATGTGATTAAACGGATATCGAGTTTGACGTGGAGGTCATGCAGAAACAGTATGTATGCGCAGATTTATAAACACATTATGTCATTTTTTTTGTTTTCACAAGGGTCACAGAACTCTCTGAGAAAAGCCAGTATAGAAGATTCTTCCATCCAAAACAACTATCAAAAATGATTTCTGCATAAATACTGCTGAAGAGAGTCTAGTCAAAGCCTGAGAGACCTGTATTACGCTGACATTAAGTAAAGGATAATGTACAGGCAGCCGGTTGTTATCAGCTTATTTCGCGACAACAGCCGGCTACTTGTACATTATAATGCTTACACGGCTACTTGCCACATGAGAAAAAAACTGGACATGAAATATGAATATGAAATATTTTATTAGCTCATAATAACCAAATGCAGATTTTCTGGGCAGAAAGCAGTTTACTTATGGTTTTAAGGTAAAAAACGACGTTCAAATGTCACAAACAGGGAATTTGATTTAATCAATTGTAAATATAATGTAATACATGTTATTAAAATACATATTTATATTTAATTAGTCAAAAAACAGTCACCATGCTTTGCAGCATCCGGATAACCGTGTGTTATTAGTTTTGAGAGGTTGTTATCAGGGAATAATGAACCTGCAAATGTAGCGACTGGCCAATCAGAATCAAGCATTCCAACGTCGAGTACAATAATTACCTTTAAGAAATACTTCTTATCTTCTTATATTATGACTGAACGAAGAGTGAAATCTTAATATGCACCCGGTACCTTCATACCAACGTTATTATTATAAAGCTCTTGAATAAATTTTCTCTTTGTTCTACTTGCTGTTACTATTTCTATCCGCATGCTCCATATAAAGAATCACTTGATTACTCTCTTCTAATCGATCCCCAGGCAGCAGAAGTCCATACGTGCCTGCAAACTAATTGCGTATTTGTCTGCCGCTACGGCTGCATATTCTAAAATGCATTTGCAGAAGTATGAGGGGAATGAAAATTGAATTTGCACAAACATAAAGTCTACAGTTATCATATCGTAGTAACAAACATTGCATGAATTGCAGAAAAATTTAAATAGGTCAATGGCAGACACTTTCTCACATGTGTTATAACACACTGTAAAAGAGAATGGGAACAAAGAAAGAGAAAATAGTTTTTTTTTTTAATTTGTTGTAAGGAACATTACATTAGTGTAGAAAACTCGTAACTTAAAGTCAAGGTGCATTAAAGAAGTATGAGAGTGTAAACGAAGATACAGTTATGGGTTATCGAAAAGCACTTTTGTTCTGATCCATGTTGTTAACACAAATGTTGATTCTATTTATTTTTATTTACTTATTTTATTTACTTTAGCATCTGCTATTTCTACCTGTTTTGTGTGACATAGCAAGTTGTCTATGGGTTTGCCATGAGATTGAACAAAATGAAAGAACTTACAATTTTGAGTAAATTTATTTTATTTTATTAATTTCCATATGAAATAATTATGTGTACATTTATTTGAATTATGTTGAGGATTAAAACCTCTTAAAATCTGCCACCCCCAGACCTACAACCGGTGTGTCCAAGTTATTAAGCACATAACTAGACATAAACAGTATGTATATTTCAGTTTTCTTTCCAGTACCATCATCTTTTTACATTTATGTTACATAAAAAATCAAAATAAGGTCTGAACTCATCTTGCCAAACACCATCCCCTTGTGTAAATCATACAAATAATATTCAATTTCATATTTATAAATATATGTGCAGTGAGATATTGATATTGTTACATCCCTACTGTCAAATAAGTAAATGTAGTTCAGTTCACTCCAATGTAATGTATGTGGGAAGTTCACTCTATTAAATTCAGGTCAAATATGCAAAATATGCACCAGAGCTGAAAAAATTAAATAAGCCTTTTGAGCTTTTTCGCCTCTACACTGAATAGAAATGGTATATTCTTTATTATTTGTATCTATTTTTAACTTGGGAGAATAATGACCGGATGTATTTGAGGACAGGTTTTATTTTAATGTTTGTCTTATCAGACAAATGTAAGCCACGTATTCATTACCCACAATAAACAGAGTTTAATATGCGACTGTGATCTGCAATGTTTGTGCGAGTTTTGCAAACCTTCATCACGTCAACTAAACGGCAGTGTTGTGACCGAGACAGCACAGAAGATCTCTACATTTGATGCCTTTATCCCTCAAATTCCCGTCTGCGACCATTAGACAAAATTAGAACATTAGCACCTTTCAAAAAGGTTGGTCCCAAGATAAATTTTAGAGCTAATGAATACCTTAGCATTCTGAAGGTTTTGCAAGTTTATTAAAAGAAATTATTCTTGCTTCTGAATGTGATTACGACACATGGATATTGTGTTCCAGATGGCTCGAGCCGGTCTCCATGGATACAGGGCTCGATGTAACCAGGGGCTGGTGGGTGTTCTTGGCTTCCTGGTGAAGTGGAAAGAGGAGGCCACGGGCTGACGAAAGCAGATTCGCGTGTATGAACATAAGACGGACTGGAGACGCAGTTGAGCAGAAGGCACGCATGCACGTCTGTAAGATTCTATAAAAAACACAGAGCCGTGTGATTGACAGATGAAAAAGTGATTGGTCGAATACTGCAAGCGTGTGACGGAAATGTAACGCCTCTTACCATATTTGGAACATCAGGTTCCAAAGCAATTGCAACCCACCTTAGTTGCGTGTACATTTGGGCGGTATACTGACTTATATTTGTGGGGGTGTAGTTACACGAGGCGTTTCAGGCAGGTCTGGATGAGCATTCGCTTTTAGATAAAATGCCTCTTTTGTTCCGAAACTTTAATTTGTGCAATTTTACGTGTCTCATCAATAAGTGTCCTTCATCATTCGATCACTCTCGTGTCTTTCCAGAACTGCGTGACTTACTTTCTTCTGCAGAAGACAAAAGAAGATATTTTGAGGAAAGCTGGTAAAAATTAATGGACCCCACTAAAGTTGGAACTTCAGGTTCACGTGGACTTTAAAGGAAAAGAGACATTTTTATTCCATGTCTATTAGCTAAGAGCAAAGTTGAACAAAATATTTTTCAACGTAGACACAATTAAATTTTTTCAATTAAATGTTTTTTTTTGGCTTTCATTATAAATACACTACCCTATATAGGGACTTAATTTGCGTAAATTTACCGTCCCTCAATTCCGTCAATACAGATTAATCATTTTCATGACATCCTCCTGTATTTCAGATTCTCATCAGATTCCATCAGGTAAAATAAATGCTACTGGCTATTAAAAAGGGGGAGGGGCAATGTACATGCCCCGCCCACTACACATACATTTGACCAATCAAGTGCTTTCTAGAATGAGAATGTCCACACCTCACTTATGTTTGACTTGATTCATGTAGAATTTGTCGTACCATATTGGAAGAAAAAAAGATGGCCCTTTCAGAATATGTTTTCTGGTTTCTTTCCATCATGGTTCAAAAAACCCTGTGTGCTCAATAAAACCTAATAGCTTTTTTCTAGTGTGGGAACATGCCATTTCAAATTGTATTGAAAGCACTGCTTCTCTACCCTTGTGCGCTTATTTCCCCTCTGCTAAAGAACTGTTATGAAACTGCTCTTGTCTTCACGTTCTGCCGTCTTCTACAGGGGTTACATGAGGACCCCTCTGAGGCCACCATCTGCACATACGAAGATCTTCCTTTTCTTACAAATAGCATCAAAAATAGCTTTTGTCCCTAATGCTCGTCCCCGCCTTGAATAATCGCAAATAATCAGATGTTCCAATATGTTTGTGGCAGCCCGCTGTGTCTTCTGCACCTGCATCTAATAATCGCATTTGCATGAAATTTCTTTGAAAAGCAAGAACTCAATGAACCATTTTTTCATTTTATGCTATTGTCTGTGACGTGTTTTCGCAAACAAATAATCACTCACATTGAATCACACACACGCATTCACCGGAGCATCATTGATGAGACTTTTCTTTGGGCGAGCCAGACCTAATTATAGAGTGGGAAAGTGGATTAGCAGGCAATATTCTCCACACAGTGTAGGAGTGATAAGCAGCACATCTGGGAGATGTTATCCAGCCCTGTCGGCTCGTGAAATGACTCCACGCTGCATATAAAGGCCATCATTGAGCTTGCCATACGGACTTAAGTGCTCTTTATTACAGACCCTTAGACTTGAGTCAAGACCCTTATTGCAACACCAAGGAGACATGGAGAGGTTGCAAGGTTATAGTCCTATTAAATGAAAATTTTGTGTAAATTACAGCAGGTGAATCCAAACCTGTACGACTTTCTGCAGAAAACAAAAGAAGATATTTTGGAGAATGTTGATAAGCAAACATTTCTGCAAATATCTTCTTTTTTTTACAAAACTGGATGAC
This sequence comes from Triplophysa dalaica, assembly GCF_015846415.1. NCBI lineage: Eukaryota > Metazoa > Chordata > Actinopteri > Cypriniformes > Nemacheilidae > Triplophysa > Triplophysa dalaica. The sequence continues at coordinate 1,479,494 of NC_079566.1, read as the reverse complement.
GAGAAGGTTAATAAATGATGATAGAAACAGTCCCTTTAACTTTTGCATTACATGACCAATTGCTCTGTAGCTCAAGAGGTACATTGAACTCGGGGGTCTAAAATATTCAATTTTGAGTTCAGATGGCCTCAAGTGTCCTTTCAGATACAAAGTAAATAAAAAGACTTTTGTGTTTATGATTCTGACCTTGAGATATGTGATCATACATTACACGGAAGTAACCTTGATGAATATAACGGTGAAACGCATAAAAAAGATGAATGTGACCTGCTTCGAACTCAGCGACACGAGGGCAAAGCACGGGCACATAGTATATTTTATTCAAGGTTGGGCGATCACCTTCTCTCTGGCTTTTATTGATGGTTATGAGATAGTAAACCCTGAACTTGACTTCATAATGTTTCAGACTAAGCATGATATTTATGATTATGGAGTTTTATGGAACACCCTCCGCATGAGTCGAAATTGCATTTATATGAGATTACGGACCATTTGGCTTCTCTGCGAGGGGAGATACGTGGTTCTTATTTTCTGAACATGCTTATCTTGAAGAATCGATCTTCGTTGCCTTCAGCAATCGTGCCATTGCTTGTAGGTGATATATCTACAAGTCAACATAGAACAAAACAAGTAAACTAAAGTACTCTGCTTACAGGAAAAAGTGAAAATCTGATAATAAGTTAATGTGACAGTTTTCAAATCTGTGTTGCTTTAGCCTGTAAAGCTGTTTGGTGTTATAGACTTCCATCAATGACAAAAGGGCTTATCTCACATTGACTGCAGAGAAAGATCAGATAGTACTTATCATTTAATGATATTTGTTAAATTAATTAGCAGATCTATGGTAGTGTTATGGATTTTGGACATGGTACCAACTTGTTTTTAGGAAAAACACCATGTCTACACTGGATGCGGCAAAATACAATAGAACATATTAGAAGTTATAATATTTCCGCATAAAAGACAATAGTCTTACTGTATCATCATGTGTACACTATAATTTTACATGTGCGGATGTGGATGCGGTGCGACTCAACAATCCCATTAGAACAAGCCATGTCATGTCACATGTTAAAAAATGTAATCAAAATCAAGGTAAACAAATAAAAAAAATATTTTTTTAATTTTCCGAAACACAATATTACGGTTGTATTGCTTGAAAGTCAACAAGAGCTTGTTTTCTTTGCGGTATTTAAGATGTGAAAAAATACAGAACATCTTTTCCGTTATTTTCACCTGTTTCTCCAGTTTTCATGTTCTGCGAACAAATGCAACTATAAAAACTGATTTGCCAAGTCAATATTACTGAAGAAAACTATAGAAACACAAACATTTCCATCAAATTTCTGCGAAAGAAGATTATTTGACCTAAAAAGTCGACATTAATTTCAAAAATTGTGCGTCTGTGTTTGGCTTCTCTGTTTCTTTCTCCTCAGTGACACACTTAAGTGCTCTCTTATTTTTCATTCTCACATTAACACTGGGATAATTATGTCTATCACTTGACGCAGTAAATAGTTTAATGAGAGGAAACCGTCTCTCTCATGTTCACACTCTGTCCTAGGCTCACTCGCTCTACACAGCTAGCGACGCGACGTGGCCAATCAGAACGTTAGTTGTGTCACCAGCGTGCGGTGTAGATGGCTCTTTCACCCACACTGAGACACAGTCTGCCAGAGACGAGAGATAAAGTCCCCTGACACTCTCTCACGCTCCACTAAAGCGGGTTTCAGCGGGAAATCAATCCCTATCCCTCTCTCCGGGAATTCACTGCCATGTTTATCTTCCCTCCACTTGAATGACTGGGCGCTTATGGGCTCGCCTGAAAAGTCCACAGCGCTCAGCAGGAACGTTCACAGAGCTTGGAACAATGTTTCATGTGCTATTGTAAATTCTATTGTAAGTGATGTGTGATATTTCGACTGGAGTTCCGACAGCTCAGAAAAGGTTAAGCACCGTATGTCACTTTGCATTAATGCGGTGCCAATTGTAATTTTACATTTGAATCGCAAATAAAAAATGAAAGCATCATTTTGGTTCAGAGTTGTATGTGTTTCTTTCATAGTGTGTCAACCAAATTAGCATAGTATGCAAAAATGGTGATTGTGAATGTACTGCTCATGATGTCATTTACCTAGAAAAGACTTGACCAGACATTCTGTGGTGACCTAGATAACAGAGACTCTCAAAAGCACTGTTTCTGAATCTAGTGGGTCTTGCGTTCGGAGAGAGTTGGGGCACTATGGTGTTGGTCAGTATTATACACACACATTTATAAAGTATACTGTATGTATCTAAAAAGACATTACGACTAAGCAAATTTTACAAAATGTGCTTTTTGAAAAGGTGTTCAGATGCATGCTTGTTTTTTTTGTAATTAGTACTTAAGGGGGTGATAAACCTTTTTATGTCTGTGCTGTGGAACTGGATGTGTTGATATGCTGTAAATAAGTTTGGGGTTGAATTAACCTTTAAATAACTTACTCTTCAACCTGTTGAGTATGTAACGTATGTTTACATCGCATTCTAAAACATTTTAGAGACTAAAGAGGCACTGACATCATGCCAGACCGGAGTAAAGCGTTTCAATGCACACTGTGAAGAGTGTTGCAACTCCATGAAGTTCTCAAAAGTATCGGAAAGGGGCCTCAAATTATACTTTGTCTGCAGTTTTAGGTGGTAAAAAACATAAATTTGGTAACACTTACCTTCAAGCATGTATGTATAATGCATTGTACAAGTAGTTTTAAAGCGCTCAACCTGATTTTGAAGTGGTTGATGTCCTCAGGACAACAAATTTATAAATAAAACCTAAACCCACACCAAACCCCAAACCTAACCGTAACTTACTCTTAAAATCAGAGGGAAATGATAAGTGAAAATCAATGGTCTAGAAGCACCTAATTCTGGTTGGAAGATTACATTTAAAATTGACTGTAAACTTATTTCTGAAATCTGATTGGTTGATTTAAATGTTGTCCCAGGGTTAACATGATGTTTTCCTAGGGATATCAACCAATTGGCAAAAACAGGAGAGCCTTTTAAAGGATTGTAATGCACCTTTTAATGCATTGTATTGTCTTATAAATTATTTTTATTACAGTTGATACATTATAACACTTCCTTGTTACACTACACATTTTAAATTGGTTACAATTCTTTACAACTGCATATAATTCATTACAACACACATTATGAATTATTATAATGCATTTTACCCTTTCATAATTCTTTATAATGCATTATACACACATGCTTCAAGGAAAGTGTTACATTAAATTTTTATGAAACAGAGATGAAGGAAAAGAAAACATTGGGATTATATGAAGAGTTTTTTGCAAAGATATAACGTTTTCAAAATATGTAAAAATTAAATAGTTTTTATTGTGTTTCAATGTTTTTGTTTACTATATATATATATATACATATATATATATATATATATATATATATATATAGAGAGAGAGAGAGAGAGAGAGAGAGAGATACTGTATAGAGTTATTATTACTGATATTAATTGGAATGCAAAATTGTATATGTTTATAGGAAAAAATAATGTGATTCATAGTTTCATATTAAATAACTAACACTTAATGCATATAAGTGTGTAACAATGAAGATAAGATTTTTGTATATTATTAAGAGTGTTTTCTATTTGTATTGTCACATCATAGGACACATTTATGGTCCATGTTCAGTTAAATATATTGAGATTTCCCATTCCACAATTGTATGTATTTCTTCTTCAAAAGCGGGATTTACATAAAATATTTGTACTATTTGTCAGCCATCCATATACGGGTAAAAAATGTATGCCTATTATTTATATTATTTTCAGATTATCATTGATAAAAGTACAGCTGTATTCAATCTATATTGGATAAAAATATTTTTGGACTGACACAAAATAAAGGGACACATCATGATAATATTAATTATATACTGTAATATGAAAACACATTTATTTAGACTAAAAGTATTTTTATGCTGGATTTTTGTATTATTAGGCTAGAAAACATACAAAATAATACATCTACACATGTAGCAAAAGTTACATCTGAAAAGTTGCACACAAAGAGAGAGAGAGACTGAGCTTAATAGCTTACTCGTGTATCACCACAGATGGAGTTCAGAGAGTCCTTTTTTTATGACAGGACAGAGAGATATGCCATATACATCATTAGAAGTCTGCAATCTGGACCACACTTCAACACTAGGGGCCCTATCATACACTCGGTGCAATGTAGTGCCAGTGTTTTTTGCTAGTTTCAGCCCGACGTGGTTTTCAATTTCACGTCCTGCGGCACGTCGTTTAAATAGCAAATGCATTTGCGCGCCATTGTGCGCCCATGGGCGTGCTGGTCTGAAAACGAGGTGTGTTCAGGCACATTGTTGGTGTGTTGCTATTTTGAGGCAACTAAAATAGACTGCTAGAACTAAAAACATATTGTGCCATTGACAGACCAGGTTTCAGTTGGTCGATGACGAAATATTTTTTTGTTATTTAAAGAGCGCATTAGAAATACGCGCATATAGGTGGATGCACAGAGTGAATAAACTCTGCTTTTTACACACAGAGGGACACGCAGGAGCACACAAACATGCCAAATTTTACGAAAAAAAGATATAAATGATAAAAATCCAGCTTGTCCAGTAGATGCCCTGCTAGCACGCTTTAACCTCTAGCCACGGGCACGGTATAGGGGGAAAAGTTAGGACAATTCCAAGGGCCCATGACTGACAGGGGCCCCAAAAATAGGTAAAAACTAATATACAATTATTAAACCATCATCATTCAGTATAGATATATATTTATATAATAATAATGATCTGTTTGTTTTTGGCAGTAAAAGTAAAAAATCCCCATTGACCAAAAAGTTAACATCCATATTGACCGACCACCCCCCTGTATCTGCATAATATGGTTTGGTCCTGCCTTAGCGCTCTCATCGACGGTTACTGTCAGTAGATGCGCCAGAACTACAGTGACCACAATGTTGCCTAGTAACGTTAGATGTTCATTTATTTTGATTGAAAAGTTAATATATATTTAAGTTTGTTCGTTTTCTATTTTTAAATCTTTCATTAATAATTATAATAATAATTAGTGATAATAATTAATAACCATTTTGTCAAATTTCACAATAAAAATACATTGAGACTGTAAAAGATGGCCTTCAGCACATTTTTTGTGGTTGCTTTTAATGTTGCATCAAACAGTGAACTGCATTATAGACTTGCATGCATGTACAAATCACCAGCAGTAAATATTGTGCTAGTACTAGTAATGAACTACAAGAAGCAGGACAGTTGCAAGCCTTAAATAAGAGTTATGTTAAGCTTTTGATGGGACAGTTGGGACAGGGGGCCCAATTCGATTTTTTGTCATGGGGCCCAAAATTCCTGGAAGGGCCCCTGCTTCTAGCAAGAGCAGACGCGTTTCCTTTCTGGAGAAGTGTAGAGTCTTCGCTCTTCCGAATTCCGCCTTGTACATAGCGAATAAGCCATGGCGTGAGCACAACTGACTCTTAAAGGGAATGGAAGATGAGAATCTTATTGGTTTACTGCATGTTTTGCCCAAAACAGACCCATGGCTCATTAAGAGAATAGAGAGAACCCTTAGACCATGCGCCAACCCTTTTCCCCGTCCTTAAACTAGCATTAGTTGATTCGGACACCTAAGTTCACATGTGTCTTGCCTTTAGACCATATGCTTAGATTGATAACATAGGGCCCAAGAACATTTAACATCAACTCTCGATCCACACGCTAACACGAGTACATGCGCAATTATTCAGCATGATAAATACTGACATGGAAAAAGTAAACGATCACAATCTCTCTTAAATCACCTTCAGGCAAAATTTCCTCTTGATTCGAAGCAGCAGGTAATGACACAGCAGAGGAATGGACCTGAATGAAACACCTGTTCTAATTAGAGGTCTCTTCTCTCGGGCTCTGCCAGTAGAGACGGTAGTCGTCTGCTCATCAAGATCAGGCCAAGCTGGGAACCTAATGAGCCGTGCACATCTGCCCGCTGTTTCCACAAACACACTCGATGAACTCTGGGATGTGCAGTACATATATGACCTACACCCACCTGCAGGCTGATGTATAGCCAGCGCTGTCAAAATCAAGGTGACCTCACTGGTGGCAAAGTGCCAGAATAACTTCCTTTATGTTAATCGAAACCTTTTTTTATTGAGCTATTAACACCCCGGTGAATGGCTGAATTTGAGGGCAGTACCGAGAAATGATTTATTGAAAGTCACTGCTGTCCTAAGGTGGTCTTTAGGGGCGGGGGGCATTAGAGAGAGAAGAAGGCATCTGTTCCCCATCCCCAGAAACAGGTTCAACTCAGGACAGGATGACGAGGGTGGATGAAGGGGGATTGTGGGTAAATGGATTGTGGCGGCTTGTTGAAGGAGAGGCATTTGTCCTATTTCATATTTTGGGTTTATGAGGATGTGAAGACTGCAGTCAGGATCATTACACTTAATGGAATCTATTTCCAATGAAACGGCACATTGCAATTCTAGAGCCGCATCACATACACGTGTTAGGATGTTGAAAGAAGCTACGAGACAATGAAGAAGAGGATTTTTTCTGATCCGCCTTCCCATGAGTGCATGCAGGGACAGAATGATTCAGAGATGGTGAAATCCAAAATGTAATTATTGGGAAAGAAATGCACAAGCAACTAGTGTCAGAAGCTCAGTTATTAGTCTTTTTTAAAAAGGAAATAAACGTTTTGACATTAGGAATGTCCTATGAATGTCCACAAAATGCTCAAATATCACAATAACAGGCTATATAACATATAAAAACATGATTTTCCTTTAAAAGCTCACAAATCAAAGGTTTAAAAGTACTCACTGGCGTAAGAGTTTGTGTCTTCAAATAAATAAATATTTGAGTTAAAGTATTTGTCATTGGGTGCAGCAAACCAGAACCATTATTTTCCCGGTTTAGTTTGTAATAACGGGACCGAAAGAGAAGTCCTGTTCACATAAGTAGTAAATAAAAAAAAATTGTGTTGAGTAAAAGAACTTAGATATGATATCAACAGAACCAAGATAGGTTTGTAAATGAAGAAATAGTTTGTGTTGATATTGAAGACCAAGATATTCGGTTATACAGTTTACAATACTTGCTAAAATAACATCTATAATATATTTTATGTCCACATGAATGGTTTCAGTTTGAGAATTATGATAGTAAGCATTGATAACAAAAACTAAGTTGTACAGTACTGTAAAATTTGTGCATTTTGTGCACTACATAAAACTACAATTCCCATTCTCTGTTGCACAGAATCATCCTTTATAGGTCTCAAGCTATTGTTTACAAGCCCCGATCTTTACCTATTATGCCATAAACTTTACAATATCTTAAGCCAGTTTTGAAATTTGCCAGAAACCTCAGCGATTTTTCTACGCAATTTACTGGATGACTGAAATAACATCTGGCATCTCGGTGATGGCTAAACTCAAGAAGCAGCGTCTGTGCAGTAATGAGAAGAAACAGGTGCGCTGCTCTCTTGCTTCAGTTGCGGTTCATTTGTTTCCTCTCTGTTGATCTAACAGGTTCAGTTTGTTGTGGTGCTGCAAGGTCAAAGATAAACAACGTCATATGTCTCTCACTGCGGAGTTTATAATGTACTACTATGAAAAAGCGAGAGGAGTTGGCTCAGCCGTAGAAAACCAAATACATGCTCCCGTAAGAGGTTTTTGTGCCCCGGGGAGAATGTGTGGAAATGCCAAGAATAGGTGCCCAAATGAGCATTTAAGAGTAGATGTGTTCTGAAGGGTGAACTCTCCTCTGAGCTATAAAAGAAATTGAAAGAAAAATCGAACACAGCAGAGAACACATACATCTAATACACTTTAACAAAAGTTGTTAAATGAACAGAGTTGAAGGTCATATTGAGTTAAAACTCGTTGTAAAAATCAGACAACTGAATATTAACATGACATTTACGTCATCATTTAACGCATGACATTGTAAGCTGTATGAGTTTTTTCGTGGGACACAGAAGGACACATTCTGTTCTGACCGTGCTGTTCCAAGCGGTTTGAATAAAGGAGGACACCAGCCTTTGAGCTTTCACAAAGACCCAAAAGAACTTTAAAAGTACTCCAAAAGACTCCATGTTATTCCATGTCTTCAGATGCGATAAGACAGTTTGTATTCTGAGAGTCCAGTCTTTGACAGTGAGAAGCAGCAACATCTGATGTGGTTTACAAAAAGTGCAGAAATTATTCATTTGTAAACTAGCCTGAACCTGATTCAGAGTATAACAACACTGAAAATCATTTTGTAATTGCATTAATACGTCTGTGTTTCAAGAAAGAAGTTCACCGCCATAGACCCGAGTTGAAATTTGCCTTTTGCCGAACTCACTCTTTTACACTTTTATACTATATATAAATGAAAATCTTGCCATATATTTTGGAAATTAAAAGTACTTAAAAGGTATTCATTTATGCGGAGGTCTACCGCAAGTTACATTTGGGCCACATAATGTTTACTTATGTTGGTGCTGCTGAAACCGCCAATAAATAGAGATATTTTTGTGAACATTTATGATCTTAATAATCAACTTTACATAATGATACATGTAGTGAAGTAGGCGGGACAAGACCGTGAGTCGTGGCCGGTGAGTGAGTGATAATGAGTGTCAGCTGTACGCGCACCGGTCTCGTATCACGGAGGAGATCGGGAGCATAAGAGGACGAGCGACCGGACCGTCAATGAGAGAAAAGCCAGGCCTGGTCCTCTCTTATTGACGGTTCGGTCGCTCGCCCTCTTATGCTCCCGATCTCCTCCGTGGTACGAGACCGGTGCGCGTACAGCTGACGCTAATTATCACTCACTCACCGGCCACGACTCAAGGTCTTGTCCCGCCTACTTCACTACAATACAATTAAAATAATGTTTTTAAACAATAAGTATTATTATTAATGTTGATTATGGCGATTTAGTACAATTTACGCATATATTAAATTTTAAAATTATTTATTTTATTTCAAATGCATTAATTTATCAATTTATTAATATGTATTTTAATTTCACGTCATAGATGCTTCAGAAAACAGGAGTATAAACAGTCAATTAAACATAGTCGATGAAGTGGACAGTAGACATTTGCCCAGTCCAGAATGTAAAAAATCAAATTTAATATAATTAAAATATATATATATATATATATAAGTTAATATTTACATTTTTTAATATCGCCTTTCCTAGGTTTAAAGATGCTTTACAAAAATATTAGTATAAACTTCAGTGTTGCTCAAAAGTTTACACACCCCTGATTCTTAAAACTAAATGATGTTAACTGAACAATCAATGTCAAAAAGTTGCGTCTTGCGCCGGGTGTATGATAGGGCCCTAAATGTTTCAATCTATTGTAATAGATTTATATGAGTCTCTTGATTGTCCTCAATGTAAAAAGATGAACCTCAACATCACCAGTTACTGCTGGACATTCAAATAAACAGAAATGCTGAAAAAGCAAAGATTCTGGAGGACCTGCTTATTCTGAAGATCAGTGGATGACAGCTATGACAAAACATAAAAACTGTCATTGATTGTGCAGGTAACATCACACAGTATTAAGAATCAGGGGGGTGTAAACCTTTGCAGTCGGCTTTATTTTAATATATTATTATTTTTATGCGTGAACTTTGTTAACATTTCTTTCGTGAAATAACTTGCCCAGGGCAGGACTAAATTAAAAATAAACCTTCATTAAAATATTTTTCCCAAATGTTCAGCTTTTTCCAGATTCTGCAAATTTTGAGCATCACTATTAACAGTCGCACGTATCCAAAACAATCCAGAACAAAAGGGATTGCAGTTGCATATCACAACACACTGTATCACACAGACACAAGTCAAACGAACAAGAAGGTTTAAAAATCAACAGGATGTCCACTGATGGATTATATTTACAGACGCAGCGTGTCTGTTTGCATCTGAATGCATCATCAGTCAGATGACACGCAGCTTTATATGTGGGCTGGGGTAGAGAAGAGCTCCTGGTGATGGAAATTAGAAAACAAAGAGAGACAGCACACGGCTGTAAGGGGAAAATGAAACAGCTTGCTGATAAAAGCATATAAAAAACTGCAGGGGGAGAGAGGTCTACTCCTTCATCCTGTCGAGATTGCAAACGTGCCGCCGTTTCTTCCTAATGAGAACAAGGGGCTGTGGAGCACTAAGCTACGAGACAATGAAGAAGAGGATTTTTTCTGATCCGCCTTCCCATGAGTGCATGCAGGGACAGAATGATTCAGAGATGGTGAAGTATACGGTCCTGCAGTGACTGTTAAACCATTAGAGTTTGTGAAAGTGTAATGGAGGAGAGGAGCATTTGATCCCAGCAGTGCCAGAGGAAATACAGATAACTCTCTCTCTCTATATATCACTTGAGCCTTTACTGTATTTCTCTCTCTGTTGGCACTTCTGATCATGCGTTGACTTATAAAGACTGTTTTAAGCAATCATTGTTCACGAGTCACTTGTTTGTTCTGAGCCAGTCCATAATACTCTTGAGAACATTATTTGTTTTGTGTGATCTGCTCCATATTTGACACCTTTACAAAAGTGACTGCATGATGTTGAGATCCATCCTTGTACACCTCAGGTATGAAATTATTACCAAATGTGCATACATTCACAGATGCTCAAATGGCAATGGATACCAGACATTGGTTAAAAGATCTGTGTAACAAAACCAGCCAATCTGAACTCACGGAAATTCGTAACTATTTTCATGTGAATTTGAACTATTTGAATCGTACAATAATGTACAATTATTAGAAAAACGCAATGCTGAAGCCACTCCCCTAACCCCACCCCTAAACCTTACGTCATGAAAGCAAATCATTCTAAAACTAGCCATCTCGTAAAATAGTTACAATTCCTGTGAGATTGTGTGAACCCGCCCAAAACTAGCTCAACGAGTCCAGCCCAAATACACCTGAATAATAAAAACACAAAAACTTCTTATCTAGAATATGTGAATACATACATATATTCATGGGTAACTTAATCTTACCTTAAGAATGAAAGCTGATGAACAAAATCCATCCACCTTCTACATACAGTTTTATGAAGTTTATCTCTTGAAAAGAAGCCCGGTCGCAGACCTGGCAATCCCAATGACACTCCAGGGCGATGCAAAGTTTCAGCATTAAAAATTGGTTTATATTTGTTATCATTTTATTTTAAAAACATATGTTTATGTCAGAAGCTATAATAATGCTATATGTTAAGATGATAAAATAAAAACAACCGAGAACTCAATTTGAGCCTCTGCTCTGAGAGGCCCTCTCCAACATATCCAGCTGACAATTAAAATAGTAAAAAATTAAATACTTATTATTAAAAACTTAAGAAATACTGCTCTGTCAATGTACGAAAAATGTAAAAAGTATGCATGCGATGAACTCTGATTATTCTCTCAGAATATATGCCCAGTGCCGTGTCTGCTCCAACCTTCTTCCCTACTTCAGTCCACACACACACACGTGCACACACACACTACTAAAACACAGCGAGTTTGTGCATTGCCCACTAACTGAATGAGTAAGTACTGTAGATTGATCAGTGGCAGGTGCCAGTTGACATGAGCTCTGGAAACTGCAGAAGCAATGTCGATAAATAATCGCACGTGGATTTGCAAACTAAACGCTTCTCTGGGCGTATTTCTGGCAGACTGATGGATGTAAAGCAATACTGAAACCCGAGCGAAGCGTGGACACGTCTGTGCCAGCGTGTTTGTGCAGATTGCACCAATAAAACGTCCTCTCGGCTGTGATGTACCAATGCACAAGGTATTGTGTTCGAGACAAAAACAAACACTCAACACAGTGTAGGCTTTTGAATGATAATGTCATCTTTTCCTTTCTGCATTAGGGGGCAGCAAGTGTGTCGTGCACACAAACAGAGACACACACATCAGTGTAAACAAAGCTCTGATGCGTGCTGTCAGTGGCAGTACCGCAGATATTCATCAAGCCCGTTCTCTGCCTCCATCTTTATCTCTCTCTCTCTCTCTCTCTCTCTCTCTTCAGTCACAACTAAGTCTCAGAATCTGTTTTAAAGCAAGACTCGAAATGGTTTCAAAGAATCAGCACCTGCGGGACTGTAATCCTCAAAGATTACAGGGAGTTTAAAATGCACTGTACATGGATTCAATGCAGAAGATTCAATGCACGAAAGCCTCCAACTAAAGGTGAGATATTGAAGAGAGGTACATTTAAAAGAACCTAAAAAACTGCCAAAAACCAAATATTTTTTTTATTAAGAATGTCTCAGATTTGCCAAGAAACTGTTGGTATTATGACACAAAACTATCTCATAAATTATTTTAAATATAAAATAAACAGAGCTACATATAAGAAAAAAGCACATTCAACTATTGAGATGGTCACCTATTTTGGCCATTTTGTATGAATTGGTATAATCTCATTGGTACATTTCAGTACGACATTCTTTGGCACCAGTGACGTTCGGCTTAGGGCGGGGTTAGGGATGGGGCTACTCACCCAGGTTTTGTTCGAATCCTGTAGGCATCTCTTTGTTCAATTGAACACAAAGGTCTTAAGGAGAATGTTAGCAACTAAGATTTCTGGGGCATCATGACAACAATGATTGTATAAAAAAAGCTATTTTGAAGAATGTATAAAAGCAAATAGTTCTAGGTCACCTTTGACACCATTTACATTTTTTCTACTTTGGTAGTCAGTGAGGCCCCAGGAAGTGCAGTTGCTAACATTTTTCTAAATATCTTTCTTTTCATAAAACAAAACATTTATACAGGTTTGGAACAACTTGAGGTTGAGTAATACATTACAGAGATTTAATTTTTGGGTGAACCCAAAAGTTGTCCCATTTCATGTTTAAGTTGTCCCATTTCTATGCATGTTTCTATATTTTGTTTAAACTCTTGCTGTTATATTTATCTAAATTCCCCAAATTGTAGAAAAAACATACAAAAAATAAAATAAAGTAAAAATTCCATTAACTCAATCACATCTCCACAAAAAAGGCCTAAAAAATGTCATTACCGTAACCTTTTATAACTGTCAATCGCATCGCATGTTTTGCTTAAAAAGTATACATGATAAGCAATTAATGAAGTATATTTGAATAGAAAATTATGCACATAAAAAAAATGTTGTGGGAGAGTATGCCTGTATCGGTAGTGAGAACCTGATTCTGAGCAATCACGTTCTCCTCTGGGTGGAGGTCTTAAAAAAGTTGAACATCGATAAATGCCATGTTTACATGAAAACAAATAGAAATATCTTGTGGCTAAAGAAAATGTTCCAGCAGGAACAACAATAAGCTTTTGTATCGTATAACAGGCATCAGGGAATTGTGGATAAAAGGCTGGTCTCAGCAGAGATCTCATTGCTTACATTGCTTTATCCTATACATTTTACATAGGTATTTGCAATCTCCTGAGATCGAACCCACAAGTTAACTCAATTCTCTTACCACTGAGCTACAGGAAAGCTGTACACATCCACACAGATGAGCTGCTGGGCCACACCATGACATTTATAAATATGCATCAGAGCCCACACATCAGCTCTTCTGCTCTCAACAAGGTCCTGCATAGACAAGCATTTACCCCGACTCTCCTGTTGGCTGGCTCGCTGTATCTCTCGTTCTTTCTCTGTCTCATTCATCCCACACAGACAACTGCAAAGCTCCCATTCCTCTCAGGAGGAACGTTTAAATGTTTGTGCAGCGTGTGTTTTTTTGTTTATTTGTGTGTGTGTGTGAGAGAGGTAGAATGAGTGATGGAACGTGTATGGTACATGTTATTAAACCGCGGCTAGTGTAGACTGGTGCGGGCAGAGCTGGACTTAATGTAGTGTGAGAGCACCATTACCTTTGAAGTAATGAGACTGATGAAGCTCATAACAGATCCAAACTATAACGGCAAACATATGCAAATAAACAACATTGCTTTGATGTCCCAGTAAATATTTAAAACGGCATCGAGTGAGCAAACCGGCGACATTAATTGAAGCGCTACAGTCATCCGACTATAAATTTCGTGCCCCCGTTTGTGAAAGTGGTTTACAGTAATGCACTTATAATGGAGGTCTATGGGACAAGGCTTTCCAGAGGGATTTAAAAGCACAAAAGGGTTGTGTTTTTGTAAGTGCATGTATTAATTCTTCTGGATAAAAATGTGTTTTTGAGCTGTAAGTCTGAAGCCACGAGCAGACTTGACTTTGAGCATGCGTAGATCGTTGGGACGGCGGTATAAAAACGGACAGACGCGATTCCTTCATTTTTTACATGTCTGTACCGAAAGGTCATGTGTGACGTTTTGATCTTCTATTGGTCTCACACGTGACGTGAATTCGCAGGTCACAGTTAACCAAACTTGAACTCGTAAAATGCTCAATATTGTTGGACGGGCTTGCATGCATTTCCGGTCTTTCACATTCGCATGCGTATGAATGGAGGTCAATGGAGGGTAAGTCAAGTGTGACCACGGCTTTAGTCATGTTTATGTGTTATATGTTACCGATGCATTAAAGTATTGAATGTGTCTTGCCCAATAGACAAACATTGATAATGTATTTATGTACAATTGGGTGATTGTCACAAAATCTTGGTTTCAAGATGTCAAACATGATTTTCTTAAAAACACTATCAACACATATCATTTCAATTATTAAAAACAGGGTAGATCATGTTTGAATGCATTATTTAACAAACTTTTAATAACAGTTCAACACAATTCTGAACAATTTTAACCAAAAAGACCTTAAAAATGTCATCACCGTAACCTTTTAAAACTGTCAATCCCTTCGCATGTATTGCTTAAGAGTATACATGATAAGCTATAAATGAAGTATATTTGAATAGAAAACATTTTGGGTTAGAATTAAATAAAAATCCTTTATTCAGCAAAAACATAAACAGTGTCTCTTTACCTAATGCCACAAGACTTTCAGCATGCGAAATTTCAATTGAGGCCTCTGCATATATGGGATTGTGCAATATCGCTTTTAATTTACTGGAAAAACAAAGCGGCACGATTATGACTCAAGAAAGGAGAGCACATGGCACACAGAAACAATGACAATATGTTTCCAAACACAGAACAGAAGGGCACATGGCAAACACTGATCATTAGAAAACAACAAAACACCAAAGACTCAGTTTCGGTGTTATGACACCAGACACGAGAGCCAAGGCCAGATTAAGGCGGTCAGGATCCAAACATCATGCTCAACACAGAACTCACGGCTGTCAAGACCCAACAAACTAGAAAAGGGAGAACAGGATCGTGACACTGACACGCCAGAAGATTATAAAAAAGTAAATATGATTTCCCATCAATCACAAATTCAAAGCATCCTAAATATCAGGTTAAATTCACACTGAGAGACTGAGAGTGGGAGCTTGCCAAGGGAATATGATTTTCCCCTCCCCAAATACCATGAATACAAATGAGACTCGATATGGGAGAACGCTGGCAGCATAAGAATGCAATTGACTAATCCCAGGAAGTCTTCAGTGCATCTTCAGGGCATATGAACTAATTAATTCCCATCCACATCCAGTGCTGAAGCAGCCCGCCTGTCTCCACACTGCTGGAGTTGCACATTCATATATCTTCTTTAATACCAACATAGCCAGACGTGTAATACAGAAATTAGATTGGGGTTGTGTGCCGTATAAAACCTTAATAGAGTTCCAGCTCTGTTGTAACAACTTAGAGAGACTGCAAAAGTAACACATATTTTGTTTTTGTTTATTTGAGGAAAACAGGATAGTTATCACGTGTTCTACTGCAGGGAATTTTCACAACCCAGACATGTACCTTGAAGTTTATGTTCAGTGTATATGAAGAGTTTGGTTCCAAAATGAGATAACTGTCACAGTCTCGTCTGTTTCCCCCGCATTTTCCATTGGACTCGATCTCCCACAATCCTTCACGCTCCCTCACCTGTCTTGTGTCTGCAATCCCCGCACCTGTTAGAGATCCCCTCATCACATGGACTTGTATTCAAACTCTGTTCTCTCCTTCTTTGTCGTGTCTTACATGTGATAATAAACGTTTTCGTAAATGTAACCAGCCTGTTACTTCTCCCGGTGTGATTATTACACTATCTTTCTTCTGGAATACCTTCGTCTGTGTTTCCGTGGACGAGAAAAAACATGTTTTTTTATTGTGAATTCCAATTAATATCAATCAAACTGTTTGGATTTAAGCAATGATAACTAACACTATAGAACATAATAAAAACATGGTAACATAATAAAAAAACATGATTTTTGAAAAAGTTTAAAAACGGAGTTATCTCATTTTGGAATCAAAATATTCATATATATAATAGAAATAATATGTGATTATCAAAGGGATAAAACGGCAATCTGTTGGGTTAAAATGGCGCCAAAATGGGATCTCAGACGGTGGCAAGGGGTCCCCAGAAATCTTCAGGGAAAGAAGATAAAGCAAAAAACTGACGGACGCTTTAGATTACGGCCCGCAATGTCTAATGAACATCATTATTGTTTCAAGTCTTTCTGCTTTTGCTGCATGCATAATTGGTTATAATTTTGTCTTTCTAGTCAGAAGATTACGAAATAAAGATGGTTTCAAACCAGGTGTTTCAAACCCAGTGCGACTTGATGTAGCTCATTCGCGTTTCAGAGCATCACGGCACTTTTATAAACCTCTGATATAGATGTTTGTGTAAATGTAACACTTTCTTTATACTCTATCTGTTGTTTGTTAAAATCCCCGGACACAACATTTGCTGCGTTACACAAACCACTGCCCTGGCACCAACAATCATTCTTCATTCAAAGTCACTTTGATCACATCTTTTTCTTATTCTGAACCTCATATACATGCGGCATGCATTTATGCATTGTGCTGCTGTCGCCTGATTGGCTGAAGCAATATTTCATTTTTATTATTGAATTAATGTCACTGTGTGTGCTTCATATCGAGTCTCTGGGAAATTAAATTTACAGTGTTGAATGGACGAGAGCAGAGAGTCAATTCTCTAAATCTCTCTACAGGGATTCTGGGCTTTTTACACAGTTTGAAGTGCACGTGCACACACACACACACACACATTGGCGGCCGAGTTCTGTACACACTGTCCAGTGAACGAGGCCGACTGTCCTTTGCATGCTGGAGCACCCACTCACAATCTGGGTAAATATAATAATAATACAGAACAAACAGAGACTGGACTTCATATGCGGCGTATGCCCATCCTGTGTGACCGGACATCATCGCTGACAAGAGCATCAGTTAAGCCTTTGATATTATATTTATGATGTCGTTTATATGAGGAAATATAAGGAACTTAACGTTTAATGTATTTAGGTGTGCATTATGTGCATGTGTTTTCAGAATTAAAGCAATATTTCATAAATAATGCAAGCAAACTCATTGCAGCGATTTTAAGATAGTTTAAAGGGTTTGTCAGGTCGGCCGAGGGGTGTTTATTGCATTCTGTAATAACTTTAATATGCATAATATATTTTAAAATATGTAAGGTCATGGGGTGCATTTCAAAGTGTATAAAATCAACATTTCTGACTCTGAATTCTAATCGGATGAGCGCTGTTTCAAGTCATCCAATATTGCTTATAAATTCACACCTCTGATCGCATTTTCTATATTAAATTATGATAATATAAATAGTTGGTTTCGCAGATTGTTCATTTGGTGAAGTTCTTGAAAAGGCTTTGGAAAGCATTTGAATAAGTGCAATAGGATGCAGTATAACTAAAGAGATGAAGGGTGATGTCATGTCAAGTCAAAGCAAGAGTCGAGGCTCTTTAACTCCTGTTTACTGTATCAAACAATTTTCAAGATGTGCGCAAAACTAGTTAAAAGTTGATTTTTCATAGCTCAGGATATTTTTTGAGTTCTCAGCTGTTTTTCATTTATCAACTTAATCTCAGATGTTTCTCCTCAAATTAAAATAAAAATGATTAGGTCAATTGCATCAAGAGCATAGAGCTGTGAAACGAATGTAGGTTGTATAGGTAAAATAATCTGCATTAGTGGAAATTTCTAATTTAGTGTGCAATTTTTTGGAGGATCAATTTACAGAAATAATGTCTTCAGAGGTGTACAAAGATGTTACAGAATGAGTTTTATGTTTTGAAGTCTGAGATATCATGTAGAAATGCAACACATCCAACGTGGAATGAAACACAGGTGTGAGGTGTATCTGCTTGTTAGTGTGCTATACTGTGTTGTAATGAGAGCTTATTGAAGAGTTTTGCCCTTCCCTGTGCAAAGTGTGTGCGTGCGCTCGTGTTTTCATGCACATGTGAGATTAAAATCAGAGAGGTTAATTAAACAATCCAGCGTGGTGAAGGCTCAGCGCTGATGGACCAGGCTGTTTCTCCACTTTCTAATCATGGGGATCGCAACCATGACACTTCTCTTTTCTTATAGCTGAGAGGGCCGAAAGAAAGCACTGACGTCAGACAGAAGGCTATCTGTGACCCTGGACAACAGAACCAGATTTATGGGTCAATTTTTTGAAAATGAGATTTTAATCTGAAAACTGAATAAATAAGCTTTCTATTGATGTATGAGTTGATAGAACAGGACAATATCTAAACTCAGGAATCTGAGAGTGCAAGAAAATCTAAATATTGAGAAAATTGCCTTTGAAGTTGTTAATCTGTAGGCCATCCATTTACAAAAAAAAACGTTTTTATATATTTAGGTAGGAAATTAACTAACCCTACGAAATATCTTCATGGAACATGATCTTTACTTAATATCCAAATAATTTTTGGCATAAAAGAAAAATCGATAATTTTGACACATGGAATGTATTTTTGTCTAAAATTGACGGGTTTTGTGATCCAGGGTCACATTTAAGAAATTCCTTCAGATATTTCTCCAACCTTGCAACCTCGCATAATTGAGTCAACCTCCCCTTCAGCTGCCAATGTTAATTCTGCATTCCTCCATCACTTTAATAAATTCACTCCACAACCTGAAGTAGTTCATCTTACTGAGAGTAGGCAGAGATGGAATGAAGAAAAAGAAAGATCACAACCTTCTGGATGTAAACTTAAGTGTCTCTTTTAGCTCAGGTCACTCATAACACAGTGGAAGGACTGGGACGATTGGAAGAGGAGAGAACCAGCGGGTCCTTTTATATTAGCATTGCAATAAAATCCAGAACAAAATGTATATTCATAAATATTTTAACAGGTTTTGTGCTAAAAACAGGTCATATCTTGTGTTTAGTCTTCTGTATTTGACACAAAACAACTAAAGCTATTCTTTATTATAAGGCATAATAATAAAAACTGTCATAAACGGGAAAGTACCCCTACTTAAAGTGATAGTTCACCCAAAAATGAAAATTCTGTCGTGAATTACTCACCTGCATACATTTCTTTGTTCAGATGAACACAATGGAAGATATTTGGAAAAATGTTACTAACTGAAATTTCTGGGACATTATTGACTACCATAGTAGGAAAAATTTCTCCCCGAACTGTTTACTTTTCAAAATTACTTAAAAAAATTCAAGTATAAATTTTTGTGTTTAACGGAACAAAACTAATTTACCCTATATAGTCAATGATGTCAGATGCTGACATTTTATATTGTGTTTATATATTTCTTTAAACACCTTCTGTTTATCATTTATATAGATTAGGAGGAACTTGAGGTTGATTAAATGATGACAGAATTTTTATTTTTTGGTGGAGTATCCCTTTAACAACAGTTTATTCATGAAGATGCTGCCATTGTGTTGCCACATGACGTCAGGCAGGTGGTAAAAGAAAATAATTGTTGTAAGCGTAAGTTGTAAGAATGATGATGGCGTGAATGCACCTGTATTTAATAATGGACACATAACTCAGACAAATATGCGGCCTTGATGTGCTGGTGAAATTTTTTTGTTTCCCACCTCTGAAGTTGAAATTAAAGTTTGATAGACTAGGCTGTTTTTCAAAAACCAACTATATCTATTCTAAGCAACTGGAGGCAGACCATTTTTCTAGATGGTGAACCACTTAAATAACCATTAAATCTATTGTGCTCTTATTGTAAACAAAAATGTAGTTTCACAGATTTTTACGGTTTATATTTCAGATTTTTCATAACTTTTTTAAATATGCTGAAAGAAAATGTCAAATTACGGTCAGAAAACATGAAAAACAAATGTAACTTCACTTCATACAAATTCTCCCCAAATATTGCCGTATTTTTACAGGATTTTCACATTTTTTTAATAATAAAATATGTGTTTATAAAGTACTTTTACAAAGCAGTCTTGCCCAGTCCCGTATGGTGGCAATGTTGAAGTACCATTCAATGCAACAACTCTGTGTGTCTGTATGCCCAATTGTATTGAAGACACCAAAACATTATCTACTTGGTTGAACCACAAGACCACACAGTCCAAAACGTCTCGGCAGAGACTGCTCTTGAAAACCTTCCATCAAGTCTAACAGATGGCTATTTGTGAATATCTGTCAATGGAGAAAGATGCTTTTTGCATCCAGATGATGTGTTATGGCATTTACAAACTGACTTACTGGACCCTGGCTAAATATTTAACACTTTGTGCTTACAGGGAGGGTGAAAGAACATCTGACCTGTCAGGAACTGCTTTGAATACGAAGCTGGACTTTCTGTCTCTTTCTCCATCTTTGAATGTCAGCTCTCAGAGCCGGCTGAAAATCCATTTATTTATATGTCTTTCTACTCAGAGCAGGTATTTTTCTCTTCAGCTCCTCGTTCCTCCTTTTATCTTTTGGCTTCAAGACTCTTTTTAAAGTCATGTTTATCAGATGATTGCAAAGTTTAAAACCTCTTTTATCATAGATTAGATCCAGCAAATTTTATGACTATTTGGGGTTGGTATTTACTATAAACAAACCCAATATTATAAAGCTTGTTACGGAAAAGTGTGCTATTACTAATGTCGAGGTTTTCATTGAAGCTGGGCTCTTTTAAATTGTAGATCATAGAACATCAATGCAGAAGCATAGCAAAGTCCCAACTAACAACAACATGGGTTATTTAGCTATATCTCAAAACTGCCTTTAAGGAAAAGCATTCTTTAAACACCAAAAAAGAAAATCCCATAATCCAAGTCTTCGGAATATTGTTTCAATGGGCGAAGTAAAGAGTGCTCTAGAAAACAGACACTGAATTTCCAGACATGAAGCTTAATTATGAAATATAAGGATTACCAGAACACCATTCAATATTTATGATGCTCTTTGGAGCAGTCAATTAAATGCTGCAAAATGTGTGACTTTCTCTAAAGTGCATGAATCATCTGAAGAACCTCCAAAAGGACCAGAAGAAAGATATATGAGGCCAGAGGGAAAAGATGGGAAATGAAAATGATTCATTTGCATGCAGAGAAAAGCGTCACCTTCGACTATCAATTATTCCTAAACAGAACATTCCACCACTGCCCATTCGTGATTCAGCATGATCGTCGAGCACATATGGCAAATGGCATCTTTAAACTTGTTTAAACCCGACAGTGTTAACAGATATCAACATTTACATTTAACAGACATCAATGTACACTACCCGTCAAAATTTAAGGATCACTTGACATGTTCCTAATGTTCCTCATTAAAAATCTTTTAACATGAAGGTGTATGTTTCAATATTTGAAATTATTTTTTTAAATTAATAGGAAAAAATACAAATCAAGAATAAGTAAACGATCCTAAACTTTTAACCAGCATTATAGGTATAAGTACAGGCATGAAATGTTCAAACTTTTGTATGAATGGACATAATAAAATGAAGCACATTGATAGATTATACTATTTTATAGAGATCTATCATTTGGCGTCACGAACAGTATAGGCCGAACAGTATAATCTATCAGATCTATCATTTGGCGTCACGAACAGGATGTCTGATGTCAGTCTATCATAGACTGATAAGAAGAGATCTATCATCAGCAAAAAAATGTGCATAAACTTCTTGGTTTTGATTCGCAGCGAAATGATGGAAATGGTCGAGATTCACTGGGAAGTAGTTGGTTATTTAATATTTTTAAACAATTGTTAGAAGAAAATGTCACAATATTTGTTTATTTGTTAGAGGTTTTTAAAATATACAGAGCAATTTATTTTTAATGATAAAAAAGATAATTGGTATCTCAGCTTGCAATTCTTTCTTTTTTAATACAAATATGGTTATTAGGTGTTTTTACTCTTTCTGAAAGGACTATATGTACTCTACGTAGCATTTTGTGGCTATTTCATAGATAAAGATGGAAGTCTTTTACATATTGAAGTGGAACTCTATCATGGCTGTGGCTCATCTCGTTAAGATCTCTAATCTTTGGTTCCCCCCATTTCCAGCCCTGCACTTTAAATGTACTTCAAATCACACTGGATAGAATCATCTGCCAGATATTTAAATTATACGTTAGTGAACTTGTTCTGTTAAATTCATGATTAATTCATCCTCAGATAGATGCATATGGATGGTTGGCTGTCCGTGCATGGCATCTGAAGCTGAAACAAACAAAGTAACGCATTCTTAAACAGCACACGTTCACATAAAGTGGTAAGATAACTACTGTATGTAAGCCTCAGACCTGCATGTTTTACTGTGGTAGAGTGAGCAACTAATGACCTCACGTTCTGAGACAGAAAGATCTGGAGATATCCCTTAGGATCAGCCCCACTAAACCTCGACAGAAATTCACCTGCAAACCAATTTATAGACCGCCTCTACAACCGCAGCCCTGTGCCGAGACACTGTGGCCTCGTTTCTCAAATAAGGGAATAATATGAAAACCTACATACCGTGATAAATGAATACCGCAGGATGAGATCCTCTGAGATGGCAGAGGAGAACAAAAAGAGAGATTACTCGGGTTTTACATCACTGATACTAAACCCAATCGATTCTCGTCCATGCCATAACCAATCGAGTGAAAATATGAGGAAAGAAGAATAACATTTAGAAAGTGGACGCTTTTAGTGCACCATATAGAAATTGGTCTGTTCATAAATATTGCAAAAATAGCATATCTATTGTATGATTGCATTTGTTAACATAATAAATGCATTGACTAACATGACTTAACAATGAGCAATAGTTTTTCTCATCCTTAATTAATCTTCGTTGATTTGAGTTTATATCGATACTATTATTCATGCAAGTTCACTGTGCATTAACTAATGTAAACATGTATACAACATTTGCATTGTTCATGTAAAAATGTATTAGTAGATGCTTAATTTAACATGAATAAGATTAATACATGCTGTAGAATAATGCTTGTTCATGTTATTTAAATCATCAACTAATGTCAACAAATACAACCTTATTGTAAGTGTTACCGTTAAGCTCATTTTGGGGGAACTATTTCTTTAAGAAACAGAAAGAGAGTTTTCTGCTGGGCATCCAAGTGTAACGGAAGCCATATGCCCATTACATAAATGTGGCTGTCACCCTTCAAGTCCCCTAAAGGCATTTTACAGCTCTCTCGCATTCATTCTCCATGTCGCTGCTGTTAAAGAAGACTGTGTTAAAAAACATCCAGTATCTACTGCACACAGCACTTTTTACTGATCCTTCCCGACAATAACCTCTATAGCCTGAGGGGACACTCTATTACCAAAGAGCATGTTTCTCTCACAGATACCTGAGCAAGTATTGCACTTTCCCTCAAGCATTATTTGATTTTTTCATTTAAAACTATTTTTACCAAAATGCTAATCGTGTATTGATCTGCTTTTTTCATTTAAAAGCAATTTCCCCCTTGATCTTGTTCTCAATAATCATTACACAGCAGCCATGGGCAGAAGAAACACTGAAGAATGTAACTAGTTTAAAATTAATTGGCACTTCTAGCGATATTGAATTTCTCGGGGTCCACGGTGACCAAAGCCACAAAGTTTTGGACACACGTGAATAAAGCTTGATTTAGCGTCCCACACCAAGTTTTACAAGTCAAGATATAAGTCATAAAAGTCACATTTTAACTGGATATCTGACCATGTCTTCACTCCACTTCTTATTTCAAGCCTTTTTAAAATGACAGATTTTTATATCATAAAATATAAAACTGGTAATTTTACGTAATTTTTAGTGGTGGGCCGTTAACGGCGTTAACGGCGTTAACGCAGTGAGACTCTTATCGCGCGATAAAAAAAATGTCGCCGTTAATCTATTCTCAAAGTTGGGTTGGGAGCTGGGTCTATACTACGCAAGCTATGATGACTTTCACCTTGATATTTAGCGCGGATGTATACCAGCTTAACTACACTGTACGGGGCGAGAACGAGATTTTTTAACTCGCGTGATTCACGTCATTCGCGGAAGCAGAAGCCGCCTCATCATCTCATAACCAGGGCTTCATTCGCGCGATTCGCGCAGCAAGTAGGTCTATTGGCTCTTTGCATTAACATATAAATCACTCGCGCTTGACACGCCATTCGCGTTTGGTCTGAACACAACATAACGTTACTGTGAAATTACCGCATCAAACGTGACGTGCTAACATGGATGCAGCTATGAAGCCGCCGGGTTTGCTTCAGGGAATATTAATTTTTAAGAAGCTTCCCAATAGAAACATCGACAAGACTAAGGTTGTTTGCACCTTGTGCAATGCGGAATTGGTTTAAAAAAAAAACACTTTCTCTCAACAGGTTCTGGTCTAGCTTTAGTTGAAACCAGTAACTTTGTATTGAGATCTAATGTATTATGGCTCCTGTATGACATATCGCTTGTTGCTCCCTCACTCTTTGTAAGTCGCTTTGGATAAAAGCGTCTGCTAAATGACTAAATGTAAATGTACTGTAGGAGCTCTTCCAGTCTCAAGTACCACCTAAACGGAAATCATCCCTTAGCTGATGCGGAAGTAAACACAAGTTCATTTTATTGAACATAATTTAATTTTCATCACCAATTATCATAGTAGAACAGCTTTCTCAAGCAGTTTGTGATGCATTTTGGAAACAGGAGATGAGCCCCTGGTCTAATGCGCCACCTGGCTTGAGAAACCCGTTCTCAAAGACTTACTTTTAGTCATTATTTGGGTAGCACACATATTCTGAATGCCTTCGGCAGAATTCAAATGAGCCATTTTAATCTAGATTAATCTAGATTAATCTTGGAATTAATCTAGATTAATCTAGATTAAAAAAATTAATCTATGCCCACCACTAGTAATTTTACACTGCAAGTATTTTTGAAATACAGTCAAAAATCACAGAAAAGACTGCAAATGTACAAGAAAAACTAATTTTGCAGAAGAAAAACTGTCATTTCACAGTATATTTCTGACATCTCGGTTGATGGAAATCCTACTGTTCACATATTATTTTACAGTAGAGGATGTCTTAAATGGTTGTGGCCAGATAAAGAGTGGAACGTTTGATGGATAGAGCTGGGTTCGTTTGAATTCAAGCTGTAATGGATCTGGAATAGATTAAGCGAATTGGATCAACTTGATACGCTTGTATGAACTTGTCATTAGTCAACGGACGCCCTGGTCAGAGCGTGTTTGCAGGACATTTCTCAGCTCTTGGCTTGGATGTGTTTCGCTTTTGCAAACACTTGTGTTTATGCTAAATCGTTCCATTTAAAATCTGTGGATTCTCAGCATTATGACACAATTTAATCCAAACTATGAATGACTATTTCATCTGCAAAACACAAAAGGAGATATTTTGTGAAATGTCTCAGTGGTTTTGTGTCCATACAATGGGGTCTAATGTTGTTTGGGTATCAACACTCTTCAAAAACTCTTCTGTGTTCTGCAGAGGATAGAAAGTCATACAGGTTTGGTATGACACAAGGATTGAAAAAATGTCATTTCTACTCTCCGTTAAATGCTGGAAGCGTTTTGTGATGTGCCTGCTAAGACATGGAAGATAAAAAAATCAAATATGTCTTTATCTTAAGGAGAAACCACGGATCAATGTCGTAGCCAATTGAGTTATGACGGGTATCCGCACATGCATGCAAATACAGTAGTACATAAACACACGCAAACACTGAAGGAATTATGCTAAACGTCTGATCCTTAAACATAAAAGCCCTCAGCAAAATGTAAAAAAAAGATTGAAGAATGTCCAGAACCCTGTACCTGCATTATCCTTCAGCTGTACCTGACACAGGGACTATGCCTGAGAGAAACATGAACATAAAGTTCCCAAACAGATGGCATCTTGGAACGGTGCAGGGATCTCACCGGCTCCAAGTTTTCTTTTCTCATCACTTCTCATTCGATCATTAAAACTGGAATGTGTTGAACTCGTTCCCTGAAGGTCAGCCAGTTTACAAGGTAAGAACTCTTTAAAGGGCTGAGATTTGACAAGTCACATACATCAGAATAGTGTTACACTTGATCAAAACAAACACATTACAACTGTCAGCAATATGTCAGGTTATCTTGCATTTAGGTGTATTTATATTTGGCTCACTGACAATGTTATTGTGTATTAGAAAATAGTATGCACTGTGATAGATTGTTGTCCTCCTGTGGAAGGACCTTTTAGTATGCAGAGGATATTTCTGTAATCAGCACTTGGCACAAGTACAGTTAAGGCAGAGAGCTGGAAAGACCCCACCAAATTGAGGAAGTGTGGTTCCCTTCAATGAGCCACCTGGCAGTAAAGAGAGAGAGAGAGAGAGAGAGAGAGAGAGCACATCTCTGCAGTAGAGAGTGAATGGGCTGCAGTGGTTGACTATTGAGAGTGATTGAACTGTCCTCTCAGATGATGTCATCACATTTTTGCCTGATTTGTGGTAACTTTTCACACATTACAGACTATATTGAAAACAATACAAATACTTAAGGTGTCATTTACAGCTAGATGCTGTGCTCCAGGTAATGCTTATACAGAAGAAACCGAATAAGCGTGTAGAATGGCTTTGCATGCAAGCGTCATATTACATTCTTCTGCATTGCAAGTTATAATTATGTTCTTTTAAATAGTCGACTGTTTATACCTGTGGATTTAAAATAATTTTCAAGTCAAAGCATAATCTGCTATTTCCATCGCTGTTTAGCAGGACCAATCACAATCAAGGAAAAACTAATCGATTCATTTTGCACAGATTGCTGCGTAGGATTTACGCAGGCTTGACATTCTTTTGAAATAACAGACGTATTATAGACAGGCTTTAAAAAGTACGTTTTATAGATATATCATAAATTGATAAATATGTCTCTACTGTACACACGTTCAACAATTCCCCTTAGATTCTATGCGACCCGTGTTTTGAGCCTCCGAGCGCCCCCTGCAGGACACAGACCGCACGTGTCTTTGGAACCAGTGACATATGCCGCCCAATCGGCTGCGCGCGGTCCTCTCATGTCGACTTTCTGCGGCAAGTACGGAGTTTAGATCCAGTGCTGCTCTCGGCCGATGCGGGAATAACGACGGCACGCGCTCGCGAATGTTAAACACTTATAAGTTTAACGATCATTGCGCGTAAATGGGATTCAACGTCTTGCGTGCAGAATGTGAAGAATCCCTTAAAGGATGTGCGGAATTAAAGGCTCGTCCGCTGCGCCGTTATTCTTGCTTTTGGGTTTTGTCGCCGTGTCCTCGATTAATGCCGGTAAGTTTGAGTGGAATTTATTCGTTCCGTTAGAAATGTGTTTGTTTTAAATGGGTACGCATTGGGCACCGTTGGGCTTTTGCGCACCGAGAAATCAAAGCACTGTTTCGTTTGAATGAGAAGACAATGGCAAGGGTTTTGTCTTTTATGTTCAGATAGTATGCACAGTGAGATCCACGCTGACACATTCATATAAGCAGAGAACAGACAGGTTGCGGGTATCAGATGAATATATGATGCGCTACTACCTGTTCAGCCCTCCATTGGGAAGCAAGAGGCGCTCGTGGCTTTCCACTATTCCTTCATTTCCACTATTCCTAATTGAATCTGTTAACAGAGTTTAATAGAGATTACACTCATATTGTCGCCAGACTATAGGTTGTTTGAGAATGGAATATGATGGATTTAGGGAATTTGCCTAGATATGGACATAACGCATTATAGTGCTGTATTGAGAATGCATCTGCTAAGAATCCGATGAAAATCTATGAAATTCATCTCATTTGCATTCGATTTTCTCCATTCATTTTAATCCTTCAAAGCAAAGTCATTTATTAGCAATATGCTTTATTAGTTATATGTTTTCAAGTGTGGATAAAACCAAAGCATCGCGGTATTTTACCCAATACACACACAATAAAAGCTACAATGGGACCTGCAGGACTTAAGGTATGGGTTCCCTAAGAAAGTCACCTTTGATGTTCATATTGTGCATTACAGGGGGAGGCCAGTCTGCAATTTTACTTCAGTGTCAATGTGAAAATTACACACACGACTACAGAAAACATACAACAAAGCCCTTTTAAAATACAAGTTACTAGTCAATCTATTTCCCATCAATCTGTCAAATTTGGATTCTGGAGACCGTACCTATTTGGATCGTAACAGTGGCGGATGAAGTATAACATTATGTTCTGAATAATTGTAGATATTCACATTAATAGATAGTATATGCTGTTTGGATAACACTAATCCAGCACACTGAACTGATGTCTCTCTGGATTTCTCTTTCATGTGACCTAAAGAGAGAACAAAGCCTCCGTCTATACGTCTTTGTCCTCAGTGAATCAGAGCAGAGGAATATTAATGCAGAGAGCAAGCATCAATTCAGCAATTAAACAACCTGTCTAATAAAGAGACAGCAGTGGAGACGGCTGAAGTGAACATGGCAGAAAATAACCTATCAAATTTGTGTTTTGTTATGACGTCTGTGATGAAAGGCAAATGTGCAGCGAGGAGTTCCACGCTTCGTGCTCTAGACATTTGTTTCATCCGACGGTGCAAGCGCCTCATCAAAGCTACAGGAGGACGTTGTGAATATTGTATGAGTCTGATGTTGTTTAGCGGTGATCTGGGGACAATCACCTTTGTACACCTCATATTAGAGTAAGCTGTTGTTTTAGACACAAGCTGTCGGTCGGGGGATACTTGCACAATGATTTTTGAATCTTGAAAGACATCACCTCATATAAAAATAGATCAGAAATATCTTCAAAACAGCAATAAGGTCGATGCAAACTAGGAATTCTGCTTTAGTGTCCTGGGGCTGGATTCACAAAACAATCTTAAGGAAAATTTTTGCTTAACTGACATATTTTGTATTCCTGAAAAAACTTTTTAAGAAAGTTCTTATATTTTTTCTCTCAAGATTGATTTCACAAAGCATTTGTCATTTTATTCTTGAGAACAAAACGAGGCTGTTGATAAGAAAATATAAAAAAAACGAAGAAAAAAAAAGTCTTACGAACTTGCTTTAATTTATCTTAAGAACGGTTTTTTGAATCCGGCCCCTGATTCTTACACTTTTCTCTAGAAAAACAGCGTCTCGCGTGTCTCCACTAGAGATTCAGCAAAGATCAAATGGCATAGCAAGAACAAGAAACACATACTCATAAAAAAAGGATATATTCAATTCCCAAAATTGCTAAATATGTACATCATCAATAAATAATCAGATATTCCAGTTTACCATGTATATTTTTGCAAACAATTCTGCAAGGAGAAACATCTGAGAAATGTAGAATAATTCCTCAGTTAAGTATAAATGACATCCATTCTGGGTGGTCAAGGTGCAGACACCTCAACTGTTATTGGTGCCGGAGGGGTGACGTTTGCATCACTTTCTTCAGGTTCATGAGAGGCCATGTGTCACTAGATCAGAGACTGGGATTTGAATCTAAATATTGTATTGAGTCCAGAGCTCAGGCTCAGCTGTGAAACATCAGTTTCATATCATCTCTGACATCATTGAATTTTCAGTCAGAAGCTTGTTTTACTCCCATAAGGGACTTTCACAGTTAAAAAAGAATCATGAAACATTAAGTGTAATGTTATCCATCACAAATAGCCGAACACATACATATACCCACTTTATATTATTAGTAGACCGTTTCATCGGACGCAAGCGCGCCTGACCCCCAGTTAACTTCTGGTTTGTGTTTGGCTATCTAATGATATAACTATTTGATTTTTTTCAATTTATTTTAATATTAATCTTGATGTTTACTATTTTATTGTATCATAATTGTTTTAAAAAAAATGTTGTATGTTCATTTTATTAAATAGATTAAATTTAATTTTATTTATATAGCGCTTTTCAAAATGTGTTGTTCCAAAGCATGGTGTTTAAAAAAAGCAAGATCATTGTAGTAAATAATATCTAATAAATGTATTCACCATGTGAGCAAGCCAACCAACAATGCCCTGTGGAGAGGAACCCAAACTCCAATGATAAATAAATGGAGAAAAAAAACACTTTGATTAAAGTATTTGCAGAACGGGTCCTGCAGTTTGGTCGCAGTTAAACAAACCGTATGGTTCATTGACATCTAGCGGTTGAGATTGGTATCGCAGTCTAAATTCAAAATATTGGAGAGACAAGTTTAGCCAGGTGACGGTTCCTCTCGGTTTCTTTTGATTGGTATCAGAAATATCTACAGGCACTCTATTGTTTGTGAATGTGTACCGGAGGTTCAGTTGGGGTCACAAAAGAAACGTTTGTTTATCCATACAGAGCTGTGGTGCCGCTGTGATTCGAACACATCGGGCCAGATTTACAAAACAGGACAAAATTTCTAAAATGCAATTTAAAAAAAGTCCAGATGGGAGGGGAATTTCTGCCGGTGATGTACTAAAAAGGCGCAATTTAAAGGACTCATTAAATGAGCACTTCTTAACAAGTTTTTATGATTTATTAGGTTCTTCATGAAATGTCTGGGAATATTTTGCTTAAAAACACTAATCCTGCTTGTACTGTTCCAGGTTGATAAAGCAATCTGGCTTGGGATCTTATTTTTCATGTTTTCTGGGTTGCTAGATGCACCGGGGACCCGATTATAGAACTTAAATACAGAAAATTTTGACTTTCATGTAAGAGGTCCTTTAAAGAACACAGACGCAATAACTCATGCACATAATGATCAACGCAATCTACCAAGAGCAAGACAAAGTAGCGCAGGGTTTAAGATGTGCTTTTTTGGTGGGGGGGCATGAAATATAGCTGCAAATACCAGTACAATGATCAGCGTTAAAGGAGTTTCCATCTATTCTGAGCTCTTATTGGCTGTTCTTTCTTCATTATTCAGTCAAAGTCATACATTTCAGGAACATTTTTTATTTTATAAAATGTTATTTTTGTCATGTAAAAAAAAAATGTGTTCAAAAGTAATTTCAGACATTTAAGCATAAACATTAAAATCATTTTTTTTAATAATTAGAAACATTTCACTCAAGTGTCCAATAACTTTTGTCCGTTAGTGTAAATCTGGCCCATTGAATCTTGCTTTTTGTTGCCAAGCAGGTATGACTTTGTTCCCATTCGTCTTACAGTTTCTTTCTTAAATAATTAACTGTAACTTCTATTTCTAGAAATCTATAATTTCTATATGTATATTATGTTAAAAGAGCCAAACGATGAAACATATTTTTAACATACATGCAAAGTGATAATGTAATGGTTCAATTTACACATTCACATTGTTAATAATTGTGATTTGAATAACCTTGATCATTAATATTGTGGTAAAACTACATATATGACAATAATAATTCAGCGCCGGTATCTGGTTGACACTCAGTAGCTGGTGGTTTTGCACCCATTTAACTTCCCTACAGTCGACATGAGGGTGATTCATTGGCTAAAGCGAGAAAACACAAACTAAACAATTTAAATGAAGTATTTGACTGCTAGGATTGTTTATTTTATTTAATAGATACTCGTGTACTCTTTTGGCGACGATAATTGTGTTGTGAAAATCTAATATTGTGAGCTCTAATATCAACATACCGCATTATCTGTGGAACTAAACAAAAACATGAACTCACAGAAACTTGGGTAACACTTGCCTTGAAGCATGTATGTATAATGCATTATAAAGCAGTTTTGTAATGTCTTATAAATAATTGTTATTACAGTTAATACATTATAACACTTAACAACTCATTGGTACACTTTACATTTTAAATTCTTTACAACTGCATATAATGCATAACAACACACATTATGAAGAATAATAATGCATTTTACCCTTTAATTACTCTTTATAATACATAATACATACATGCTTCAAGGAAAGCGTTACCCAAATTAGTTTCGAGGTGGCTAAACGTATGATTCGTACAATCTTATTTGTCTGTTTTAGTGCAATTTGCTGTCATCCCAATGATGTTGGGTTTAAGGGTGGGGATAGGGGAGGAGCTTCAGTATTAATACAGTACATCATACGAATGCATACAAATTAGCAACCTCGTAAAATATGTACGAATTCCTGTGAGATCAGGTTAGAACTTCAAGCCGTCCTTTTTTGTGGAACTGAATCACAGCTACGTCCCTGGCCGTACTGCAGGCTCTCGACCAAAATTTACCCCAATAAATATCTCCTCAAGGCTTCCATAGGGACAGTGTTGCCAACCCACATATTTACGAGGACTGCTATGTCTATACAATAAAGATTCATTCAAGCTAGGCTAAAGGATACACCTCACAGCCCGAGCTCACTAAATCACAGCTGCTCATCTAGGTAATAAGTATCACCTGAATGTGCACACTACAGGCATGAGAGAACCAGACTTGAATATTCCTACATCAAATACAATTGAAAACTTTCCAATAGCTGGAATTCCTAAGCTGTGCTCATTGGAAGATTGCAGTTTGAGTTATTACTCTGAAAGTCTATACATTCAAAACACGTTTATCTTCGTGGACAGACTAATACACTTTAGTTTTGGTTGCTGGCTGTAAGCCAGGGAACCACAGAACATTCGCATGAGTCTCAGGAGGGAAGTCATTACCAACCAATGGAATACAGAGCAATTTACAGAGCGGACGGGAGATCTAAAGCCTCACTTGAGGGAATATTAATACAGCGGACAAGTCACGATGTTAAAACATTGTCTGACACTTTAGCTCTTCAACAGTTACAGATACAGTATTTTGAAGACAGCTTGACCTTCCCCATATTGGAGAGCATCATCTACAGAAGGATAAAGTTATGAGAACTGATCTTCGCTATGATCCTGATCTTGATATATAAACATTTTTGGAAAGTATCCTAACAAATGCAAACGATAAACCATACAGTGTCATCATTATACAGTTTTGTGGTGTATGTAGATGGAAGTAGATCATTCTATGGGTAATAAAAACATAACGCATCAACTCTGAAAACTTAGCTATGTATATTATATTGCATTTCTGTCATTAGATCTTCCAAAAAATGATACACTGGAACTTTAATAGTTTTTGTAAATTATTAGTAACCTTGGTGATTTCAGAATTGTGATCCTTAACTCCACCTGACAACTTTGCAAACATTAGTGGGTGTTTTAAACCCATTAATATGTGGTTGCTAGGGTGCCCTGGGTAGTTGCTTGGGAATTGTTAGGTGACCTCTAACCAGCTGGTGTCAAAATCCCTCATTTGATGCACACATTTTTTAAGGCAACCATGTAAATTCCAAATGCATGTTATATTGGCTTATTTAAGTGTAAGTAGGAGTTTTGTTACAGAGTGTTACAAAGACAATTGTCCCAGTGGGAAATACATTGTGTGCTCAGGAACGCCAGCTTTTCTTTAAAATACATTATTTCCCCATCTGCAGGGTGTGAATTATGATAGATGACTTTAAACAGACAGGCATTTCGCTATGTAGTCAACAAACATTACTGGCGATTAGATCTTCTCGGATTTACAGGATGGCATGTTATCAATCCAACAAGTGATGACACACAGTTGAAGTCATCATCACCACATAACATTTTCATCACATGAAGTAAATGCCCAACGGCCATCTGGCAGCTGGCAGTGTTAACTCTAGGCTGTGCCAGGCCGCTTTCTGTGTTTGATGACCATCAAAGACAAAGAGGCTGGTTTAGATAACAATCTAAGAGTTCCCGCACGGTAAATAAAAGTAAAGAGCAGTGGAAATATTGATTTAGGGAAACGTACATGGAACTTCAGGGCATTTCCATCGACCCAAACAGACTGTCAGCATCAGAAAAAGAGATAAAATGTAAACAAACTGTTTTGGGTAAAAATTCTGAATCTGATCATTGTAAAAATGTCTACACTGTGAAAAGACCAGTTAAAAAAATGTTGGAAAGAGCCAAAATATCTTAATTGAACTAATATTTTTTTGGTTGGCCTTTGGATAAAGTTTTGAAAGTTCACCCAAAAGTAAAGATTCTGTCATTATTTTCTCATCCTCATTTCAAACCTGTATGACATGTTTTCTTCCGCCGAACACAAAAGACTGTATTTTTGGAGAATGTTGGTAAGTGAACAGCGCCGGCACCCATTAATTTCTATTGTAGTGACACAAAACTAATGCAAGTGAATGGGTGACGGTTAACAACATTCTTCAAAATATTATGCAGAATTTACTTACTTACTAATTTTTGGGTGAACTATCACTTTAAGTCTGCAAATAAAAAAACATGAAAAAAGAAGGGTTTTATTGGCAATTTGTGTCCATTTGTTTTCACTTTTATGTGTTTGATGGACATCATGTAATCTTTCTGTGTCAACAACCTCAATTTATTATTTAAATTTATTCATTTATTTTATATTCAAACGATATACTTCTACAGACATTTGTAGTTATGATGCTCAAATAATAAAACATGACTGATTAAAACATAAAACTAGTTGAGTAATAATTTTTCAAAGTTAAAGTCAAGTTCTGGCCAACTAAAAAATACTAGAACTATTTACTTAATAATAATTAGTTGAAACAACTTGAATTTTTTTAAAGTGTAGTTAATTTGTTAAAGTTACTTGAAATTCTTTACACTTATACAAAGCATACAGTATACAAAATATGCGTGATTCAGAGTCGACTACCTTTTTTCCAAGCCAATAACATTGTTATTCATTCACCTTCGGATTTACAACTTGGCAGACTGCTTACATTCAAACACTGCAACATTACACACTGCCATCTATTCATCCATTTTCTACCGCTTATCCGGGGCCGGGTCGCGGGGGCAGCAGTCTAAGCAGGGATGCCCAGACTTCCCTCTCCCTAGACACTTCCTCCAGCTCTTCCGGGGGACACCGAGGCGTTCCCAGGCCAGCCGGGAGACATTGTCCCTCCAGCGTGTCCTAGGTCTTCCCCGGGGTCTCCTCCCTGTGGGACATGCCCGGAACACCTTCCCGGGAAGGCGTCCAGGGGGCATCCGGAAAAGATGCCCGAGCCACCTCAGCTGGCCCCTCTCGATGTGGAGGAGCTGCAGATCTACTCTGAGCTCCTCCCGAGTGATCGAGCATCTCACCCTATGTCTAAGGGATTTCCCAGCCACCATGCGGAGAAAGCTCATTTCGGCCGCCTGTATCCGGGATCTTGTCCTTTCGGTCATGACCCACAGCTCATGACCATAGGTGAGAGTAGGAACGTAGATTGACCGGTAAATCGAGAGCTTCACCTTGCGGCTCAGCTCCTTCTTCACCACGATAGACCGGTAGAGCGACCGCATTACTGCAGAAGCTGCACCGATCCGTCTGTCAATCTCCCGTTCCATCCTCACTCGTGAACAAGACCCCCAGATACTTGAACTCCTCCACTTGAGGCAGGAACTCTCCACCTACCTGAAGTGAGCAAGCCAACCTTTTCCGACTGAGAACCATGGCCTCAGATTTTTCATGCATTACACACTGCATGAAATGTATTTTTCATGATCTCATGTTATGTACCCTTTAAGTTGATCTTAGAACCATCACCAATGGAGCTACGATCAACGTAGGCTTATGATGCTTTTGGGAAACGCAGCCCTGCCCCATCTGTGCCATCAAAGTGAACTGCACATTATGTGACATTGTGGGGTTTATAGAGGATGGTTATGCTGCTATTATTGAGACTTACAATTTTCAGATGGTGGATCATAAAACTGGCAAAAATTCCTTCCACTTACATCAAAAGTAGTGAGTCATGCCTCAGTACCAGAAGCTTTGGGGATGTTTTTTGCCTCTAGTTATTGAGTAACCAACCAACCAAAACATCATAGCTACCGTATAGTAACCTGTCAAAACTCCATAATAACTGCACAGCAATGGCGGACGATGAGTTTTGCGTGGCTGAGCGCTGCTCACTTACTATAAACATTGATGTTTTGTGCTTGACTGTGGGTCTTTATATGTCATATAAACATCTGTTTCTTCCCTTTTTTCAGACAGTTTATCCGCTCCGCTTAATGTGACCATCACACCGCTAGAAGGAAACTCTGCGATAGTCACATGGGAAATTCTGGAAGGCGACCCAGTCATTGGGTTTGCAATCACCCAGCAGGTATTGAACCGGTTTATGGTCCATTCAGAGTTCTTACATGTGCAAAACACAAGAAAATCACCTCACAATTCACCTTTAATGTGGCTATAACACGGAGGAATGCTTGCGTGAGCGTTTCGGATGTGTCGATGTATTCAACTTTCTCAGGGAAAGCATGTGATGTTGATATTTTAGGTGGCATGGCTCCAGTTTAGTGTAAATGTTTTATGCAAGTATACATTAGTCTGTGTGTGCGTGTGTACGTGCACTGGTTATTGTTGACCTACATGTTTGTGTGTGTGGGGGGGGG
This sequence comes from Triplophysa dalaica, assembly GCF_015846415.1. NCBI lineage: Eukaryota > Metazoa > Chordata > Actinopteri > Cypriniformes > Nemacheilidae > Triplophysa > Triplophysa dalaica. The sequence goes on along the minus strand of NC_079566.1, from coordinate 1,442,815 downwards.
GGCTTATTTGTATATCCCAGTGGGGACCTGAACCCGAATGCACACCAACACAGTTGAGGTCCCCATAGGCAAAAAAGCGTATAAATTGTTCAGAACAATATAGAAGCAATATAAAAATGCAAATAGTTATGCCTATGGACTGTCCCCACGGAGATAATAAACCAGACATGTGTGTGTATCTGAGAAAAGCAGTCGCTGCGGAGACCTCAGTAATAAGTACTGCAGTGACCATCTGCTAGAGTACAAAGCCATTACAACTTGTCACCCAACAAGACAGAGTGTCTGCAGTGTGCATGAGTCTTCTACCTGTTCATCTCCTCACTGAACACTGTACGCCGTCATATTTCTGTATAAATTTACTGTATTGCACTGTGGTTTTTTGTGGTTCTTAAATAAGAGGCACAAAAATGATTCAGACATTTATGAGGTTTGATTTTAAATGTTTTATATAAACTGTTTTAAGCATGAAATTAGGGCTTTCAAATGATTCATCGCAATGCAGAATAAAAGTTTGTGTTAACATAATATATGTCTGTGTTCGGTGCGTATTCATTTTGTATTTATAAAAACATACACACACATGCATACATATTTAGGAAACATTTACATGTATTTATTTATATTTATCAATAATTTAAATTACAAATAAATGTTTATTATTTTTTATATATACATGTTTTTCTTAAATATATGTATGTATGTATATGTGTTTATAGATACAAAATGAATATACACAGATATATATTATGTAAAGACAAACTTTTGTTCTGAATGTGATTTAATCGCAATTAATCATTTGACAGCCCTACATGAAATTAACCAAGCATGAAACAGCACTACTTTGGAACAAATGCATTTTAGCAATTAAACATTTTATCATTAAAATAAGGTAGCATATACCTACATTAGTTAATATACACTAACAAAAAAGTATACATTAGCAGCGTTTATTAATCTTAGTACATGTTAATTTAAAAAATGTTTTATCTGTCAACATTAGATAAATAAAACTAACAAACAATGAACTGTTGATATTAACAGAGATTAATAGATGTTTTAAAAACATTGTTAGTTCATGTTAGATTATTTAACTAATGTTTGCAAATTGGAAGTTTGGCCTTAAATCAACACTATAGAATATAGATAAGCACAATTGTCTGTTACCAGTGTCATAAATAATGTTGCTGTAAAAGCTTCGTAGTGGGCACCGCAATACACATTCATTTGTCTACTAAGCTGATGGAACTTGCGAATGCAGAAATGTCGTTTGGGAACCATATCGCAGTCTTCCACAGGCAGGGGATGTGCAGGGATTTGTGTACCGACCCAAACACAAACTTACAGAGTGTGCTTGTAGCCATTATGAGGCTGCTCAGGTAGCAGCGGGAGTAGAATTCTACCACTGAAATAAGTTTAAAGACATTATTTTCATTTAAAAATCACATAAAGCAGGGTGTCCCAAATGTTGAAAATTTCAGATGAATAATCGGAAACTCCGATATATATCAATTCATATATAATGAATAGAACACAAAAGAGGTTGAGAAAAAGTGTTTTTATAACAATAAATATTAAAACATTGAAAAGTGTGTTTCATGATGCTGTAAGAACCATTTTTGTTTAAATGGTTCCAAAATGAATCTTTAACATCTTAAGTATCTTTCTGTTTAACAAAATTTCTTTGCGGCGAAAAAACTTCAGATTATATAAATGTAAAAAAGAGATGGTTCTTTAAAGCAAACTCAGGGTATAGAGAGATGTATGGCTTAATAGTTTGTAATAGCCTTATACTACTCGCAATTATCGTTAGAAACACATCAAATATTTTTCATTTCTTTAAAAAAACCTAAATGTAATACTTTTTTTACCCAAGTAGGACGCCATGTTCTTTTTCGATACATTTACATTTAGATGATGTCTTAAATAGTCGTAACTGTCTTAAAGACGGTAGTTAATATTTAATGTATGTTTACCTTGAACAGACGCTTAATGATGCATTATTCTTTTAATTCAGGCAGGCTGGCTGGATTGTGTTAATAGGACATACCGCCACCACTTACTGTCCCTGTGTACATATACATCTGATCTTATGTTTGACATTTTATATTATACTTGTATAAATGGAAAACGTGTGTGCTTCGCTGTAGCGTTATGAGAGCCTTTTAAGAGTGTAGTGGATCTTAGTCAGGTTAGACACCATATTTGTTTGTTCACACATGCAGATGAGACATCACGCCATATAGTCGATTTAAAAGATTCCATTGCTTTTTACTTCAGTTTCTTTTGTCAAGGCCTACAATTCCTGGGAACAAAAATGCTCAACAGTGAGACAACAGAGAATTAAATTCATAGACTTTGATGTATGTGACCTGAACTGTAGATTATTATGTATGTACTGTATACTGTATACACCTCATATCCCTCTGTTGTTTTGTTTTTGACGATTACAGAAAAAGGACGTTCGCATGTTAAGATTCATCCAGGAGGTAAACACCACCACACGTTCATGTGCACTGTGGGATCTGGAGGAAGACACAGAGTACATCGTCCATGTGCAGTCTATTAGTATGAGCGGAACCAGCCCACCCAGTGAACCCGTTTTGTTCCGCACTCCCAAAGAAAAAGAAAAACTGGCCTCTAAAAGCCCAGGTAAGCCAGAACTAAGTACTAAACATAACTGTGGTATTTCATGTTTTTGGACACGTACAGTACTAGGGATATACTATGACATTTGAAATGGTACGTAACGGCTAACAGTAATGTACCATTCCATGTTCGACCCCACTCACAAATACTCAACATTTCTACCCAGTAAAACATTAACATCACAGTGTAAAAAAATGGACAAAAAATAAGAAATATCTTAGTTTTATTTGTTTTAAAATGTATTTCAATGCTCATTTTGTTGTATTTTAAATGATTAGTAACCCTGAGCCCCCCTTGGAAGTCAGCTCTATAGGGCCCCCTTGTGGGCCATGCCCCTCATTGAGAACCACCGTTGTAGACGCTACAGCAGAATATCGTGACTCATGAATTGACAGTATTTTGCTGGGACTGTACAGCTTTACTGTTATCTAAGTATCTGATCTGACTCTTTAATATGCCGAAAGGGAGCTAAATTACACCGTTTATACGATTTGCCTGGCTATTACACTATTCTCCATTATTTGATGCTGGCGTCATCACAAGAAAATCTACCCAAATGTTCAGAATTCCAACTGCCGCCTGCTTTCCCCACAGGACAAATAACGATAACAATCGATAGCAAAGCTAATTTGCATAGAAAAGAGGCAGTTTGCACTGAAAAGAATGATAATGGCTTCATTTAAATACGCCTGGTAAAGAGGAGCACAGATACTGCATGCTTAAACTGGATTGCGGGCGATCAGTGAACAAGATGTAGTATTTTTCCTGAAACACAGTGTGTTAATATGGCACAACAGTTTCGTGAATTCACCTCTATATGCCTGACAAAAAATTAACCCATTTCAAAATCGGTTTATTAACAGAGATTAAATACAGATCAAAATCAAACAACCAGTTTAAACATACAAAATGGAGGGAGATTTCATTGAAATGATGACTAACGGTCGGATAACTTCCGTAGCGTCAGTGGAGAAGGAAAAAACTCAGGATGGCAGTTATACAATCGCTCTAAAAACGATACTGTGTCATAACTCAGAGTGTAAAGAGCTCACTTTCCTGCGCTTTCACATTAAATTCACTGTTACTAAGGAGCTTGTGTTATCTAGAACGACCCACAATAAAGTCTGTTTTATGTTTTATAGGCTGTTTTTCATGACCCACTTACTTAGACAAACATCAGCAGGGGAGACCTATGTTTCAGAAACCCTTGCCATTTTGTGAAAGGGCGTCTGTCTTTGGAAATGGACAGAGTTGTTGACATTTGGTGTCAAAGCCTCAATGGTGCAGTTTAGAGTCAGAGCAGACGCCACAATGAGGTTTGACTGAGCTGCAACCTCAAACATCAGAGAAATGTCAAAGCATTCAGTAAATGGTTTCCCTTTTGTCTCGTGCACCTTTGTGAAAAGCAGAGGAACAGAGACATACACCGTGTTTTACATTTAAATGCTCAAGAACATGACAGAAGCACCACAAAACCTAAGCGCTTTTTTTTGCCTTCTGGGTTTAAAATCCTCATCTAGCCAACGTTAAAAGATGAATCGATGCCTCATTATTACTCATGAGGCTGTGTTTTCTGGACCAAAGACTTTTCTCCTAATTATTCATGACATCGCCTTGTGATTGGAGCGCCCGTCTCCCATTCCGGATCCTTCGCCGGTTTTTAACGGCTCTTCTTCTCACACCGTTCACGCCCAATTTAATCGCATTTTAATCGCACGACAGTGAGGTAGAATTTAGCTGAAAGGGGAGGTTTCGTGATGCTTTGAAGAGCACCCCAGGACCATGTGTGACTTAATAGATCAACACTGCCATTGACATCATGGTTTTTATTAAAATTTTATGAACTCTTTCCCTCGGAGGTCGTCCATTTTGTTTGCGTCGAAATAGCAAACATATAAAGGTTGCAACCCAAACCCGTTCTCTTAAGGCTACAGCGAGGTAAACATACAAATGTTTAGATTTATTTTCTTGTTTAAGCATATTTACCATATTTTTTTAAGCATGTGTTTTTATTTTTTATTTTGAATTTGATCGATTGCGATTCTAATTCCTATTCTGCCTATAGATTTCTATTCTTAACGATTCCCAGTTTCGATTCCAAACATTTCGATATCAACCTGTATGGTCATGAACCTGCTTATTGACTTGATTGCAAACAAAATATATAGATATTACACATAGAACCATGTTTTTTCTGATTCATTGCAATTCGCATTACCAAAGCTGAAGTAGATCATGGTTAATGAAACTGTGGTTAATTTGTGGTTCCTGTACTTTTGAATGCAAATACTATAGTTAAACTATGCTTACTGTAGTAAAAATATTGTTAATTTTCGTAAGGGCTTTTATTGATATATTAGCAGATGACGCAACGCTTGTGCTTTTCTGAAAATATGCACACAGGAATTGATCAGAGGAATTCAAATTTTAATCTCAAGTATCTGATTCCTATTCCTTTCGTTTCCGATCTGATTCCTAGCCTTTCGATTCTGAGTCTTGATTTTCGAATCCCAACCCTAGTAGAACAGTCAAATGTTAATAAAGCTTTAAAATTCTATTCATGTACACTCTTAAAATAAAGAACAAAAATAAAAAAACAAACGTTTATGGGTTTCTGCATGTGACATTCAGCAAAAATGGGTTCTGTACAAGGTACTTTTTAATGTACATGCAGAAATCTGCTTAATACCAGCTGAAAGCATTTCCGCATGACTGACTTTTAGCTGATGCAGCGAGTCAGTAAGATAACAGGACATTTACAGAAACTCTGTTTTATCATCAGGCATTAGTGCTCACGTTACACTGTAGTTAATCAACTTTGCACTTCACCAAAGACCAGATCGCTTAATGAACACAGTTAATCTGTCTCTCTCCGCTCTTCTCCTCTTCATTGCTTCAGGGGGGCTTCACGTTGTTTTCTTACTAGACTCGTATACGTGACTTGTATGGATATTGATGGTGTGCTGAAAAATGGCCCAACTTTTCTACTGCGCTCAAAAGAACATTTCGCTTTTACCTGAAGGGTAACGACATATTTTTTATGGAGCAGAGAGGACCTCAAAGAGACGAGCATAACTTCTCACAGTCTTTACATCTGCACCGCTGCTGTTATAAAGGGGGATGTTGAAGAACATCGGTTTTCTACCTTTTTTTTTAAGATATAGCCCAATACAACAACGGTCATTGAACCATTGTGCTTTACAAAAGTTTTTCACATATAAATAGTAAAAACAAAACAAAGACATACAAGAAAAAAAAACGTGCACAAATACAGCACACTCCTGATGGCTTTTTCTAAAAGGTGAGTTTTATTTTAAACAGAGATTCTATGGTGATCAACCTAATGGATAAAGGGAGCCATTCCAGAGTTTAGGGTGGACTTTAGCAAAAGCCCGGTCACCCTTTCTTTAAGCCTTGATCTGGAGACCTTTAACAGTCTTGGAGTTGATGACCTTAAACAACTATCTGCTATGTTAACGGTCACAAGTTCAAATAGGTAAAAAGGATCCAGACTATTTAATAACTTGCTAATTGCAAATGATTTATATATAAGTGACCAATTCCTACATGGACGTCCAGACGTGAACATATACAGTGGGTACGGAAAGTATTCAGACCCCCTTAAATGTTTCACTCTTTGTTATATTGCCATTTGCTAAAATCATTAAAGTTTATTTTAGTTCCTCATTAATGTACACACAGCACCCCATATTGACAGAAAAACACAGAATTGTTGACATTTTTGCAGATTTATTAAAAAAGAAAAACTGAAATACACATGGTCCTAAGTATTCAGACCCTTTTGATTTAATACAGCCATGAGTCTTTTTGGGAAAGATGCAACAAGTTTTTTACACCTGGATTTGGGGATCCTCTGCCATTCCTCCTTGCAGATCCTGTCCATTTCTGTCAGGTTGGATGGTAAATGTTGGTGGAGAGCCATTTTTAGGTCCCTCCAGAGATGCTCAATAGGGTTTAAGTCAGGGCTCTGGCTGGGCCATTCTAGAACAGTCACGGAGTTGTTGTGAAGCTACTCCTTCGTCATGTCCCTACAGCTTAAAAAACACCCCCACAGCATGATGCTGCCGTCACCATGCTTCACTGTTCGGACTGTATTGGACTGGTGATGAGCAGTGCCTGGTTTTCTCCACACATACCACTTAGAATTAAGGCCAAAAAGTTCTATCTTAGTCTCATCAGACCAGTGAATCTTATTTGACACCATCTTGGAGTCCTTCAGGTGTTTTTAGCAAACTCCATGCGCAATTTCATGTGTCTTGCACTGATGAGAGCCTTCCGTCGGGCCACTCTGCCATAAAGCCCTGACTGGTGGAGGGCTGCAGTGATGGTTGACTTTCTACAACTTTCTTCCATCTCCCGAATACATCTCTAGAGCTCAGCCACAGTGATCTTTGGGTTCTTCTTTACCTCTCTCACAAAGGCTCTTCTCCCCCGATAGCTCAGTTTGGCCGAACAGCCAGCTAAAGGAAGGGTTCTGGTTGTCCCAAACGTCTTCCATTTAAGGATTATGGAGGTCTCTGTGCTCTTAGGAACCTTAAGTTCAGCAGAATTTTTCATGCAACGTTGGCCAGTTTGTGCCTTGAACCAATTCTGTCTCTGAGCTCTTCAGACAGTTCCTTTGACCTCATGATTCTCATTTGCTCTGACATGCAAAATGGAGTGATGTGTGTACATTAATGAGGAAAAAAATGAACTTAAATGATTTCAGCAAATGGCTGCAATATAACAAAGAGTGAAAAATGTTAGGGGGTCTGAATACTTTCTGTACCCACTGTAAATGCATGAATTACTCTCTCAAGTTCAGAAGGGGTTAAGAAACTTTCAACTTAAGTCTATAATGAAAGAAGCACTATTAAACAACTGCATTTAGAAAAATAAAACCCAAATTTCTAACAGATGGTTTTACATAAATAGCTAAGCTTCCCAGCACTTGATTTAGGATGCCAGATGAGGCTAACGGTCTTGTTTAGGTGCAGAAAGTTTTTGGATCCAAGCTTTAATATCTGACAAACAAGCAGTTAAAGCAGACAGCCCATTGTCATTTTGCTTTATGGGCACATATGTTTGGTTAATGAGTGCACACACCAGAGCTTAATTACAGCTCGCTATAAATCTGCTGCCCAGAAAGTGACCCCTGAGGTCTCTCCTGATGTGAAGCATCGTACTCAGGAGAGCTCAACCCGGAGGTGCCTCTCTGAGCTTTGGGGTTGGCTGAGCATTGCAGAAGTGATGACTGAATTTAAGAGTCTTGGCTGGAGGCAGCGAGTTATTAATCATGGTATTTGACAACGACGGTCTGATTCAAATCTCAGCCAGAGAAAACAATTTGCTTTAGATTTGGGTTTACATGCACTTGAGACTATTTAACGGTCATGACTAATTAAATGTTGTAACGGTGCCTGTGCTTTTAATAACGGCAGAAGTGTTCCTTTGTTTTTTAATATGTGGGCGCGTGAACTCAGGCTTGTTTGACTGTGATTCAAACAGATGAAGTGACCATGGAGGAGGTTGGCCAGGCCGCCCAGCTGAGGGCTGGAGAGCTCATAATCATTGTGGTCGTTCTCGTCATGTGGGCGGGTAAGAATCTACTGGATGTGCAGAAAAACGATTACCTATTTGTTTTGACACAGGACGTGTTGTTGGATCAATATCTTTTGTTGGTCCTGGAACAATGAAACGCCCTACCTCTTAGCTTAGACCTACCTGCAGTACCACTGGAATCATAGGGAAATGTGGTGAAAACCTTCTTTTAGCCCGTAACCTCATTATTGAAATCTGATTGGTACAAATGTTGTCCCAGGACCAACAAGGAACACCTCCTATACTTTGCAAAAGTCAATGTTGTGACCCATGGTTTGGTCAAAGCCAAACCCAACTCAAATTCTGACTTTTCCATTCAGTTGTTTTTCTTATTTTATCCAACCATGGGTTGAAACATCCAAGCGTTTTGTCAATGCTACGCTTTTAATACCAAAACCAGGCTAATCATTAATGTAGCATATCACTGCTGTCTTTCTGAAACCTTGTGTCTCCATATTTCGTGATTATTATGTTTTTGTCATTAATCATTATTATTAGTCACCCTTTATGTTTGTCACTGGGTTTGCAATATGTAACCAATAACAAGTATTAAAAAGTGCTTGTCAACTTTGACAACACAGTATTTCAAAGGTACTGTGTGTTTTCCACTTCCTGAAAACCTACGAATTTGCACATCCGAGGGACCGAAAGGGCAGCGTATTAGTAATTATATTACTACTTATTTGTCTATTAATACAACTGTATTTATTGTATTCTTTAGAAATACCTTTTTAAACTGTTTGTTCAATGCATTTTTACTGGTTATGTCACTGAAACATCTCCGTCATGGTAAAAAACAACAAACATAATCGAATAATAATCTGTAAACACAAGGGATGTAACAATATCAATATCTCAATGTACGATAATACCTCGGTATAAAGTCCTCTGTATGATATTTATTGCAATATTTAAAATGACGCTCTTTTCTTTATCATCTAATCATAACTGTTGTTAAAAGTATGAGTTATAGTATGAGATGGGTCAAATTACCTAAAAATCTCTTTTATAAAATAAAATAAGTGCACCAGGTTGACCTTGACAAAGGTTATATCCAGTGTTGGGTGAGTTACTCTGAAAAAGTAATTAATTACTAGTTACTCATTACATATTCAATAGTGTAATTAGATTACTGTCCAAAATACTCTGTCCAAAAAGTATTTAGTTACTTTCCATATCTTACATCGACCTTGATTAGTTAAGTGATTCAAGGATAGACATGAAACGGCTTATTTAATTAATTCAAATAAATAATTTTATTAACTGACCAAAGTATTACAAATGTGAACACCGATTTTAAAGTAAGACTTTGAATTTTGATGTCAATTACACTATTGCACACAAATATATTTCACAAAGTATTTAGTTTAAGTACATCAAAAGTAACTGTAATTAAATTACAGAAAACATATGAGTAATCCCTTACTTTACTTTTTCAAGGTAAAAGTAATTAAAATACAGTAACTAATTACTTAGTAACTAGTTACACCCAACACTGGTTACATCTATCATTTTTTTCTAACATTCTTTATGTTAGGCCCGGAAGACCTATCGTTTCATACAGTCATGTGACCACGATAATATTGAGACAATTTTGGTATTGCAATAACACGATACCGATTATATTGTTACATCCCTAGTAAACACATCAGATAACCAACAGGGACAACAACAATAAAGAATAAATTATGCCACCAAATACTTAAACACTAATCTATAATAAATACATAAATAACTAAGGAACAGAACATGGTACAATGCATCCTGGGAACTTTCAAACTCTTGAATTTTTTTTCAAGTTGAGAAAACTTTTTGACAACTTGTGGACAAACCCTTGAGAAACTAAGTCCAGACAACAAAATAATCTTAACTAGGAACATGTTTGACCAACCTGATCTCCACAGGAATTTGTACGTATTTTACAATGCCGCTTATTAGTGAATAATGTAAATCGTACAAAAACGTCTGATTATTAGAAAAAAGCTATACTGAAGTCCCACCCCTAAACCTAACATCACTGGCGTGAAAACAAACCATATTTAAACATACAAATAAGATTGTACGAATTCATACAAATGATTAGCCACCTACTAAAATTGTCACGACTTCCTGTGAGATTGTGTTAGTTTAGACTAATCTTCCTTTGACAAGTTACATCACAATTTTTATACAGCTATAGTGTGTTTTATTTGCACTCACAAGAGAATCATATTAGGTTATTAGACCCATGTTAGGTTGAGATGAAGTCATTACAATTGGGCACAAACCAGAACAATACAATACACCCCAAAGTTTGTGTGTTGCTTAAAAGGAACATGTTAATTGAACCCAGGCCTTTTTAATCTGCTCTGATTTACTTTCAAACCAACAAACATGTGTCGGGAGTTCACAACTGATTGATCTCTCCACAACAACTTATATTATTAAGGAATTAACAGAGTTTATATAATGCTTAAAGTCATGCATTTTTAATACAGTTCCTGGTCTTATTGCGCATGATTCATCAGAGCACATTATTCCAAAGAACAAGACTGTCTTTGTAATCTTTCATCAAAATGAATAACTTGCTTTGCCTCGAAAATTACTTTCCTCCTCAGTTCACTCTGAATGAAACACCCACAATCTAATAAATTCCAATGGATAAAATCAGGCTCCATCAAAAGATTTCTCTCATCAATTATCCTCAGAATTATGCCAGCAGAAAATAACTCATGAATGCTGTTTCATAACACATCACTAGTTTGAGCACATTATGAATTAATTTAAAACATATTAATCAACGTTTTGTAACATTGCAGAATATTCAAATTAACCAGCTAATGATCTGTAATGCAGTGCAGAATGAAAGAGGTTTTGATGTCAAATGTAACTCATGCCAAGAATTACATCTGTAGTACATTATATTTTAGTTTAAGAGGTCATTCTTATCTCCGGCTTATCCACATCAAGCATCAATATGAGAAGACTAGAGAATACGCTATCAAACAGGAGAAGTTATAGTACACCTCACACTCAAGGCCACGGAATAGCTCAATTTTAGTACTGCTAAAATTGGACATCATTTTTGGGGGCACAAACATAGCAATCCATCGTTACGTTTTTTTCCCATCGACAATGACCCATCCATCACTATCACTTTTCACCGTTCTGATCCCTCTGCCACAGGTGTGATAGCTCTCTTCTGCCGTCAGTATGACATCATTAAAGACAACGAGCCCAACAATAACAAGGACAAAGCCAAGAACTCATCAGAATGCAGTACCCCCGAGCACCCCACGGGGGGGCTACTGCGCAGCAAGGTCTAACTCCGCCTACCCCTTTCGGCAATAACAGGCTTTTGCCTCAGGACAGGTACGTGCTTTTTTGTTTGTGTGATTGCTTCAAAGGCCGCATTTACACTACGTGGTGAAAGTCCGAGGAATTCTGATATTCTGTTTCAGGCTTATAAGTGGAAATAACTGTAAAATAAAACGTGCATTTGCGTCCACCATGTGAGCGGACGGATCGGATCTTTCTCGTCAGTGGGTCAATTCACTTCTGTTGCCGCTTCCACTCATGTTTTCCTCCTCGTGTCGAGTTTTCTTTGCCAAGTGCAGAATGAAATGGACTTTGTACTTTGTCACGCATGCTAAAAGATGCACACTGCCTGGCTGTTGTCGCCTTTATTTCTGCTGTCTGATTGGCTGTAAAATTATCGCGATTCGATATGATATCGTGTATCGGCCCTGCCCTAATGTCACACCCTTATTACTTCCTTAGCTGCTTAAGCTTTTCCAGGTCAAAATTCTATTGTTTGAATATATTCTAAATGCAGATATCATAAACGGGTGACTTTTAAAATAATATGTAAGCTTGTCTTCCAAAAATTTGAAAAGTCAACAAATCGGAATTTGGCATAAAGACCTGCAGTGTCAATGCAAGCAAAATGTTCCTTTTTTTTTTAGTATTTTTGCCTTTAATTGTACAGCTTAGTGATTAGAGAGGACAGGAAGTGGTGGGTTCGGGAAAGGACCACGAGACGGGAATCAAACTCGGGTCGCCCGTTGCGCAACCGCGCCGCATGTCGGAGCACTGCCCACTAGACTATCGGCTCTGGCTTCATTGTAATCGTTTCTAATGCTTAGAGCATGGCACTAGCAACATCAAGGTCATGGGTTCGATCCCAGGGGATTGCACATAGTAAAAAACAAATGTATATTACCCAATGTAAGTCACTTTGGATAAAAGCGTCTTATAAATGCATAAATGTAAATGTAATCCATCCCCCTTCACATTATTTACTGTTACAGCACAAACATGGTAGGCTACATGTAGTTTCAGTGCTTGCAAGGCAGCTCATTAACTTATAAACCTCTAAGGTGTGAGTCCAGACATGTCAACGCATTTTGGTAACAAGAAAATGTTGACTTGGAAATTCTGGTTCGCAAACTGGCTTAGGCAGTTTCATTAGGGTGGACAACTCATGTATTTTGAAACAGTCGCTATGGGGCATCTGTGAATTTATATCATTGGTCATGAACACAAGTTAAAGGAACACTCCACTTTTTTGGAAATATGCTCATTTTCCAGCTCCCCAAGAGTTAATAAATTGAGTTTTACCATTTTGGAATGTATTCAGCCAATCTCCGGGTCTGGCGATAGCAGTTTTAGCATAGCTTAGCATAGATCATTGAATCCAATAAAACTAGTAGCATCGTGTTTAAAAATCACCAAAGAGTTTCGATATTTTTCCTATTTAAAACTTGACTCTTCTGTAGATATATCGTGTACTAAGACAGGCTGAGAATTAAAAGTTGCAATGGCCGCAGCACAGGTGGAACTAGGCTAACTTGTGTCAACATCTACAAGTTACCTTGCTTAGGACTAATTTCAGGCGCTGCCTGATAACACTGCGCCTGCTGTGGCCATGTTACGGCAGCAGACTTCCTTGATTATTACGCCGGAATGGGAGTATAGTTCCTAATCAAATCAGCCTAGAAAATCGCAACTTTTCCTTTCCGCCTGTTTTAGTGCCCGATATAAATACAGAAGAGTCAAATTTTAAATAGAAAAAAATATTGAAACTCTTTGGACATTATGAACGCATTGCTACTGGTCTTATTGGATTCAATTATCTGTGTTAAGCTATGCTAAAAGTGCTATCGTGTGGAGTGTTCCTTTAAAAAGTTACTTGTTTGCTGCCTTGTAAGCACCGACATTTCCAAAAAATCTTGTTTGATTAACCTTTTTGTTTTATCTTCCCAAAGTGCTCGGAGACAAAACAAGTGAGCGATCAAATAACAGAGTTTTGAAGCCCACCCTTCATCTTTTGAACAAACTTTGAATATTCCCATCAACCAACATGAACCCTTTGGTGCTTGTCTGTTTGGGACATCGACACAAAACCGAGGACAAATCTTGTACAGGTGGATTCCAGAATCGCACCGCGGCAAGTCTAAGAGGTATGGAGCGAGTTGTTGAGTTTTAATCTCCAACTGAAGCCGAGGACAGCCACCTTAGCTGAAGGACTCAAACCTTGCTAAAAGACCGGAGACACCATGCCACCAGGAACTGTGTAGTCTCAAAGAGATAAGAAGAAAACCTGTCACCCCCGTGTGGCAAATCCTATATAACACAGTATGGTGTTTTGTGAAGAGGAAAAAAGTGTGATATCTGTTCTGAAACGGGATCGGGACTATCATTAAACTTCTGTCACTGACAGGGATAGCATTACCATATTTCACTCCTCTATCGCCCATAACTTCTCTCCCTCTTGTATTTGGTCCCCTCTTTTTTCAGCCGTCTAGTATTGATTTCTTTACATCCCTCTATGCACAACCCTCCATTCACTTTCTGTTTCCAACAGCCAGTCACGGACAGTCAAGACAACCTGATGTGGTTTAACTGGTGCAGTGAAGTCTTTCTTAGCACTCTCGCTCTCAGGGCATTCAGTAAAACATCACACAAGAATCAGATGGGCCGTGTCACTTCGCTCAGAACTGCAAACCCATCGATTGGTGAAGATCTCCATAATATAATAGTGATAGAAAATGTATTTAATCGCTTGTGTGTTTCGAGTAAATCAACAGCTTGCTGTCTTCAATGAGCACATTCTTGTACAGTGATGGATACTTCGGTCTTCATATTGCATCATGGACATTCTTCATCATTATGGCTATTCTATTTACTGCTTTTACATGCTGCTAGGATATAGAGTTGGTTGCTATTATTTGTTTTGGGTTTTACGTCCCTTTTAAACAAAGGCTGAAGTATAGCACCATTTCTATGCGTACGCGTGGGATGGCATACAGTGCGCGTGGCGCACATTTCGTCATCAGAATAGTATGCACGTACTGTACGCGCACCGCCGGAATTTTGTTACCACGCTTGCAAAGTATGCGCAGGCAACGCATGAACATTCCATCTCTTGCAGTAATTAGTTTAACCACCAGGTTGTGAGAGCATCGAATCAAGGTAGTAGAAGAAAATCTGACCCCTGTAGGCACGCAGAGATATTGCAATATGTCGCAATGAGCATTCATCAATACCCGTGTGTACGCGTAAGAGTCGAAAGTAGTATGCTTTGCAAGGTTGTGCATTCGGCTGTGGACACGTATGCCACAGGCATTAAAGTACACTTGAAACTTTATCACCAAGTTCTCTTGTTTCTTAGTCCTTACACCCTTCTGTCAAACACCATTTTTTTTAAGGTCCAATTTCTCAAGGGCAAACCGAAGTCCTCACACGTCAGGGAAAAAACGAATTGTGGGAATGCAGAGCACAGAGGTCTCCAAAGCATAGATTTCCTCGTGTGACCGTCGCTGGTGACGTGGGACCGATTGAAGTTCGGCGCATTAGCCGGTCTGACATCCCAAAAGTTCAACTTTAATGAGGTTATTAACCACGCGCGTTACCCGAAGACGTGTGTTCGACTGTTAAGGTATTTAATCTGAAGAATAAAAGCTGTAATTAATCTTCAAACCAACCTATATGAGAACACAGTGAAGAGCGGAATTGAAATAGAGCCATCTCATTTTTCAAGTCGTCTCCAATTCAAAGCAGTTAATACTCCCATCTGCTTTAAACACAAAGAACTGTTATATGCTTGAGGATTCGAGAGCGCTGCTCAACGGCCGTTTGTATTGAGAATGCTACATTGTTCTGACGGATCGAGACGTTAATCAGCCGTGCCAAAGGCACCCTGACTCGGCACAATTAAACATTCCTCCATCTCTGACCATTACCTCCTCATCTCCATCACCATGGCGACAGCCCAGCGGACTTGTCCCCTCAGTCCGCAGCCATCCACAAGTCATCCGCACCCTCGTTTTTCATTCGAGCCAGTGGAGGAAAGCGTATATTTCTCCTTTAATGACTGCTAATTAACCTTGGCCATGGGGGAGAGCAGGCAGGCTGTCGGGTGAAAAATGGCTGATATCAGTATTCTGTCTGAGGCGCCTAACGTAAAAGAACAGAAAAGACAGGAAGGCTCAAACTGCAGCACTTTAAAAACATGAGAAATGGAGAGAAGTGCACACAGAGGCTATGTTCGGAATGGACCACTACTGCACACTACGCAGTGTACGCACAGTATACTGCCACACAATTTTTTAAGACAGAATACGAAACACTATGCAACAGCATTGTCACATCACCTCAATACAATGGATATTCAATTCAGTTTTATAGTTTTAGCTTTGAAATAAATAGCCCTTTAAATCCAATTTCGTGGGAATAAACAGGTGATGAATTTGAGTGCAAGGCATTGTGGGATGCTGTATTCCATTGAGTATGTTATGCTGTATTGTATACTGCACATTTTTGGGCAAATTAAGTAAGAATCTAGGACGAAAAGAAAATTGTGTAAAGTTAAGTTTGGCGTAGTAATAAAATAAAGCATTTTTAAAACCATAGTATGATAGTACCATTTAAGGCACATTGAAACACGTTTCCCCCACTATTACCATAATGCAATAATAATGGTTATGCAAAATATAATTATTGCAGGTGAAATGTGACCTGGACATGTTTTCACCCATCGGATTTTCCGTGCACGCAGACAATTTGGATACAGCAGCACACGTACAGAAATACCATTAGTATGGTAGTACGCTTTTCTGAACATAGCCATAAAAAAAATCAGCTTACTTGATGCCCCGAAAATGAAAGCCCCTTGTTATACAGCGTCATGCAATCAGTCTCCAAATTTTCCATTTCAAAATGAGTAAATGTATTCCCCTCCCACAATCCAAGCTTATCCTATCCTATTCTTCAGCTCTAAAAAGAACTCTCAGAAGAAAGAGAACAAAACGTCTGGATTTAAACCAGGCAGCTCATTTGCTACTTATTGAAGAACATAATTCTCCTCTTAGTGACACTCGGAAAAGCCTTTTGCGAGAGAGATTTAGAAAATGTGTTATCACATTTTTTGCTCATGTTCTTATGTTATCGGTTAGAGGAGCCGGACAGGTTTCTGATGCTTGTATTATGATGTAAATTACATGAGTAAGACGTACAGCAACACGAATAGCTCAACTTATTTGAGAAACGAACTTGTACTTTTAATAACCAAAGTTATTCAACAACCATGTAGCTATAGCATGGTTTCATGTGTCAAAGAGCTTGATATTTCCTCCCATTGTAGGTAGAAAAACAGAATATTATAACTTTATTATACTGTAATAATATCAGGATTTACTAGTCAACAGATACAAACTAAAAGGTGAAATGTGTCATTTCTGCACCGCCAGTGGCATCAAATGGAAATGCAACGTTTTCAAACAGGGTTTGCGGACACTTTCTGCCGTTGTTCGACTAACAGTGCTGCTGGTTAGAATGCTTAAAAAATTGAGCAGTGTTTTAAAGGTGTCACGGCGCTAACAATAGAGTTAACTAACAATAATTATCACTTGGATAGGAGAAAATATTTTGAAATAAAAAAATCAACAGGTTACCTTTAAAGCTGCAATCCGTAACTCTTGTCTCTATGCTGCAATCTCTGTTAGGTTATTTTACGTACTTATTGTTACATGAGCTGAAGCCAATTTAACGAAACCTGAAATCGTAACTGACAGCTCAATATTAAAGCAAAATTATAAAATTACAGCTTTAAATTGGAGAAAAGGTGAGGAGACACTTTGGATTTTACGTATTTGCTCATTCACTTTTTTTAAGCCAAAAAGTTACGGATTACAGCTTTAAAGTGATCGTTCAACCAAAAGTAAACTTCTGTCATCATTTACTCACCCTGTAAAAAATTTGTTAAACACAAACCATAACTCAACAGGTCTGGAGCACTAGTGACTACTAAAGTTAAGAAAAAACTACACTGTAAAACTTTGTCAGTAACTTCCATTAGATTGAATTATTTCTT
This sequence comes from Triplophysa dalaica, assembly GCF_015846415.1. Lineage (NCBI taxonomy): Eukaryota > Metazoa > Chordata > Actinopteri > Cypriniformes > Nemacheilidae > Triplophysa > Triplophysa dalaica. The sequence continues at coordinate 1,425,216 of NC_079566.1, read as the reverse complement.
AATACTACTTTCTTTTTAGTACTGTTGTAAATTACTTTAATCAAAGTTAAAACAGTTTTGAGATTCAAAATGAGCAAGAAGAGAATGACATGCCCCCAACCCATTGTTGTATATAAACTAGGTAAGGTAATGCTTAAAAATAAATAAAATAAAATAAAAAAATCTACAGTAAGTTACTGGCAAACCTGCTGTGAAATTACAGCAACATTTTAATGTGTACAATAGTAATCAGTGGTGCTGTGAACCACAACTGTTTGGTTTCCCACATTACTCACAAAATATCTTATTTGAGTTCAACGTTCATGCAGCTTTGGAAAAGTACGTTTGGTGATTACATGACAGAATTTTCATTTTGGGTGAATTATCCCTTTAAGTATATTTTTGAAGTATTCTAGATGTGCCTCTAAAAAATGATGGAGTAAAACTGTATAGGCAATATAAAGCGTTACAAGTTAGAGAAGAATGTATTCCAAGTACACATTTTTAAAACTGGGAAACAATGTACTAATGTAATCCCTGTTTAAAAAAAAGAGAAAAATATGCCCCACATGACTGTTTCAAACAGCGCACCATTGAGCGCTGCTGTAAGAGGAACAGATGGTCTTGGAAACAAGTGAACAGTCTGTGTATGCTTATGTTAAGCTTTTGTGAAACAATGTGTATTGGCAGTCCATGTGAAATACATCATGCTCAAATGTCATCCTCTGCTCAACTGGCAGCATATAGATGCATATGATAATAAGGTGACCAGGTTAAGATTATGATACATTAAGAGTGTTTCAAATAAGCATTTCTTGTACATAGTTCGGTGTCGCAGCAATTTAGCATTTCCATTATAGCAGTCTGGTGGTCTACTGAAGGCAAAGCGAAGAGAATCTGCCTTAAAAGAACCCAAACGAGAGACAAGAAGTGCAGTAGACAGGACAGCTGGAGTAAGACTGATGCATATCTAACGTGACAATAACATTTGTTCCATATATTTACTATAGCGCATGGATTTCAAAACAGAAGGAATGTTTTATGTAATCCATTGAGTCTATGTTATCTTTTGTTCTTGAACAATGCTTAAATGAGGGCTAGCATGTTTCTGCTATTCTACACAGAATTATACCGTTTATATGGGCATAAATAGATACATGTCTAATTATGTACAACCAAACAAAATAAAGGACCATGTATTTTCAAACAAGTCTTCTTTCTTGATCTGTTTAATATACAAAGTTGTCATGAAACTCTAGATGGAAAGGTCTAACTCAATGTGACATCATAACCTTGGCACCACATGGCACATCTGATTGGTTTCTATCTGTATCGACAGCCAATGAGCTTCCTGTTTAAAATTTCAATCGTGCTTCCCCAGCTCCAGCTGTATAGATCAAGGTGATCATGTATGCTATACGGGGGTTACACTATTATTTTATATGTGCAGCAGAAGTACTCCTTACATGCTCACAGCAGCGTGTTGTGCATGTATTGGGAGTATAAAGACTCGCTACTTGCTCAGCAGATCTATTACACCAAGTCAATACACATTAATATTGTCACGTACACTATCATGCCAAACCTTCCGAGAGTTGTCATGACAGAAATATATTTATAGAATAAAAATACTTGCATAGCGACTTTGATGATGCTTCTCTATTTCAAATGTAGTATTTTTTTAAGCTATTCTTTATGTTAAGCCATTGTTGAAATGTTATGTATTTGTAGTTTCACAGTTCAGAAAACGGACCTATGATTTATAATTGATGGTACAGTGGCCTCAAGCACTTAATGGACGTATATGCATTAAATGTGAAGTCTCAAAACAGCTGGTCCGCAGGTAATTTAATATGTAGATCATAGAGGTGTACGTGCAGAAATATCACAGGCAGATGTAGTTTAACTACTGAAATCATAAACTATAACCAGCAACCACGGGTCAACCAATAAACTATTGAACCTTGCAAAACTTGTTTTTTTTTACTTAAAAGTTATGTCTGGTGTTTTTCTTAAAATGTCTAATGCAATGACGTCTATACATTATTAAATGAGGATTATGCCTGAAAACGTTTAGGGCCGGTGTGAACACTGCATTTTGTTTCCGAGTACCAATAAAACTACCATGTCAAATTATGGACTCCATCCAAATACTGTTTATTCAATAAGAAGAAATAAGTTGACAAGCTATTATAAAGACATCACCAACCAATGGAATAACAATGCTTGACTGAATGTATATGGTAAATGCTTTATAGGTAATTCAAATCCATTTGCTATGCACCACAGTAACAATAAAGCACTACAAAAAAACGGAATCAAAAATATGTCATATACTGTAAAATAAAGACCTTCTGCCAAAAGTTTTTTGATTAGATATACTGTAAATGCAACCTTAATGTGGAAAAGTGTTACCATGTGACAAAGGTTGAAGAACTGAGTTCCTAAGGTAAAAACATAAAATACAACACACGGCTTGTGCACTTCAACCATCTCTCCTGTGATCAAACCCATCAATCTCTCTCCCCTCGGTGCATTGAGAGTGATAGCAAAATCCCATCAACCAGTCACTGACAATGGCCATGTGAATACAGATGCTCGGGCATCACAGATTTCAACCCATCAGGTTTCATCTGTATTTACTGGCTGGCTTTAAACTGTACGCTTCACATGTTCTGGACTAGAGACCTTGATAAAAATCAATGCCACTTCACCCACTGCTCACCTATAGATCAGAGCCAAAGAGAGAGAAGTGCACTTCACACAATTTGAAGCAACATTATAGAACTGCAAATAATGAATGCAAATCAAATTCGAGAGGGAACATCCTTAGGCAAGAAAATACAGTGTGTGTGTGTGTGTGTGTGTGTGTGTCTTTGTGTGTGTGTGTGTTTGCGTGCATGTGGAGAGAAACAACAGGCGACCCAGCTTTTCTGAAGCTCTATGTCTCCCACACGTTTTCAAACACGTTCTTTGGGTCGAGTCTGCGAGCGTGAATGCGTATGTGTGCGTCAAGGGTTCTCTGGAGGACTTTGCGTCACACGCTACATACCTCACAAACCTGACTTTACACACGTATGAGCACTCAAGCTATAAGAGCTATAATGATTCTCAATGCTATTTCCAGTAATAACAGTTACAGTGCAACAGTTCACCCCTAACACAAACCTGTTAAGATCACTGTATTAATACTTTGTAACAATCTATTCATACTTTAAGTTCACTGAAAAAAAACTGTTTGATCATTTAAGATTTTTACTGTTATTTGTTATAGATTTTTCACATATAATGTAAAAAACAAACTGATATACGGTTAAACAAACTGTCCAATTATAGAGATACTGCAATTTACAAGAAATTTATATGTGAATTAACATGTTATTTAACTTTTTTATTTTCTTTTACTATATATTTCAGAGCTGCTAGAAAATTACTGTTTTTTACAGGACTTTTTTTCAGTGTTGATTTTTCATGTTTCACTATAATTCACAAGTATCGCTTAACAATTACAAGTGGATTTGGGGGTATTTTAACAAGCCTAGATCACCTGTAATATTTAATAACAAACATTATGTTTATAGGAGCAGAAATGTATTTAGTCATTCTGTCCTTCTTTCTAAATTAATTGCTGTTCAATTTTTTTAATAATATGTTTTACATGAAGCAGTCTATTTTTCTAACATTACAGGATTACTTCAGTTAAAGAGATAGTACACCCAAAAATCCAAACATGCATGATTTTTTTCTGCAGAACACAAAAGAAGATATTTTAAAAAACTACAACAATTGCCCTCATTGATTTCTGTTCTCAAAATATCTTCTGTGTTCCAGACTCATAAACATGTTTTATATCAGTGGTTCTCAAACTTCTTCATTGTGAGGCCCCCTCTATACAGTGCATCGCTTTGCGGCCCCCCAAATAAAAGCTTGGATTCAGGACTTTTCCATAGTTCATTTAGGCTATTTAAGTCACTTTTATTATAATCCCAGAAACAACATTACCGGTGTGCATCTTGAGACAAAACAATGGCACGGACATATTTTAAGATATGTCAGGGCAAGATATTTTCAGTTAAGATTCCTCTTAGTCTGTACTAGTTTTTTAGATTAGGTCTGTGAAACCAGGGCCTAATCTTAAACCTAAAATTGAAATCACACCATAAACAAATTCTGTTATACATTGCTGCAAAAAACATACTATTTGTTGGTGGTCTCATTTTTATGTTTGATTGCAAAAAATGTATACATTTAAAATAATGGCACAAAATCTGTGGCTTCTGAATCCATCTTGGGGGCCCCCAGTCCCCCATTTTGAGAACCGGTTCTAAATGACATGGAGTGAAGTTATGTCAGAATTCTTATTTTGGGGTGAAGTACCTCTTAAGGTGACGGTTACCTGTTTGTATAATTAATTTGTTATATTTCACATTACAAAGGAATGTTTCTACAGTTTTGTTCCGGCACCTCGGATGTAACAGCAATGTAATACCAGTGTACACGTCATAAATTTAATTCCCAAAAAATATCACTCATGTTTTCCCCAATCTGTTACCTGTGATTACAGATAGCCATGTATGTTCAACGCAATACATGTGTGATATGGCAAAACAACATCGATGAGCACATCGGGTCACCTATGCACCCCTGTGTTAAGCATTTCTGCTTATTATATACGGAGTGAATTCAAACGCATTCTCAAAAAGCATAAAAACACCATCTTATATGAAGGGCTGAAGAAGAGGTAAACAAAAAAATGAATGAGGAAATGCTGCCCTCTCCTGGTACACATATATACATTTAAGAAATATAACATATATAAAAATATGACATGTGCTCACTTTTTGACGCTTTTATTAAACTTATATATAGAAATATTACATGACATTCTTAGGTGTTGACATCAATCTTATTATTCTGATTACAAAAATACAAATGCAAATACTTGTGTACCTCATAAAGACATCAGCAGTCCTGTCTAGTTAAAGCGGATTTTACTTTTATATTGAGCAATAGTATTGTAATCATCTCAAAGAAAAGAAAAAGTACAGGGTTCGTCTTTAAAAAAGTGCATCTGAATATACAAAAATCTTACATTACATATGATAAACTCATTTGTCAACAATACTGACTCTGGCATCTACATACATTATTCTGTATACAAATTGATTGATAAAAATAAAGCATGTAAACTCAGGTAGCATAGAGTCATTCATCTACTATTGCTTTGGTGTGATAGATGTTGGACCAAAAGATTGGTGACCAGTTTGTAGTCCTCTCCACTCACTCCGCTTTGTTCAACAGCAGACGTCTGTGTGAGGTTTGTGTTTTACTTCCTCCCACAAACCCATCTGTGCTCAAAGAGCTCATCAGGATTCTGTGCATTTCCATTGGTCTTGTCGTAGTCGGCATCAGAGCCCCAATCTTGTGACATCACCCCAATGTCCAGGACCTGGGGGTTAGTACGAGACTCAGCGAGTCTATACAGGAGGAACACAGAAGTACGTAAACTGAAAAACTGAATTTTTAATATCCATTAAGATATGGGGCGATTCCATGCAAATGTCAACCTTACCATGGGAAAATGTATGTTCACCATGATTTCCCATAGGATGAAGAGTCACATTCGTAATTCATAAAAAGTCATGTTTATGGTTATTAGGTGTATTTTTGTAAGATAAGAAGTCATGCAAAATGAATGTTATTATATAAAAAAATCATAAAGTTATGATCATGAATACGTTACAAGTGCTTAAACTAGCTAAAAACTATATTGACAAAACTAAATTGACAAAACGTGCAGGGACTAACACAAATATGATTGTAGAACTACAACTGTTCAAAGTTTCACATAAAAATGCATCACCGCGCTAGACAACACCGGATGGGAAGGAGGTTATATACATGTAGACTTGACGAACACTAAACACAACAAAAGTTTGGGTAAAGTGAGTCTGGGCTGGATTGGTGCAGGACCTGCAAAGGTTTACCTGAAGAGTATTCATAACTATCCAAACTGCAGCTATAGAAACAAAAAGAAAGTATAAAAATCAAAGGCTTTTGGACTTCAGGATGTTTATCTTGAGGGGATGATTTTATGGACCAATCTGTAGAGAATTCATAAGTCCTGCAGAAGTTCTGAGTAGGTTAAGAAATAATTTGCTTAAATATACAATTTCTGTTCTTCGATATTTCAAGACTTGTAAATATCTACATACACTATATCTGCAACTCTAAGATCTTCTGTATAATCCAGGTCTCTTTATGTGCTCACAAAAAAATCATGTAAACGATAATAAAAATGTAACTTTGTAACATTTAACCTGATCTGATAATAACATGGTTTATATTGGGACCTATGCGTACAGTTTGAAAAGAAATATACCGCCTCTGTAAAGCCTGAATTGACAAAAAGCCTGACAAAGAAAACCAAGTCATTTAAAACCGCAAAATATAACCTGTATTACCAGTGTGGCCTTTTGTGCACACACATATCAATCTCTCATTCCTTCCATTATGAGTCTCAGTCGCAGCAGAAAACCGTATAAAATGAATCTGGAAGTGTGCTGAAAACATTTCCCAGCATTCCACTCCGAGCTCCCTTGTGAATTTGATCAAATGAAACTGAAAACGTTCAAACATTCAGGTCAGGTTTGGTTTTAATACAAAAATACCAACTTTGCTTTTCCAGGGTGCTACTGCCAAATCACTGTTTATAAAAGCTTAACCTTGGTTCTGTAGAGAATAACCAAATCAAATAAAACAATCTGTCCCATGAGACCTTTACAAATGTCTTTGCCGTATTGCTTTAATCCTGACCATCCATTTTTTTTAAAGATCCCTTTAAGAGCAGTTTGATGTGTGTGAAGTTATCAGCATGCCTTTTACATCTAAAACATTCGATCTTACTGCCCTTGCCGAAAAATACAGAGTTTGCCAAATGAAAAGAGAAAGGCTTTGGGAGCCTCATACCTTGAAAAAGCCTCTTCCAGAGCACCATCCATCTCCTGGTAAAAGAAACAAAAAGGTTGATTTCAAATACACTGCAAAGGCCAGTAGTTTTCACCTCTCTGCAATTCATATGCTAGTCACAGAAACACATTAAGAAAACATGTACTGTACATCTGGCCTTGAGAAGACCTTACCCATCGTGTGTTGTGGTTATTATTGTTAGCTTCGATGTGGTTGTCAACATTTTCCACAACAGCACTTGTGTAATCATCAATGTCCAACAGGTTCCCAGTAGCTACCGCTAAACGAAACAATGAAGAAATAAGAATTTTGTTACTATTTACTCTTTCCTTGTGGGGTAGCGAGAAGACTAGAAGAATGTTCACGCTGCTCTTTTCCATACAATGAAGGTGAATGGGGACTGCCAAGATTAAAATATCAAAATATAATGTTATAATAAAATAAAAGTATGACTATATTTTTCTAAAGTTTGCTAAAGCCATAGGTAGAATAACACTGACATTTTTAAACTTAAAACTCCTGTCCCTGTTCATTTTCATTGAATATGTTTTAAACAGAAAATTAAAAAGACATTCTCATCATATGGCTTGGGAGTGACACAAATGGGTAATGTTTTACAATAAAAAAAATTACCCTCTTGAGCATATACAGGAACCATGGAGCTAAATTTCTTTCCATACATTTTAAGACCTTATCGCTACTTTAACTTACATTTACTATATACTGATTGTAAGATAGCACAACTAAACCGTCTTAGTTTGTGATAACTCCTTATTATTGCATTATAATTCAGAAGGGTGGGAAGGAAGCACAAGATAATTCATTGAGTGACTAACCCATACATTACCCTCCATACATTGGCACTAAAAATTTACATTTTTCCATTTTGTCAACGATGTTGTTTAACAGACAGGTGTAATTGCCTACGCAATGATTAAATTCAGGCTAACTTTAGCAAATGACCTCTTTGGGCAAATATGAAAAGATGATACGAAATTAAATACCTTCGAAAATGGTGTTTAAGAATTTTTAAAGGCCTTCATTTTCTCAATTTTTACATATTTTAACACTCTGTGAACACCCTGCCTTTAAAGGGACAGTTCATCAAAAATGTATATTCTTTCATCGTTTACACACCCTTGAGTCCAAATCTGTATAAATGCCTTTGTTCTGATGAACACAGAGAAAGATATTTGGAAGAATGCTTATAACCAAACAGGTCTTGGCCACCATTGACTACCATAGTAGAAAACATTGCTTTATACACCTTATTCTGCACAAAAGAAGATATTTTGAAGAATAAAGGAAAGCAAAAACAGTTCTAGGGCACTTTTTCCTATTCTTGTAGTCAATGGGTGCCAAGAACTATTCGTCCAAATATCTCTCTGTGTTTATCAGAACCAAGAAATTTATACAGATTTGGAACAAGTCAGGGTGAATTTTCATTTTTGGGTGAACTTTCCCTTTAAATGAAGACTTATAAGGTAGAAACACAGAGTTTAATCATGTGTACAAATGTGTTTTCTACCTGAATGTGTTTCATTCAGGCCAGTTGATCTCTCCGAGTGAGAGCTGTCGGACATCTCTCCTGTTGAATCCCATTTCACACGGTGTTCCCTCTCTGAACGAACAACACACATGACATTTATATCATAAATCACAACATAATAAAAAAACAGCAAATCATTTTAGTATTTTTAGTTTTACTTGGCAGTCACATCACATAACTGTAGAAGCTTTGTATGTCAAGTACAAGATACACAGGAAATGTTTTGAAAAATGATCAGCTCCCGTTCACCAAACGTGTGTGATCTTTTCTATAACAAGCAAAGACACCCGAAAAATAATCTTACTGTGACAATCAATCAAAAGAGCACAAATGCCTTATTTAGATTTTTTGTTTACAAATATAATTGTCTTAACAATGGCCACAGAAAAAAAATCATTTGTCATTTTATATGACCTTGTTTTGTTTAGGAGCTTTGTTGAGAGGGTCTGTACCTTCTTTTGAAACTTCCCAGAATTCAAAGGCCACTCTGAAGGCCTGAGCTACTGTTAGCGTCACTGCCTTAGCCTACGACAAAAAGAAAACAAGACAAGAATTTTCAAGCTCTGAACCACAGAAGAAGCATAAACAGTATAATCCGAACAGCCGTTTTTCAGAAAAACATCATCTCTTCCCTTCTTCACGCTTTGTTTGTTTTGACTCAATGTGGTGATAAAACATTTACTGTATATAGAAATCGCCACACTCACCACTTTTCTCTTGCTACAGAGGAACGCGTGACACTCCAGCGTCTCATTCTGTTGGTTTTGTGCGATGAAAGCAAACACTTTGTCGTGCGTCTTGTCAGCCGTACAGTATGATATCCTGAGGTAAAGGGTCACAAAACAGACCAGCAGTTTGTTTTGAGTAAAGAAAGATATGTTGATGCTCTGCGGAGAAGATAAGGAACAGACAGGAACTATCTGTGGTGGAACATCACGGTCCTGTTTCTTGTTATCATGATAAAGGACAGACAGCTAATGTTTTATTTAAACAAACAAAGGATTTGGAAAGAAATGTGTGGACAGGTGGGCTCACTGAAGGACATCTCACTGTGAACATGAGAGTTATGACGGGTTACTGCTGGTCTTCTGCAGTACGCTGGATTTCACAGTTTGGTGTGAGAAACATGAAGTGTGTGTATGGTGAAACACTGGTGGGTGGGATACATTTTTTTTCCATAGTGGGAAGTGGAACTGTCTGCTGTTCAGAAGTCTTTCTTCTGACAATATAATGGGACTGTGTGGTACAGAGAGTGAATATTTAATAGGCAGTTGAAGAAGAGAAGTTAATGTGTGTTGAGGTGTGTGGAGTTACCTGTATATGGAAATGTTCTCGATGATCTGATTAGACACACTGTCACACAAGATGATTCCCTGAGGAGACACTTTCAGGGCCACTTTAGGCACTTTCTTCCCTCCAGCTTTGGCCTGCCAATAAACACAACGGACGAGAGAAGATTAGTTTTTTACCTTCTCAGAGAAAGTGGTGCAATAATTCTGATGCTTTGGACATTGCTATGTGGTTGGAAGGATGTTCTGAAAGGGTTTCCCCTTGACACTGTGCGGTTGCTGGGGACGTTCTGAGTTGGATGTAGCCAGTTGCCATGGCTCGGATGCTCTAACTTCTGAGGGTTTCTCTTTGCAGTAGCTAGGATCTGAGTGCATTTTTAATGTTGCTATGCGGTTGCTTGGATGTAATGAGTGGGTTTAGCATGTTTCTATGCAGTAGCTAGTATGTTCAGAGTGGGTTTTAAGCATGCTTTTATGCGGTTGCTAGGTGTTCTGAGTGGATTTAGCATGTTTTTAGGCAGTAGCTAATATGTTGAGAGTGGGTTTTAGCATGTTTTATCTGGTTGTTATGCGTTCTAAGTGGGCTACAGCATGGGTTTCAGAGGGGATTCTAGAATGAACATCAAAACTTCCCAAGACCAAATAAATCTAGGCACACATTTTTAAGGACACACACACCGTAGCAACGATCCTCTTGACAGCAGCTGCTGAGAGCTCCTCGCCTTTGGGCAGGTCCACCAGAGTCATTCCCAGATGCCGGAGGTTAAAGGTCATTCCCTCCAGAAGAGTCTCCCTGGTATCGGTCCAGTTCTCAGGAAGCTCTGCAGTAAAAAAGAAGAAAAACAGAAGAGAGTGAAGAGTTTGTGAAAATATCAAACACATTTACACACGCGGTTTAAACCAAGCCAACTTACACACACAGTAAACAACTTTGGTTTAAAGGACACACAGGAGACTTGCGCTACGCTTCTCTGGAGCGCTTATGAAATATTAAAAGAAAAACATACTGCTTGAGTAAATATTAGCTGAATTCAACCTTTGCTCTAGAGACCCATAAGTCCCACATACACCGGACTGAAAAGATTTCAAAAGCCTCTATAGATCCAGTCAAGGCCGTTGGTGTACTGCATTTGCATCTCTCAGATAGCATGTGCCTCAGCCTTGAGCTGCTTACTGTTGTTTGTGTGGTATGCAGGCAGGGTCCATATCTACATCATGATAAGAGAAACCGATTGAAGCTTTTACATCTTGAACATGCGACTCTCTCACGAAGCATCTTATTTCAGGGCCATTTTCACCAAACCCAAAAATGATATTCTTTATTTTGCAATAGTTTAGTAGTGACATCAACCCTATGCCATCTACCGCCAATATCTTCTTAACCTTTAAATTTGATCAAATTTGGTTTGTGTGTAGTCAGTTATCTGTTTTGGAGTGTCCCAATGTGACTCGTACACTTTATTGTATGGTTAAAATAACAGATTGTAAATGTGATTTAGGGGCCATGTACAGGTAAGTGACATAAGGAAAACGGAGGCTGCTTAATCTGTTTCCTTAAGCTTTCACAAAACATTGAAACGTTTCAACTATCCATTAACTACAGCAGTATTTCCACTTGACCACTTCCAGCATTTTCACAGATGAAAGACATAAATGGAGCAACCACACAAAACTCAAACACTAACTGCTAAGTGAAGGCAGCATGCGGTAGAAAGTCAATTGAGATGCATGACCAGACGTGAATGTCAAGAAATTCACACGCAAGCACAGAACTAATGCTACAAACCTGGGTCAAACTTCCAAGAAAATTTCACATGATTGTCACCTTTGTAACATTTTAAACATGCTAACCTTAAAAATACTCAAGTCACAACATTCGGATTCAGAGTCTTAAAGAAAGAGTTCACCCTAGAATGAAATGTTTGCCATAATTTGTACACATGCTGTCATAGGTGTGCATGTCTTCCTGTCTTTTGGTGAACACATTTGTTCCTGGCTTTGTAATGCAAGTGAATAGAGACCCATGTCCAGGGTATAATATTAATCATTTTTATTCACAAATGTATCGTTTTGTGTCATAAGACATGTATTAACCCTTGACATGTATCCATGGAGTCGTGCATATTACTTTTATGATGGTAATATGCGCTTTTTTGGAACTTCATAAACTGGGTCTCTATATATTGCCATTACCAAGCTAGGAAGAGCCAGGCTATTAGGCCTATTCAATATCAGATCGTGATCCTCTAAAAGAACACAGTCATATACACCTGGGATGGATTGAGGGCGAGTAAAATATATGCTAATGTAAGGGTTTTTCCTGCATAGAGAAATTGGAGGCGGCCGCCTCAGTCAAGTTTCGTGCCGCCTCCGACTCTCGGCCAAATTATATCGACTGTCTTCACAAAAAACACTGCGGTCATTGAACAGACAGTCATTTGTAACTGGGTTTGTTATCAGCACAGTGAGGCGCTGAAGAGTTTAAAAAAAAAAAAAAAGTTTATACTGTGTACATACAGCGAGTTCGCCAGTATGAACACACATTGAGATCAGAACGATTCGCAAACAAATGACTGAATAAATGACAAATGAACAGATTAATTTAAACAGAATGCAAGAGATCAGGGAAATCAATCAAAGCTCAGTGAACCACAAGAGAACGTAGGATGTGAATGAACTGCTCATTTTGTAAGACTGAAAAAGGGCTGAAAAAGTAGTTGAAAGGATAAAAAGCTTGAATTAAAATCATCAACTTTTCTGTTCGGGTGAATACATTTCATGTTTAATATAACTTTTTGGTTGTCATTTTCATCAAATTTTTAGAACTTTAATATAAGTGGTTTGTTAAGTCACTTAAAGGGACGGTAGGCCTACACACGCGTTGCACCACCTCATTTTGAGGCATGAAAACCCCTGTAATGTTATTTTTGGGGTGAACTGTTCCTTTAAAGGAACATGTAAGCAAGATTAGTGATCTTTTTAATGAAGCATTTCATATAGACAATAGCAAAGCTGCATCAGTGGTGAGTCAGAGACCCATAATTTAATACGACTTTCTTTATTAAAGAAAGTAAAAGACCAAAACAGATTAATCAACATATAGTAATTAAAAGAAACTAAAAGTCTAATAAGCAAGTTAATAACTACCCACAGTGATTTAAGGGCACAACCTTTCTTTATAATTTCCCCTTCCCACAGTTCCAGAAATAAAACATATTATTCTAAAAAATAATGACAAAGCCCTAACAACCTCACAGAAGGCCAGGAGCGATTCTCAGATATACAGAAAGGAAGACGGGCATAATAATATATCCCATCATTTCTCAAAACATACTGATTACAGACACACCCGCAGGCTCTTAACCACAGGGGGGAAACGCTACTCTATCTTAACACTGTCCCTTGAGAACCATTTAAGGGTGGGGTGACCCAACCGCTGCCAGACTGGAAGCTTGGCATTGAGTAAAGGCCAGATATGAATATACTGCAAACTGAGATTAGACGATATTTTAAACAATGCTGAGGTCTCCATGAGTTCACGGTCATGGCATATTATTTCAACCTCAGGTTAGTAAAGAGTAAACGCCAACTTGTCTATTTTGTCCAAGTGAAATTTCTGGAAAAATAAATAATGCTTTCCGAAAACAGGAAATCATTTCTGTACAAGAACTTATTGTACAAGTACAAATAACAATAGATATGCATAGGGATGTTAAGTATTTTATTATGAACTACTAGATACACTGAGCAAGAGAGTGAATCTCACAAAAACACTTCCATTTCAATTCCACAAAAAAAGAATCCCATTGATTTTGACAATTAGTTTCCCCCCCTCAATTTCTCATTACCATAATGCGCCCAGTCATTGTTTTGCAAATCCTATTATTCTGAGTGTTGAGTCACAGCAATGATTTGTTTATTTACATTTGCAATAATAAAAAAGGTACAACTAATCCCAACACCGTGCCTCATGTTTTGCGACATGAGAGTTAAATATTTAATGCTTTTACCAAATGGACTGCCTGGAAAAGTCTCAACAGCTGCTGGTGGATGTCTCTCTCTCTCTCTCTCTCTCTCTCTCTCTCTCAGATTGCTTCTCTCTTAAGTATGTGCAGGGCAGGGCACAGACACACCAAAGATCCAGAGGCACAGGCGATAAATCTCACCGCTATAAAACACCATAAAAACTCTGCCGGAAAATCTCTTCATTACAATGCAGCCATGTCCGCAAGCTATGCACTTTCTCTTTTTGGGCACATGACTTTGGAGCAGTCAGAAGGGCATTTCTCGCATTGATGAGCAATAAGCTGACTGAAAAGCGGAAATGGAAACGGAATTGTGAACTGACAATATGAATTGGTTTTAGACAAATACAAAGCAAAATGACACAACGATACTACAAGAATGTTCATCCATAAATGAAAAGTCTGTTGTGTATTTATTTATTTTGTGCTGCATGACTTATTTACACAACAGGCATTTTTAAAGAAGGACATTTTCCATTACGACAGGAGCTGTGAAGCCTCAACATTATAAAATGCAGCACCATAATATAAGAGGTCTGGATTATTGTGTGCCATTTCTATATTAAGAAATAAACATCCTTTGTGCAAGAAAGCGTTCCTTTAGAGAAGCAGCATGTAATACTGAGCAAGGCATAGCCTATACATAAACAAATCTTAGTTTGGGTAGCGCACAAAAAGGGAGAAATGTGCGAGTTGGTCCAAAGCCTATATTACAAGCCAATGTAGTTCAGCAGATCAACTAAAGAATGTTAAACAAATGCGTTTTATTCTCCATCACTCACCCACGGAGAGGAAACCCAACAAACACTGAAAGCTTGCTAATCTTGGAGACTTTTTCCAAACAAAGGTAAAGCCTTTTAACTTTGACTGAACTATGAACTTGACCATAACCTTAAACTGGCCACATTCACATTAAGTTTTTCCTTTGAGTTTTTGAAAGGTTTCACGTTCACGTACAGTGTTATCAAAATGGTCTACATTAACACAGATCCGGGAAAACGGATAGAAACGCTGTAGTGTGCATGCCAGGCCAGTGGATGTCGATGTTGTTGTGTAAAGAAACAGGACGTGCCTTGGCACATGCACAGTTATAAGGCAAAAGTGCTTTTTAATACCGTTGGTCGACGTATGTGTGTTTAAAGTCTGGCGAATGTTAATAGTGTCTCTCTGCTGGTCTTATTGGTGCAGCAAATCCACATTTTGCTGGAGAAACGTTAATACATAATCACAGCTCACAGTACGGGCACGTAATACGCATGCGCATGAAGTCATCTGCTGCGTCCCAATTCGCATACTATCCGTCCTAAATATTAATAGAATATAGAATAAGTACGTCCCAAATCAAAGTATGCTGAAATGAGTACTCTCAAAGTAACCGGATGGTCTACTGTTTCCGGTGAAAATTCTAAGTGCGAATCACCCACAGCTCAGTGCGAGAGGGCAGAGTTTAGTGACACACTGCATTAATCAAATTAAATAAAAGATGATTCGATAAATTAATAAATGTAAGCATACAGTTAACCATACACACAAAATAATAAATTAATTAATACTTAAATGCAAGCAAGAGCTGTATTTTGATGTTCGTGACAGTTAAGGATCACATCGTCGTCTAGGCAACGGCCACTTCCGTTTCATACAAGTACGTCCCAGTGCGTAAGTTTTGCTACGCACTAAAATGTATATACTTTTACATAACAATAAGTACATACTTTAAGGGCATAGTATAAGTAGGAGTTTTTTTCTTAAAGTTCAGTCTTTCAGTTTACATTAAAAAAAAATTGGCTGCGTTGTACTTTAAGCCATTTCCGTCTTAACGAACGGGCAAGACGCATCATCTTTTTTGCGTTTTCAGTTGAAAACCTTCTCCCGGTAAACGGCCCCGTAGATACCCGGTCAAGAAGTTAAGCAGCTTTCAGCCACAGAACAGAAACGTTTTTGTGGAGTCAAGAGAGGGGAAAAAAGCGCACACCACCTCCCTAACCCTACTATTTAAGTCAAAGTCTCCCATAATGCACTTGGCTGCACTACATTCTTCTTGTGATGGACCAGGCTGCCCCACTTAACCTGCTTATTGGGCTTTGCCAATTTCAACTTTGAAGTACCTCTTTTTAAACAAACGGCACTCCGACAGAATTTCTTGGGTACTGCGATCAACAAGTGCCCACTTGTAGACTAGTCCAGGACGGATGCCAAGGAAGAAACAGATTTCTGATGCAGACGGAATAAAAAGGCACATGTTTAATGATTGCTTTTACTCCGCACTTATTTCACAAAAGATGTTTTGGCAATTCAATAATCATTCAATGTGAAACATACAGATCTAGTTGGCATAGGACACACCTGATGTTTTTTAAACCATACTAAGTTAAGCCGGAAACCTTTTTTGGGGGATCATGACGAAAACTGCTCTCTATGTAGGGAGCCAGATAGAATTTCAAGACACAACCAAACACCTTGTAACACGAACATTAACGAGATAAGTTAGTAGTTTTAACAAAGAACCGCATTTGGGGGCATTTCTAAATTTTGCCTTAAAATACACACCTTTATAAATAATCTTTACAAAGACCGATGAAACGTTTCAGTGAATATTATTATCCATCCAAAATAACGTATTTTAACGTAATTACGTATCTCGACAAATGCACATTTTACACTAAACATAATTGATGACAAATTTCAAGTGACAGACAACACACGAGTAAAGCGTCCAGACAAGTCTCAATGTTGATAAAATACTCACTTTGGTGTTTGCTTGAGCTCCGGGACTCCTTGCTAAGACCGGGGCTGCGAATAAACGCCTTTCTGGCTGATTTAAGTACATTCATGGCGATGTTTTTACTCAGAGAAGCGTCTTCGAGCGCTGCTGCTGGACATGAACTTACTATCGTCTTCTCAGTCGAAACTTTGTTGTTGCTGTGACGCCGACATCTGTGGGAATACTTGAGTGACCATGCATTCTGGGCGGGGCATTCATCTGTCAATCAACATAACGTTTGGGACTAGCGTTCAAGCCGCGCTGCGCAGACCAATCAACGTATGATATCAAGTACCGCGAGAGTAATTCGAAAGAACACTACTATCGCGGTATTTTGATATCATACACTGATCGGTCTGCGCAGCTCGGCAAAAACACGAACACAACAGTAATTAACCTTTCTGTGACTGTATAAATGCACATACTAACGAATTATGACCAATGAAATACGTGGTAAAATTGTGCCTGTGACCATAAGACATTATGAGTTATCTTAATGTTGGTCGCCATCCAGTGGCTGTAAGAGAAATGATAGGGCAACCTTTAATGTGCTACCTTGGATTTGTGGGTTTTTTCAAATACACACGATTACACCAGTGATTGACAAACATGAAATATCTTGTTTTCTTGCTCTGTGCACAAGCATTGCTCAGGATAGCGAACACGTACAAACAGAGATGTATAACGTGCATATAAATTACACCTCAATTTGAGTCATTCAAGCACGCATACACAGATGTGTTCATGAAATCTGCATAGGAATGCATTCACAAACAAACCATTTTTTACAAAAAACGTAAAGTTTGTTCTGCAGTAAACGAAAGAAAAATGCCCATTTATCCCATTTATTGTTTAAAGACCAATTTAAACCACACAGACTTTTTTCATTATAAACATAATACAGCATCCACTGATAATATAGAAATTTGAAAACTATAATGTGTCAGTAATTTATGTGACAGGATAAGAAAGTTTGTGGTGACAATGTTTTAGTATAAAGGTTAAGTCATCCTTCTTGGCTAATATATCTTATATATGTAGCCAGCTAATGTGAGACAAATATGAAAGTAAATTTGAGTCGAATTCTGGGCCGTCAGATACCGTTCCCCCTGCTATAACAACAGCCTTATTGGGCTGCATGTTCAAAAAGGCAAAGCTAATAGGCCAGCTGCTCTAATGGTTAGTGAAGTTGATTTGAGGCCTGCCTTCATATTTTTTCTCATTCAACACAGGTCAAGAATACATTTTTCTGCTTTTTTTGAAAAATGTACTGATATACAGCTCTGAGAACCTACTTCTTGTGGTTATGAAAGCCAACAATGTAAATCTGAAACAATAATGAAGTTTCTGTCTCATGGGACAAAGGGGAACAGAATATTATCTAAATCTCACCTTTTAGAAAAGGGTGGGTTTAAGTGTGGGTTTAGAAAGAGGTCCTGTAGAAATTAGTCAAATAAAAAAGGGGCAGGCTATTCCACAATTTGGGAACGGCTATGGCAAAAGCCCGGTCTCTCTTTCTATTCAAACTCGATTTAGGAACCTTTAACAGTTTCTGACTTGAAGACCCTAAACATCTTGCAGAACTGTTAACAGACAAATGTTCAGATAGGAAAGTGACAACCCGTTGAAAACCTTAAAAACAAAGAGTGAAATCCTCAACTCTATTCTAAAATATACAGGCAACCAACACAGACGCCGATACAAACACTCGTTGTCATGCTTGATTAGTACATACAGTATATTTAGGTACAGTCTGCATAAAAATGAAATAATATTCTAAAGATCTAACACAAAGGAAGCATACAGTATATAAAGAAAACAAAATAGGAGCCATAATAGATCCTTGAAGAGCCCCACAGGTAAGACGTGCTTTGGAGGACACACGTCCATTTCAATAAACACAAAAAAAATACATTTTAAAATAAGACTTAAACCAATTCATTGCATGGTTTAATACCTGCACAATGTTCAAGACGAGATAATAGAATATCATGATCATCGGTATACAAGGCTGCACTCAGATCCAACAGCAGAAGTATTACAGAGTTCCCAGACTCAACAGATATAAAATATCATTTGACACTCTTAAAAGAGCAGATTCGGTACTGAAGTGTTTCCTTAAATCAGGTTGAAAAGTTAAAAAAACTTCATTTGATTCTAAAAAATGTAATAATTAGACAGAAACTACATTCTCAAGGATTTTAGGAATAAAAGGCAAATTAGAAATTGGCCTTAAATTCGAGAGAACTGACACATGAAGGTTAGGTTTTTTCAACAGTTTTAACAAAGGTTTATTTGAAAATGGAAAAAATACCTTTTAGCAGAAAGTCTTTGTTCTGAGTCTCCCATCCAGAGAGACAGTAAGAGAATGACCAAAGTTCTGGGTATCCAGACCATGCACCCATACACTGTAACAGATCAACTACGCCCCAAGTCTACCATCCTGTGAGAAAGCATCAATAGACTGCACCAAGTTTGAGCTCAGGAGAGCAAACCTTTACTTCAAGGTACCTTCATCTGCACGTTCCAGATTGTTAAGGACCTTTCTGCACCAGCTTCTGGGCCTCGTCTGCAAGTTTCAGATCAATAGGACCCTATGGTGCATCAGGAGATCAGCATCCCACATCTCTTCCTGTTCAAGGCTGTTAAACAGAATCCATCTCCTTCCCCACTGCAGCAAAGACAGCAAAATGGTAAAATATCATGCATGCATTGAAATATTTGTGAATCACTGACATTGTGTGAACAGTTGAATACCACATAGCTGAAGTTAAAATGCGTATGACACTAAAGAGGTATGGTGTGAATATGTCATAGATTGTCCATGTTGTGATTAATAGAGTGCAAAGTTATGTTCTTTGTTTTAGCCAATGCTGCTGCATGACCAGTTTATTACATGCTGCATCTGGAGTTCCTGAGGAGGTTTATGGCTGGCCTGGCCTGAGAGTAGAGGGGGTTTGGTGATAAGGCGAAATCCAGAGGAGGACTAAGGTCTTCCATCCTGCCCAGTTCTCCGGCAGTTGTCCTAGAAGCTTTATTTGATGGCACTTTGTGCATTTGTTTATGTTAACCCAGCACCAAAATACAGATCCAATATGGCAAATCTTTCTTCATAATGGTCATTAGAGGGAGGCTGGCAATAAAGCTGTGGTCCTGGATTGCATTGAAGCTGTTCACTACACTGTTGTCAGGATCCTTTTTGCCCAACTGCCAGGATTCTACCCCATTTAAACTTATGCATAGATTCACATAAGCATTTATTCATAACCAGTCCTCACCCAAAAGCCCCAGTTGTGTTTTGGTTATTGTGCTGGTGTTATTGAGAGCAGGTCTTTGCTTTGAGCACTGCCTGGTTTTGTTATATTCTCTTTGAAAACAGGGGAGCCTTATCTGACAGCAACATTCCTAGATGTCAAAATACGTTCTCCAGCTTTGATTGAACATTTTTATGATGATAGCCTGAGACTTTGAGAAGAGTGAAAAGGTGGTTTTTAAAGTCAGGAGTGAAAATGTGAGACATTTATAAACTCATGGAAAATTCTCAGCTGTCAGATATCGTCCTACCTGATTAACATGGCAAAATGTAACCTTAATGGGCTTTACTTTAAAAAAAGCCCACCTTATAGGCCAACTGGTGTAGTGGTTAGTGCTTTTGGTTTGTGATAGGAAGGTCATTGGTTTGAGACAAGCCTTCATTTTTCTCATTAAACACAGGGGAACCATATCTGCCAGCAACATTCCTAGTTCTCATAGTATGTTCTCCTGCTTTGATTACATTTTTTGTGATATGAGCCTAAAACTCTGATAACCTCCTTCTTGTGGTTTTGAAAGCCAACAGTGTAAATGTCAGATAAGTATTAACTTTCTATGACATGGAACACGGGGGAACGGTATCTGAAAGCAAGATTCTCAGCCTTCACAAAAAGTTCCCCCTGCTATAGCTGGCAAAATGTATTAATTTATGTAAATTTTGAATTAAGACTGCGATACCAAGCTCAACCACGACAAAGATACATGACACATTCAACAAATTGTTTATTTAATAAAATGAACAAACAAATTTACATTTAGCATTTTATAAGTGACTTGAATCTGATACGGGCTTGAACCGGTAGCCAGTGGAGAGAGATGAAAAGGGGTGTCACATGAGCCCTTTTGGGCTATTGGAAGACGAGGTGTGCTGCTAGGTTCTGGACCAGCTGGAGCGGTTTGATTGCCTTTGCAGGAAGACCAGCAAGGAGAGCATTGCAGTAGTCCAACCTTGAGATTACCAGGTCCTGGACAAGGAGTTGTGCCACATGCTCAGTGAGATAGGGTCTAACCATTCTAATGGTGAATAAGGCATTACGGCCCTGACCATGCTGTCTTTGCAATGTGATCATTGAAGGACAGCTGTTCATCAAATATGACTCACACTGCAGATAAGTCTAGCAGGATCAGGACTGAGGATTTAGATTCGGCCTTGGCCAGCCACAGTCCTTTTGTGACCGATAGCAGTGCAGTCTCAGGGGAGTGGTTTGTTTTGAAGCCAGACTGCGTGTCATTTAGTAGTTTGTTCTGGGGTAGGTAGGACGACACCTGGTTGAAAGCTCCTCTTTCAAGTGTTTTTGCAATAAATGGGAGAAGGGAGACAGGTCTGTAACTGTCGATAGTAGAGGGGTCCAATGTGGGTTTCTTCAGTAGTTATAAATTACAGTACATAAATAATCATAACATAAATTAATAATAACATAAATTAATAAAACTTATATTAAATAAAAAACAAGTAGTTTTAGATACTAGACAATAAACAAACACCGACCGGAATTTACCTGCAGTCCAGGCGCGTCTGTCAAATGAAGCAGTCTATAGTCCCACTACCTCTTTTCAGCATTACGTCATGAAGAGAAGAGTTGTTGTTTAAAGGGGTTTAATATTTTTCATTAAAGATTAATGGAAATTAATTTTTCAAAAACTATGACCTTGTGTCCTACTCCTCTTAAGGATGCAGTATATGAAGGACTCTCAATTTAGAATGAAACGAGACGTCCTTTGTTGGAAATACTGGCAGAAAAGGAAACAGGAAGTACCACGTTGCTATGACAACACGTTTCACTCACACACCTGTCATATTCATTTAAATGATTTCTATGTGATTTAAGAGGTAAAAAGTTGGTTATTTTCTACCCCAAACAAAGCCAAAAGAGTCGAACAAATATACAAATTGTGCCTTACCTGAAAATGTTAAAGTTCAAAAATCATTAATCAGTAGACCTATTTACTACATAAGCCTGCTAAGATAAAAAAAACGTGACACAAACTGTTCAAATTTAAACACTACATATTAGATTGAATGTTCAGCTGTTCCCGTTTATTAAACTAACAGACGTTGGCCGACGCAAAGAATTGTGGGTTATCTCTAGCAATGAAGGATACAGCTCATGTATCCTCGGAATCTCTGTGAAAGAAGGTCGCATTTGAAAGGTGCCTCCGAAGAGTCCTACCTGCTTTTAAGAAACGAGAAAGCCTTGTTTGAGACCTCTGGAGGACACAGCCTTACGAAATGAGGCCATCTGAGAAAAAAATAAACATGGTGACCTCTAGTGGTTGTGTGAAGGTTTTTAAGTTGAAACACAGCACAACATTCCAATCTGAAGGAGATAAATAAATAAAAAGGACAAATGAATGGCCATAAGTGAATCTCAGTGGGGAAGTGGACTAATAACAGTGAATATAGGATTTCTACCAATTACATTTTTAGTTCATGGGCATCATTTCTATATTCTGGGCAGTGTTGGGCAAGTTACTCTCACAAAGTAATTAACTACTAGTTACTAATAGCATATTCAACAGTGTAATTATATTACTTTACAAATTACTCTCTCTGAAGAGTATTGAATTACTTATTACTACATAAAGTAGTATTATTTACTGATCAAAGTATTACAAATGTGAGGATAATACAATAAAGCAGGGATTTTAAAGTTAGATTTTGCGTTTTATTTGATTGGCTTTACAGACTCATACGAACCCTAAAGCTGTTTGACACAAGACGATGGAAAAAAGCAATGCGAGACTAAGCCAAAGGGCCAAATTTAAGCCAGTTGCCCTGGGCCCAAAAATTTAAAGAATCCCTGATTTAAGTGATGCACAAACCTTGTTTCAATTCAATCTTTTGAGTTTGATATCGTGTTCAAGTTAATCTGTCTTCCACAGTGGTTAAAAATGACTTGCGTTATGTCCCAGACTCTATTGACACTATCTCCTGCCACACAGAAGGAAAACCGCAATAAACCTACTTGGTCAATAATGTCTTCACAATGATGAATAACCACCTTTTAGCCGTGGTCAATGATGCTGTGCTGTACTCTACCCTGACACCTTAAATTGATTTATTTTACTAACCAATAACTGTCTATGTCTTGTGTCTATAAAAAAAAAACGTGTTTATTCTCCTTCTTACTTTCCCCAGCTTGTAAGTTGGTTTGGATAAAAGTGTCTGCCAAAGGAATAAATGTAAATGTAAGTAAGTGCTTAAACCAGAGTATGTGAAAGTATAATTTAGTAATGAACTACACCATGACACGTAATTCATAAACCATGCAACTCTTCTGTTAAAAAAACCCAAGCAATGAGAAACAAAAGCGTGTTCTTTACTTTCCACAAAGTTTACCATAAAAACACCAAATGCATTCCACATGGATACTTTCCTAAGGTAGACAAAAGAAACCCCAGCTGTAAAACCAGGATTAAACCAAACAAGCATATTCTGCCTGAATCATAACACAAACCATAAACCAATGTGAAAAACATTGAAATGAAACATTAATGGGATGATTGTAGATGTTATCCTCGCTGAAATGACGTCATCCTCCACGTGTACATCGCATTATCCTCAATGACATTAAGTGCTGCAAAGGGAGCAAAAATTGGTACGACTGACCGAATCGAAAGATTCAGCAGCGTTATACATCACATGGCATAAATCATCATTGAAATGAAAGGCAGAAACAGAGGACCATCAGTGACTAGTTTGCTCCCTGACAAAACATGCAAACAAGAGAGTTGACGTGGCATAGGAGGCGTGTGGGAATAGATTTCAACAAGATATTTCAAGGCACTGTGAAACATAACGACTGGCAAAAAAAAAAAAAAACTGTAAAGTAGACATCATATGCTTTTCAGCTTCTCACAAAATTCTATTTCAATTTTGTCAGGTAACAAAAAAGGACTTTACCAAATATTTATGCAGCATTTTGTCAACGAATAGAATATGAAGATCTGTCCCTTTTAAATACGCGCGAGTCTTGGAAATACAAACATGAACTTAAAAAAACAGCACTGGAGGGAGAGACCAATGCTTTTCAGAAACCCAAACAATATCTTATTCAGTTTCAATGTCTGAAATGGAACACTTTTATCCCCTCAAACACAAGATGATGTACAACACTGAAATGCATTTTCAAACAATGACTCCCACAACATTTTTCCATCACAAATACCTTCTCTTATTTGAATACACTTTCCCTTTTCTTTTTACATTCAACTTAAAGATGGTTTAACACCAAGGAAAATTTGAAAATGCTTCTCTTCAACAAAAAGAGGAGGAGGTACTAATAAAATCGAACCACGACAGCCTAAAGTGCCATTTATAAGAAAAGATTTAAAGAGTTCCAAAAATATTCTTCAATACAAAGAGGGCAGTTCTGGTCAAGGTGACGTCCCTTTCCATCTTACATACTGAATCGACAACAGAGTCATAAAAACAAAGGAGGAGGTAAAACGAACGAAAATGCTCCCCCGTCTCATTTGCATACTGAACGTTTAGACGAATTCTAGAGGAAATGATGTGCATGTGGACATTCACTTCTTCATTGGCTGGTATACCGAGGCATTAGGATCCAAGCTGGAAGGACTAGTGTCCATAAACTTGGATGAGTAGTGTGGAGTGACGGGGGTCATGTTATTAGTCTCGGCTGAGTACGTGATGCTGGGCATGACAGCCATGACCTCCGCGATCTTCTGCTTCAGCTCTTTAATCTCCTGCTCCTTCTGAAGAATCTGACCTGTGTGCAGGTCAAAAAGCAAATATGGTATGTAAGAGATGAGGTTGAAATTTATGAAAGACACTGAAAAGAGGGAGGAACAGACCTTGAGCGATCTCTAGCTGTCTCTTGGCATCACCAAGTGCAGAAAAGAGATCCAGTTTTATTCTGGTCTCAGCGCTCAGACTGTTCTCCAGGTGTTGAGTTTTGTCCTGCATGGCTGACAGTGCAGACATCAGAACTTCTGTGTCCTTCTCGTTTTCCTTATATTTACGCAACTCCTGCACCACACAAAACACAAGGAGGTGAAGACGTTTGTGTAGGTATTGTTTAGTCAAGAATCATTTTCAGTAGACAATCGGGAACAAAGTCGAACTGAAACTTTCTATATTTCTATGTTAATTTCTGTAAGGTGACCAAATACCATTCTGACAAAATAAAGCGTTATGTTTTTATTACCTTAGAATGAGCCATTTCGATCTACATACACCGCGGGTCCCATTGCATGGCATTCACCATGTTGTTTCTACAGTAGCTCTAAATGGACAAACTGCTCTACAGAGGCCCTTTTGTAATTACATTATCTCATTCGGCAAAAAAGCTCAAATGTGATGACATCTTAGTCCTGTGAGACTTGTCATAGTGCTTCGAAAGGGAGAGCGAGTGATTGGGTGAGCCGTTGGTTGCAATTCCCAACCTCACCACTAGATGCCGCTAAATGGCTCCTTTAAATTTTTATTTTGACTTTTAACATTAAAGCCCATCATTATTTGATGTGTTGACATAATTCAACGAAAAAATGCAGAGAGCAGACATCGAGTGACCCCGCCCCCTTTTAAAATAACCAATAGCATTTTGTTTAGAGCATACAGTCAGCCTGGCAAAGCCGCAACAGCGTATGGCCAAAGTGGTGTAAAAGTCTATCAAAAAGAATAGGAAGAACAGAGATACCATCGATGTGTCATTTAAAGCTTGTTTTTTACGTTGTTGAGTGACACTTGCGTTTGTTTTCTCCTATACTCATCCAGACTGTGATGTCACATCTCTTCCAAAGCCTCAACATACAACATACTATATAGACTTGAAACGGGTCATGTATGTTTTCTTTTCTTTTCGGATTTGCACGCATGATCGCACAAAGGATCAGCTTTGTGCGATCATGTCTTTGAACCAGAGGTCAACCATGATCAACCACTAATGTGACACTAACACGGAAGATTTTAATGTTAATGTTTACACCATCTGGATCATCCCCTATCTCCCATCAAGTGCATAATGCGTCATTCACCATGTAGGACATAATAAATGTGCCAAGAAGGGGTTGATTTGAGCTACCTCATAGTGGAGGGGGCGGAACTATTCTAAAGCAGTTTTGATTGGACGAGAACTTAGACAAGAGGCTGAAATGTTGCGTGATGTCATGGAATTTCTAGATTTGTTTTTCTGCACGCTTGCCAGACTGTCGATTTTGAGCGTTTATATCTTCAAAATATATCAGTTTATTGACATCCTCAAGACTAACTTATTTGATTCACTGGGGCTTTAAGAGCAACAACAACGACTTTCATTCAACATTCTTAATTCTCCTTGACTGTGAGGTAAAAAGAAACCGGTAAACGTACTCTACCATGCCCTAAATAAAATAAAATATTATTCCGCAGTCATACTAGACTTGAATTGTGAAAATACAACACAAAGTCATGGACAGCAAGCAGAAAAACTGTTGAAAAAAAGGTACATTTACATTTTCGGACTGTTATTATTAGCATCCGACTGCAAAGGTCACGTTTATGGCGCATTGATTTTGTATTAGTCAAGTGATTACGTAAAATGAATTCACTAAACTCGACCTTAGGACCCTGCAAAATGCATATTTTTTATAAGCTTGTGTGTCAGGTCTAGGGATGGGTATCGTTAAGATTTTATTGGTATCGATAAGCAGTATCAATACTGTTTTCGATACTACGCTCTATAATTTGACGCAAAAACACAAAATAAAACTGCAGTATACAAAAGCTACTGAGCAAACAGAAAATGGCAGATAACATAACGTATGGGTGTTCCTTAGCACACCACTTACAGCACTTAGCATGTGCATAGGAGCACATCATAATGTCATTCAGCATATTTACTTTGCATCACTATGGTTTTTTGGCTGTTAGCCAGTACCTATTTTTTCCTTTCTGGTTTAAGGGCTGCATACATTTAAGTACGATTTTCTAAGCAAGTCATATTTTATACATAATACAGTATGTACTATTTTTTATAATTTTACTGGCACATTTACTTAAATTTCCTAAAGTATGTAAATATACTCCTTATTAGAAACAATGTTAAAACTTGACCACAAACAAAGGACTTTTATTTTGATGGATCGCCGCAAAGTGGTGTTTGACGGAAGCTTCCTCGTTGTGAAACGCGGACGCTAAAAGCTCCACAAGCCCATGCCACTCTTTCACTCATAAACATGCAAAACAAGTGAATTACAAATACATTGCAGAAATCATATGGCCCTAGACATCACACATATGTCGAGCAAACTTTATGCAAAATGATGCCATTCGGACATCATTCGGGGATGGAAAATGGCATGCAGCACCTGCCTCTAATTCATCATTTAACACCCGAATACACATAGATAAAACAATGCAAGTACCGATAACAGAATCTTTTGTCATGAAGTTTATTGATGCTCTGGTATCAAGCCAATTATGTACCGGTCCAATAAATTACCGGTTCTCTGTACCCATCCCTAGTGAGGTCTACCACATACGTATGAAGTCAACAAAACAGAAAGTCTAGTGTGACCACATCATTAGAGAGACTAACAAAGCGCATCACTGCACTGCCGGAAATGATGTAAATAGTAGCTTACTTGCGCCTTGAGCTCCAGCTCTCTGATTAGTTCCTCTTTAAGCTTCATGTCATGTGTGAGCTTCTTGCATTCAGACTCGTGCTCACGGATGCGACTCCTCAGAGAGTCTGTGCACTCTCCCCTGTGAAGAAATGCGAGAGTAAATCTCACCAACACGTGAAGACTGAGCAGCAAAGAGCTCCGTGTCATGCACGTCTTACCTGGAGGCGGCAGCCAGAGCGACGGCACGTGCGGCTGTGGCCTCCTCCATCTTTTTTCTCTTCTTCTCCTCTGCGAGCTGCTTCTCGACCGCGGCACGCGCTTCCTGTTCCGCCTTGAGCCGCTTCTCCAGCTGCACGATCATCTGCTTGTCCTTCTGCTTGGCCTGCACAGCGTTATGGAGCCTAAAGCGTGTACATATGATAAACAGAGTCAGACAAGGTGCGTTGTGCAACATTTTCATTTCGGGGTGAACGGTCCCTTTAACTCAAGGTGTGAGGGCCTCACTTGTTCTGCAGTAATTCGTTCTCCTGACGGAGTTGGCCCAGCTCAGAGCGCATGCTCCTCTCAGAACTGCTCAGAGAGTTGATCTGACTGCGCAGGTCCTGCTCCACCTGTCTGCTCGCCTGCAGATCTGCCTTCAGCTTCTTTATGTCCTGCTCAAGCCTGGGACAGACAGAAAGAAATGCAATAAATCACTCATCAACCAATCAGAGTTCACCCTGAATTAAAGCAAGCTCAGTGAGGAATCTTACCGCACTAACGCGTCGGGCTTACTGAGCTGGTTGTTAGGTATACAGTTCTCCATCACATCTCTGTGAGTTGCAAGATTCTTCCCCGCACACTTCTGTTTCTTTTCGCTCCTATTGGACGAGGACGGAACGCTCCCATTGGTGGAGTTGTGGCTATGGGGGGAATTTTTGTAATGTTTGGAGGGGGTGGAGCCTCCGCCAACCTCCTCTTTAAGGAACAGGTTCTCGGCACTGCCGCCAAGCTCATTGTTGAGTTTCTTAGAGTTTAGGTGGTTCTCCATATACTCAATGTCTTGTAGTTTTGCATCAACAGTTTGGAGAATGTTGTTGTTTATTCCTATGCTGTGCTGGTGCTGTTTTTTGTCTTTCCCTCCATCTTTGCCCTTGTCTTTGTACTCCAGTTCAAGCAAAGAGACGGGCGGCTTCTTGGAACCTCCACTGCCGTTTTGAGCCACCGACACGGTGTCTGCTTCTGATGGGCTTTTTGAGGCGGCTGCCAAATGAATCAGAGACATTTTGAGGTTGTCAACAAATACACAATGAGTACACATGAGTCAGACGGTGTCATTTACATAAAAGGGTATGTGTTTTATGCTTATGTGCATTTCTTACACTATAATTTTGTTTTCTCATTTTTCCCTGACCTGACTTAGTCTTTGGAGAGTGGATCAATGCTGTGCATAGTCAAGAGCACCAGAAAGTATCATCACTAGTTCTTCTGGTTTCTTTAGGAATAAGACGGTCTATAGTATTGAGCTTTACATATGAGAAATACTTTTTTTGGACTGTGAATAAGGGATTGGGTGAAAAATACATCAAAATACGTCAAATCTTAAAGGAACA
The DNA here is from genome assembly GCF_015846415.1 of Triplophysa dalaica. Taxonomy (NCBI): domain Eukaryota; kingdom Metazoa; phylum Chordata; class Actinopteri; order Cypriniformes; family Nemacheilidae; genus Triplophysa; species Triplophysa dalaica. Next base: position 1,396,171 of record NC_079566.1, on the reverse strand, counting down.
AGTAAAAGGTGATTGTTCATGATATGTTTAATTGATTATGTGCAATTGATTAAACTCGGGTAACAATTTGACCTTTTTTATGATTTTAAATGGAAGGTAGGTGCATTTTTTTTAATGGGACTGAAAGTACCGGGACAAATACAGGAAATATAGCCTCATAGCAAACATGCTAGTAACATAAGGACCTTGTGATTTCCCAGAAATGTGTTTTTTCTTATATACAAACAACTAAGAAATAATAAAGGTAACAAGAGAAACATTCAATTAAAATTCCTTGTCATAAGCTACAATATAATGAAATATACAGAGAAAAAAAATACTTTGTTTTTCCCATGACCTTCAGAAGACCAAGATGATTAAACTTTTCTTGTGTCTTGTGGAATATTCAGAGATGAGGATGTGTTTGGGTAACAGAACTGAGAAAAAAATCCGGGGACACGACTCCAAAAGTGTAATTAAAATATTATGTTTTACAAAACAACATAGCATAAATGGGAAATGGAATCGCACAAAAATACCAAAAAAAAACAAGGTTTCTGAAGGATTTAAGCATTATATTTCATGGCAAGATACAGTGAGAAAGACAGACATATTTGAATATGTTTGTGGCTTGTAAACATGCGACGGGATTGTCCTGTGTAACGTTAATATGACTTGGAGAAATAGCGATGCGTTTGTCTTGAGTATCTTCACTTCAGAAAACTGTGTGTATGGTTTGTAAACACGCGATGCGGTTCTCTCTCCCGTATGCGGTCGTGACCGGACCAAAAGGGACCAGAGGGGCTTCGCGAATGCCCCTGGGGGAAACCGGTATGCTTATCGAAAACAATGTGTTTGGTGTTCAAAGACGAGACCTTTTTTCTCATTCGCTTTATGTGACCATACTTTACTGTTTTGTCGCTGGAAGCACAGGCTCACAGCACTGGCTGTGTTTTCTGCTGAAATGGGGGCGGAGATATCATGATTTTACTACACTTTGCAAATTCTAGGAAAGAGGTGACAACACCGAAGATAATTCAACAAAGATTTTAATTATTTTGACCCCTATGCCTCTAGATGGCTTATTCTTTTCTCTATGTGCATTTCTCCATTTAGCAGACACTCTTATCCAAAGCAACTTAAAAACGAGAGCGTTTTGTCAATGAGCTAAACATCTTAAATGTGTTTTATAAGTATACGTTTTAATATTAAATCACACAATAATAGTAAACTATGAGTGAACGACTGTTTTGAGTGAATGCCCGGTGCAGTGCTCATACCGTCTTCGCTCTCTCTCTCTTGTCTCTGCAGCATCTGTTGCTCTGGAGGCAGGGCCTGCTGAAGGAGCTGCATGTAGAACTCATTCTCCTTCTGCACCTCCCTCTGTTTGCGCAGACGCATCTTATAGCTAACATAACTCTTGAAGCCGAAACCAAGTGTCACCACCGGATATCCGATGCTGGATCAGCAGGGAAAATATTAAAACACAACTATGAGTTAGTGATGACTCAACATCATACACCTTGAGAGGGTGCCAACACTCCCTTGTGCTGCTATGGAGATGCCAACGATGTGTTTACAAATACAGAGTGACGCTATTACATCAGCGATCTATTGACTACACATTTAAAAGGTGGAAATTCTTAACTGCAGCTCGAGTTGTGTTCGATACTCAAGAACAACATCCTTCCAGTCGAACAAATGCATAAATGAAAAGCAAAGCTTGCATACTATTCTTATCAACATACTATTTGCCTCTGATTTTGAGGGTTAGTAATGATTTGGGTTTTGGGAAGGGTTTATGTTTTTATGTGGGATTGTTTGGATAAAAAAGATTCACAATGCACTGTAAATCACTTTGGATAACTGTAAATTATGGTTTTAAAATTATTAATAACATCCAGAATCAAAGTTCGTATTTATAAAAACATATACGTACATGCATATATTTAAGAAAAATAACATAAAATTCATAAATATTTATACAGTTGTGGAAATAATTATGAGACCATAACAAAGACCACTTTCAGTTTTTCTGATTTTACTATTTATAGGCATGTGTTTCTCTAAAATTATGCTTTTTGTTTCATTCTGTGAAGTACTAACAATATTTCTAATTAAGAAAATATTGTTTCTATTTGCTTTCATTTTCAGAAAATGAAAACTGAAGAAACATGTCAAAATAACAGAATAGATGCGCTGTATTTTTTCACATCTTAAATTCCGCAAAAAAACAAGTTCATATTAATTTTCAAGCATACAACAGTAATATTTCAACATGTATTTAGGAAATGTTCTAAAATAATTTTTCGATGTGATATAAAAATCGAGGTTAAGTCGTTTTTGGGTCTTGTCATGCGTGAGTCTTTCACATTGCTGTTGGATGACTTTTTGTCACACCTGAGGTTTGATTGTGTTGAAATTCAACAGACTGGACTGGAATGACCACAATACATCTAGAAATGCTGATAAAATGAAAATGTGGAATATCCGCGACTGTAGTTTAAAAGATTGGTGCATATGAATAAATTACCTTTATTTCCTAAATATGTATACATGCATGTGTAAATGTTTGTAAATACAAAATAATATAGACAGTTAACAGACATATAAACACAAACTTTAATTTAGGATGCGATTGACAGTTTAACAGCCCTACTGTAAATATACTTAAGTGTTTTCTCAGCTTTAATTTAGTGCAGCTTAAAGAAGGCAGCATGCACACTTCAGTCAATAACCCCAGATTGTAAAATCATGGTGAGATCAGAACTGAAAGCAAAGACGTACCAGTGAGCAGCGAAGGGACGGCAAAGGTCTACATGAAAATGCTTCAGATCCTTGAAACGGATGGCCGCTTCGATGTATACAAAGAGAATCCAGAGGGAGACAGTGGGCAAACACACGCCTCGCTCTTTACAGAGAAAACACAAGAGCAAAAAAACAAAGCAAAACAAATACAGTAAATACAAGTTTGGCCAATGAATAGAAGATCTCCATTTGACCATAAACTAAAAATTACAACATAGCACCACTAATAAAGAGCCAATAAAGAACTGTTAGCCTTCTGTTATCAGTTCTTGTAGCATAAAAAGGAATGCTTAATTCTATAAATTACAGCAACTACAGTTAATCCATGACCTTTATACGAAACATCTGAGAGTTTGTATAAAAGGCCACTGGCTGTTGGCAGATCAATAACTTCACACTTTATAGAGGCTCCGAAGCAAGACTGCAAACAAAAGCCCGTTCACTCCCAGCATCCCTTCCTGTTGAGACATGCTGTGAGATGTATGTCAGCAAAGCAATCCCAGCTCACGGCACAGTCAATCTATAAACCATCACTCAGTGCAAGCAATTCCTCACTCGTTCTTCTTTCCTGAGATAGCTACGATTGTTGAATTAAAACCTACATTAAAGATCTCAGCTGTGTGCAACCTTAAATCTGAGACCAAATGAAATCAACTCAAAGCATTTCTATTATTTTGGATACAGTGATGCATAGCAACACAAAGTTAAGCGGAAGAATCTTGTGTCGTAAATCAACATCGTAAATGTGAAATTCTTTCCATACAATCTTCCAATAACCTCAAAATAAAGCCAGAAAGATAAAATGCAATAAAAGCAAAATAAAAGCCCTTTCTCTCTCCAGTGTAAGGAAATGATCTGTGAAAATGGCATCAGGTGTTTAGATGCTACAGAACGTATGATGTGAATGATGGTCATCGACTTCTGACGTTCACCTACCTGTATGCCACACATACTGCACCCACACGTATGTGCTGGCGGCAAAAAACAGCCATTGTTTAGGGATAAAGAGGAGGCAGATGATGTCTGATGTGAACCCAACACATACAAAGAATACGGAGAACGCCTGTAGAACAAGAAAAAGGAGATCATTCACCACAAGCTACTTCGATTCCATGACACATGTCAGGCTGATATATGAAAGACCAACACACAGCAAGCAGGGGACAAAAACTCACCAATCCCTGATATCTAAAGGAATCGTAAACACTTCTGATGAAAAGCCAGAAAGGCCACAGGTACTCGAACCTAAACTCTAGCACGAAATCCGCCAACAGGACGAGTGCCCAAACGACCAGAAACTTCAGATAAAGGAAGGTACTGCAAGACAAGAAAAAGAGAATGTGAATATGTACAGTCTCTTGATGAAGACCTCAGTCAAGTGCCATGCAGAATAGTCAAACAACTTTGATAACAACAACACACTTCTTAATGTCAAAAATTCCCATCAATGAACATATAATGATTTTTCCTTCATAAGGTTAACCATACGACAACTGATAACGTTAGGTGGCTGAATTGTTACAATCACGTGCTATAAACATATGGCACCTATCTATAGTCATAATGGCTATAAAAGGCAACAATGCAACCTGGACCAAATCGTGACTTGGAAAGCACTGACATGTTATATTTCTTCCATCACATTAACACTATACGCAACGTATGAGAGGTATTGTGCGCTAAGCTAAACACTCAGGCCGGAATGAACAAGGACACAGATCTGATCTGCTGTCAGTTGTGTCTGACACGGTCGGGCTCGGTTAAGAGGCGCCATGATGGTGCCATCGGTGTCCGTACCTGCTGTGAATACCCTCGGTGATTCTGTTCCGTTTCAACGGGCGACGGAGTTTGCTGCAGTCCGCATTGCGCCGCTTCATTCTCCAGCCTTTATATTCCCGTAACTTGAAACACTCGAGGGAAACTACGCGCGCGTGCTAATACTGACGCGCATCGCTACGCGAACGCGGTGATGCCAATGTTTTGCCGCTAATAGAAACAAAGAAATAAATAAAAACACAAAGCGCGAGGCCCTCCCATTTTTATTCTGGACGCCTCTTGACGTACGGACGTCGTGCGTGCCGCGTCACGTTTGCAAACCAAGATGGCGGCGCCCTGGATAGCCGAACGTTTTGATTAAATTTTGAAGTGTGGGGTGTACAGGTAAGTGTCAATATTCACGTAAAGCCTTTGGTGGGAAGATTTGCGTGACGATTATCATGTACATTCAGTTTTATGTCTTGTAATTGATGCGTTTTAAGGTAATCCTCATCTGATTAGTTCAACGTGTGCAGTTACTCTCCGCCATGCTTGAACTGAATGTGAAGAAACAGACGTTGAAATAAAGTTAAACTGTTGTCATGTGTTTGCAAATGGTTTAGTATTTATCAGTTCGTATTGTAGATAGATAGATCATTAACTGTGGTTCTACTAAAGTATCTAGCGTGTTTGTAATAACACCGTAACCACGTGCATTCATTCGTTGTAAATTAAACATTTAATTTACAATTGTTTAACCATATTTATAGTAAAACGGTGTTAATACAAATGGTATTTAGTCCTCCAAAAACGGGGATTACGATATTTTGACTATAATACACCATGGTTAATTCGTAAAAAATAGAGACATGACATTTTTTAAATATGCTCAACTGCTCCAAGTTAAAAGTCATTAGATCTTGCTCGTTATGTTATTATGTCAAATATTTTATTAATTCATTAATACTTCATTAACATGAGTTTTATAATAAGCATAAGTGAACTTGTAAAGGTAAAATATTTTTATATAAATATAGTATAGGGCTGTAAAATCGATTTTTCAATTACAAATAAAAGTTTGTTTATATTATATATGACTATGTGCTTACTTTGTTTTGTTGTATATTTATATGTATAAATGCACACGCATAATGCAAATCTCCTCAGAATCCTTCATTATGCACAATGTAACGCGCTTTATTATTATGATGTACACAGTCCTATAGAAACACCCATCAGTTGAAACCCAACCTGGCCTAAAAAAGGCATTTTATTCTATAAAGTTCCCTTATTGTGACTTTTATCTAAAAATCACATGTACTGCTGAATAGAACTCGATTATTTTTTCTTTATCTATGCCCCTTTACACATCTGGTTGTGAAATAAATTATGGCCAGTGTTGGGGAAGCTACTTTGAAACTGTAGTTAGATAAGCTACAAGCTACTCATCAATAAAAGTAGTTAAGTTACAGCTTAGCTACACATTTGAAAAAGCAGTTAGCTACACTACAAGTTACTATAAAAAAGTAGCTAGCTACATTGAAATATATATCATTGTAAATGAAAAATATTTTAAGAAAACAATGTAATACAATACAGTTATGATTTCAGTGTTGTTTTATTTTGTAAACTACACAGTACGCAAGTTAAAGTTAAACTCAAATTTATCTCAAGTTTGCAAAATGTAGACAATGTGAATTATTAAAACAACAGAAAGAACAAATGTTGGGCCAAATAACTCACCTGCATGTGTTTCCTTAAATTTGTGCTTAAAGTCTTTGATGCAGACTTTTAATTTTTAGTTTTGAAAAGAATACATAAAAACGTGTAACCATTACTGTTTCCATCTTTAAGAGACATGAACTTGGACAAATAAGGCCATGGGCAATTAATCACTGAGGGTCAAGCCAGCCGCCGTTTAGATTTAGATGCGCAGATATTGAGTGGTTTACCGTAAATTCCAGGAATGCTGCTTTTAAAGCTTTATTTAAATGTAGAGGATCCGTGTCTCTTGTCAATAACCTATTTTTAATAAGTAGAAAAAACTGATGGTGGGTTTCAGTTGGGGCCGTCCCGCAATATATGCACACCTCATGGATTGTTTTACTGTAGCGTTTTGGAGAAATACAGTTTTCCACTTTAAAAGGCTATAGAAACATTATACATCTTCCGATTCTGAATCTGAAATTCAGTCGACATGCCTTGCTCCATCCTGGATGGATGTGTGTGTGTCAAGTTAACTTCGGCAAATTAACGTAATCATCAGACACGATCTGAATATTGTGCGTAAGCCGCGAGATGCATCACAGGACACTAGCTGGCAGTAATGCAAACGTTTTCAGTAGTAAGTAAGGTGACGACATGTGCTCGGTGCGCTGCACTACTTATTGCTTTAAAGTTCGTCGCAATGGAATGTAGCGAGTAGCGTTTGGGCACGCTACACCGCTACCTGCTTGTAAAAGTATTTAACTACTGGAAAAGCTACACTGTTTTAAAAGTAACTTAACTACCGTCAAGCTACAGAAAAAATGTAGTTAAGTTAGTAGCGTCGCTACTTGTAGTTAGCTACTCCCCAACACTGATTATGGCTTATCGTTCCTTAGACTACTATCAAAGCTGCTTTTATTAGCATGCTCACATGTGTTGTCTTCGTTTCAGACTCGAGAAAGTCAATCAAGATGCCAGCCGTGCTGAACCTTAACAATGAGGTGGTCAGGCTGAGGGCGGAGGTGAAAAGAGTTAGGGTGCTCATCATCCGCAAGCTCATCCGCCAGATCTCGGTCCTGGAGAAGAAGAAAGGAAGTCAGGAGGACTTGGAGAAGCACCGCAGGCGAGCGGCGAGACTTCTGGAGGAGATCAAAGAGATGAAAGGGATCGTGCCCGACAAAGTCACGAAGAGCGCTCTGCAGATGGAGATCAGTTTCGAGAAGGTGTGCAAGAATAAAGAGGCAACCATTTCAGATCGTGCCATAGCGCGAATTGCCACGCACCCACAGTTCAACAAGAAAATCCAGATCCTTAAAGACGCAATCAAAGCCTTCAAAGATGAAAGAATAAATGAGATGAAATCTGAGAAACAAGTGAAAAAGAAGGCAGACAATTTGAAAGATCAGCCACAAGAGGTCAATGATAATAAAGGTCCTGAGAAATTAGAGGACGAAGAGATGAAACCGAATGAAGAGAAGAAACCGAATGCAGAGATGAAACCAAATGAAGAGAAGAAACTGAATGAAGAGAAGAAACCGAATGAAGAGGAGGAGGATGAAATGATAGATAAACCTCATGAGGTAACTTGTGAAAATGAAAAATTCTCTCATATTTTAGTTACACTTTTCTTGTGTGTTATGTCTAATCTTTTTGCAGCTTGACGGTTGTTAGGAACTGTTTATTTCTGGGCTTTAAAGTATCCTAGATAATAAACTGACTCTACATCACAATCTTTCTTATTTCTTCCAGGACTCCAGCGTCGAAGAGGTTTTGCTCAAGATGAGAAGAGAGTCGAAGAACATTAGGGTGCTGGTCTTGGGTAAACTGACGCGGAAAATGGGTGCTCTGAAGAAGAAAAAAGGTGACGAATCTGCGGTGAAGACGAACCAAGAACTGATAGCAGAACTCATGAAAGACATCCAGGCCTTAAGGAACCTTAAACCAGACCAGCCCACCATGACAGCTCTTCAACAGAACGTCGAACTTGACAAGGTTTTGCAGGACCCTCAGGCAAGCCCGATGGACAGAGTCATTGCACACATCGTCACACATTCCCGGTTCATCAACAAACTTCAAAAAGTGAAAAATTTGATTGAAGAGAAAAAAGCTAAGGCAGCAGAAGCCAAACGGATAGAGATGGACAGACTGAAGAATGATGGAATGACGGGCATGGAGAAGGAGGAAGATGGTGAAGAGGAGGAGGATGATTATAGTGAAGAAGATAAGGATGAGGAGGAGGATGATAGTGAAGAAGATAAGGAGGAGGAGGAGGATGATAGTGAAGAAGATAAGGAGGAGGATAAAGAAAAGGAAGATGATGATGATGATGAAGTAGGAGAGGAAAATCTCACCAGTCTTTCCATCAAAGTCCATAAGCCAGAAGAGACCACAGGCTCTGATGCTGTAAAGTTGCCACCAATCCAAGTAATCACAACACCTGAAAAATCCAAAGCAACCATAGTTAAATCACAGAATGCCAAGGTCACATCGTCAAAATTTTCCCCTAAAAAGTCTTCGACCGTTAGCAACACAGAATCTAAACTACCAATAAATGTCAAAAAAACTGAGAAACAAACTGAAATCCCCATAAAGCCAGAAACGAATGCTCGACAACAAAAGGATAACGAAGAGAGTGATCTATCAGACGACGATGAAGAGAAGGAATACTTTGATGACAGCACAGAGGAGCGTTTCCGTAAGCAGTCGTCTCAGTCGGAAGAGAGCGAGGACGATGACTTCTTCATCAGCAAAGTTAGCAAATTTAAGAAAAGGAAAAGTGGTAAAGCTAAAGTTCAGGCCAAAGAAACCCAAGCAATTGAAAAACCCCAAGAGACCATCCTTGGTAAATATGAGTCTGATTTCTGCTCGACTCTGTCCAAATCCAGCACCTCCTCGCAGAGGGTCAAGCATGGCTCTCGTCAGGATGGTTCAAAACCACCTCGGTTTCAGAAGAAGGGTCATGATGGCAGGATGAAACCATCTCTGTATAAAGACCGGGGTAATGATAGGAGGGCGGCACCTTTCAAACCCAACAAACAAACATTTAATAATGTGGGAAAAAGGCAAGATGGTCCTCCAGGAGCTGGGAGGGGACGGTCACAGTTTGAGCAGTATCAGAACCAGAATAGCAGAGGTCCGGGTGGCAAGATTTCAAATCAACAGCAAGAATTGCTTCATCCTTCATGGGAGGCTAGCAGGAAGAGGAAAGAACAGCAGGCACATATCCCGGTGTTCCAGGGGAAAAAGATCAGATTTGGTGATGATGATTAAGTTGTATCGACTGAAGTCTAAATATCTTGATATTCTAAAGCATTTGCCTGTATTTGCTGTGAATGTCTGTAAAACATGTTGCAAATGTCTTTGTTACTGCACAGTCGCCGATTTTTGTCTTGTACGTGCATTTAATCAAAATGCATTTCCATCTGTAAAATAAGACTGTATAGAAGTGTTTTTCTCTTTTCTAAGATATCTTTCTTTTAGACAATTAAATTTCCAGGATTTATCAAGTGATCGTGTTAAATCATTTTTATGTGGATATGTTTTGACTCCAAAATGTGACCCTGCTTTAATTGACTGTTTTCTCTACATAAAACCATCCTATATAATGTAAATCACATTATGCCGAAATAAATCCTTGATGTCTTTAATATGACTGAGGTTGAGGGCTGAAATTACGGATGAAATCAAACTTTAATGCTTGTTGAGACTTTTGTCTGGATTTCATGTACAGCTGTGGAAAAAGTTAAGAGACCATGTGAACATTGTATTCAGTTTTCTGAATAATCTATAGTTATGTATTTATGCAAGATGATCATGTTTGTTTTGTTCTCTGGACTACTTTCTATTCACATTTATTAAAACTTAAGAGAAAATATGCTCTGTACTTTTCAGACCTCAAATACTGCAAAGAAAACACAAAAATGTACACGCATTTAGCAAACGTTCAAAAATATTTTTTTATGTAATGACCTCATTCTTATCACAGTTTTCATGCGTCTTGTCATGCTGTCAGTCTTTCACCTTGCTGTTGGATGACTTTGTCACTCCTGAGGGTTTGATTTTGTTGAAACAGACACTGGACTGGAATGACCAGAATACAATTAGAAATGCTGATTAAATGAAAATTTGTAATGGTCTCTTAATTTTAATGGCTGTATTTCACACTTTCATTTTTGTAATACTTTTAAAATATTTTGTTTTTGTAGTTTAGAGGCTTGCTCAAGTGTTCATGAGGATTTATTGTACATCTAAATTATATATACAGTCGTTTGCACAAGTTTACATACCCCTTGCAGAATCTGGAAAAAGATGAAATTTTAGGGAAAATAAGAGGAGTTTTGAAAATGAAGGTTATTTTTAATTTAGTCGTGCCCTGAGCAAGTTATTTCACTAAAGAAATGTTAACATAATATTCACACTAAAGAATAATAACAGAATTTCTAAAAATAGCCCAGTGCAAAACTTGATTCTTAATACTGTATGATGTTACCTAAACAAACAATGACAGTTTTATTTTTCAGTCATAGTTGTTTAAGGGTTTCTTGTTTTTCAAGAGTCATTAGACCCTCCATTGATCTTAAGAAAAATGATCCAGGTCCTCCACAATCTTAGCTTTTTCAGCATTTATGGATATTTGACTCATGTCCAGCAGTAACTGTATGATGTTGAGATTGCTCTTTTTACATTGAGGACGATCAAGAGACTCATACAAAACTATTACAATAGATAGAAACATTTTGTGCTGCCTACAAAGTCAACACAATTCATTTAAAGTCAGGTGGGTGTAAACCTCTGAAAATTGTTTTCCGGAAATTCTGTTATTATTCTTTATCGTGAACTTTTAACATTTCTTTATTGAAATAACTTGCTCAGGGCAGGACTAAATTAAAAATAAATCCTCATTTCCAAAAATCCTCTTATTTTTCCAAACGTTTCGGCATTCTGCAAGGGGTGTGTAAAGTTTTGCATACCACTGTATATGCAAGTTGATCTTTATTTGCTAATTGTTTAATGGCTACATTACTTGACAGTTATTAAGTAACTATGCTTGTTTCAATAGATTAACTATTAATATAGTTGATCTTAACCTTTTTGACCTCGAGTCCCCTCCCTCCATTGTCCACACAACAATCTGAGGCCCCACTCATCATTTCCACCCAATTAAATTAGAGCTTGACAGAACTAAAAGTAAGATGTTTTATTTGTAACAATAACCAAAATGAATATTTCTAAATATGTTTCATTGTCATAACTTAAACTGCCTGCTTTGCCCTGTTTGAAAAAAAATGGAGACATTTTTAAGTCCCCTAGTTTAGAAACGCTATATAAGTAGATGCATTGTCGTATCTACCGCCCACTAGAGGATAAACCTCTGTAGTTAAAGTCTTGCCTCGTATAACGTTCTCGTTGGTTCCCAGATGTGCGTACGTCATCGCCGGGGGCGGAATACCAAACTCAGCCGACCAACGATTTGGCGCATGCAAATCTCTTTCAAAAAGTTCCCGGGAAATCTGAGTTTCGCGGGAGGACCTTTCGCGCGTAAACCTCATCCCCTACTTCATTGTCCGCTTCCTGGAGCCATTTTTCGCTCTGCTGAGAGAGAGCTCGTTCTGCTTTTTAATCGCTTACATCGGGCGTTTTATCATCCAGCGATCTCACTCATATTACACAAATGTATTCTCAAAACTGTGCTTTTTAAACATCTGTGACTATTTTAATTCCACTTTGACGGATTTCGTAGAAAACGAACATTAAAGCACAAGTGGGACAAAGGGAACCTGCGCCTCTAAACATCATGAGAAAAGGGGGTTCCTCGGTCCCAGGACAAGTAATGCTGTCGGGCTTGAGGAGTTCTCCCCGTGAGCAAAACGCTGTTTTTGGAGTCGTTTCCGACCGACGGTGTGTTTATTCCAACGCGACTCGACTACAAATAAACACACCGCCGCCGACGAATAATGTTTGTTTGCCAGAGGCTTCTGTTGACAGTTTGTACACAACTCCTCTGCAAGGACCGACTCATGGGACAGGCCTTCGACCCACATTAGGACGACCACCGGTAAAAGTCCGCTTTTATTCTGTCATCTGTCGTTGCGTACATTCTCAATCTGCAAACCTTGAATTGTTAGGCTAGCCCCTTTAGCTTTCCCCGGCTGTCATCATGGCTACCGGTGGAGTTTATTTGTGTATGCTAAATATTTAAAACAAACAGGTTTGTTCTGCTGTTGTTTATAAACTGTAAACTTTAGATGTTTAAAAATATAAAAAGTGCAACATAAGTCTAACGACGCGTGACGACTGTGCACTACAAACACGTAACATTGTGTATTTCCGTAACGTAGTCGCTGCAAATGTTTTTCTATATTACTTAAAACATACTTAAGATTTACTTAGTGACAACTAAACTTAAAATTAAATGTAACATTCTTAGTCAGTGACTTGAAACAATACGAATAAAGTAGCAGTCGATTGTATGTATTGTTGATGCATCACTGAACTTCATATAAATGACGTTTTGCTCATATAAACTTGAGGGTTGCTGTTGAAACTCGCTCTTTACATAATAGGATGATATTGAGAGTTGTAAATAAATTTGAGTTCAGACGATTGAATTGAAGTCTAGGCCCTGGTTTGTTTTTCTTTGCATGGGGGATGGAGTCGTTTCTGAGCTCAGGGACTTTGCTTAGCTGAATGCTAACGCTTGTTTTTTTTTACAATATTTCATTATAATCTATAGTTCTGATAACGTAAATGTATATCCAAGAAAGTTAGTCGATTGCTTTCAGATCATGCCTAAACTAAATGCGCACACTTCCCACGCTACGACAGCTGTGTTTTTGCAGAATGTATTTTGTAAAAAATAGATCCAGAGTCCCTCATTTATCTCTTAAATTTTAAAAGTTTCAGGTGCTTTGTTAGGTTTTAGGAATGGGGACGGCCATTGTGCATCTTTGTTTTCTCTTGCATTTAAAGTGCAAAAGAAGAATTGTAGAATGTAATGTTGTATTTGTCATTTTGGAGGTTTTTAAAGATCGTACTCTTGGTTTTTTTCTTATTGTTACATGCCTCTATCGGTTTAGCCTTTTCATGTTCGAAGTCCAGAGGCGGACCTTTCAATGGATCTGTCAGTTTTTTTTTAATGGTCTTCTGTTTTTCTCACATAGGCTAAAAGGAGGCTTGAACTAGACATTACAGACCATCAATATAGTGAGCCAGCTAAAACTCTTCGAAGTCGCAAAGGACCTCTTAAACTGAAGGTTCCCAAAGGTAATACTCTAAGCGTGTCATTTTGCAGGCATGCGCTATAACAACATACTAATAATGTAAAATGTTTACTTCTTAATAATTCAGTGCCAGAGACTGTCTACTGTTGGAAATTTATGAGTGACTTTTGCATTTTAGCCCCTAAAACTCCACCGGAGAAGACTCGCTACGACACGTCATTGGGCTTCTTGACCAAGAAGTTTTGTCAACTGCTGGCCGAGTCCTCGGATGGTGTGTTGGATCTGAATAAAGCTGCCATTGTGCTCAATGTTCAGAAGAGACGTCTTTATGACATCACCAACGTGCTGGAGGGTGTCCGTCTCATTAAAAAGAAGTCTAAGAACAACATCGAATGGCTGTGGGTTATTTACAATGACATCACAATGATTTATTTTGACTAAATCTTGTAAAATTTCCAGACACTGACTGTTGGGTTTTTTAACCGTACTATAGTAAATATTAATGTATACTAGAGTTCTTACTATTTGTTGTTAAGTTTACTCTATTTAGTTTAGGATGGCATTTAACTGTTGAAATGTTGTTCAGATTTTAATTTTTTTCGCATCTCTAGGGGTTCCAGTCTGCCGTCAGAGGATGGACTGCCGTCTTCACCGATGTCCAGTCACAGTCTGGCCAGAGAGATGCTGGAGCTCACTCAGGAGGAGAGACGTCTGGATGAGCTCATTCAAACCTGCACGCACAATGTCCAGCAGATGACGGAGGAGATCCACAACAAAAAATATCCTTCACATGCAGTTTGTTTAGGTATTTAGTGCGTATCGGGGAAGTTTTGAGGAGGAGCTTGAGGTGTCTGCCGTTTGTCCTTAACTGTTCTCACATATGCCTATGTAACATATCAAGACATCCGAAGAATAAAAATCCTAAAGGATCAAACGGTCATAGCTGTCAAAGCACCTTCAGAGACGAAGCTGGAAGTGCCAGACCCAAAGGAGGTAATGTTTTGACTTTCACTTTGGGCACTTCACCCATGAGAATTTTTTTTTTTTTCTTGTTTGAACACAAACCTGTGGAACACAAGATATGTTTTAAATTATCTCTGTGGTTTCATTGGTGTTAATGGGGGCAAACGTTTGTTGGTTACCAACTTTCATATTGTGTTGTCCATGCTTGTTTACTCCTCGATCTTTATTGAGCTCCTTTGGTTCTAATCAAGATATTTTATTCTATTGGACAAGAGTTAAACTGAACATTCATGACTTTTAATTGGATCTTTATACTTAAACCATCTTTGCAATCATATTTCAGAGTTTACAGGTGCATCTAAGCAGCTCCAAGGGTCCCATTGATGTCTTCCTCTGCACGGATGGTGGAGACTCAGGCAGTCCAATCCACAACGGCCTCGACGTGAATGGAAATCACACAGCGTTTTTCAAAGTCTCTCAAGGCAAGAACTCCCACGTTTGGTATAATTACACTTACAGTACAAATTGAGCTTCATCGTAATTGTATTTCCCATTCTTTGTCCATTTAGAAAGCCCTTCGGGTGGCACGGCCGATGTTGTCAAGATGAACGGCAGTTACAGTTATGGGTCCTCGGCTGGCAGCGCACCCATGTCACCCCTCAGTTCTTCCTTGTCCTCCATCCTCCAGCAGCCGGATGACTCCATTCCCTTCGTGCCACTGTCTCCTGCCCTGCTCTGCGACGAGTACATGTTGGGTTTGGGTGATGAGCAGGGTATAAGTGATCTATTCGACTCCTGTGATTTGGACACGCTGGCATTGGATGACCTGCTCAGGATATGAAGGTTCCTGTTGGTCAAAGATGGTTGCAGGTCCTCAGTTCCTGTGTTGACCTGTAGCTCATGGCTCGCAGGTTTTTGTGCTTTCACCAGTTTAATTGGTTAACAAACCTTTTTTTGTCTCCCAAAGCGATGCTTGGAGGCTGTTTTATGGATGGGTATCTGTACCCAGATAATGTCATTTTTAATGTTATTGTAGTGTGGCCGGTTGCTCTCATTGGTGCTTGTGATGATCAACTATAATTCTTAAAGGGATAGTTCACCTAAAAATACAAGTTTTGTCATTTGTAGACCCTCGTGTCATGTGGGTCTTCTTTCAAACACAAGATATTTTGAGATCTTTCAGTGTGTCCTGTCTGTACAATGGAAGTCAACGGGGGCAAGTGTGGTTTGGTTACCAACATTCTTCATAATGATCATCTTTTGTGTCCTGCAGAAGAAAGTCAGTCATACAGGTTTGGAATAGCATTGTTTAAGTGATGATTTTTCTTTTATGGGGGAACTATCCCTTTAACCCCTGCCAGTAATGCCGAAAGGTTCTTCAGAGTGTTTCTGTATGTCTAGTCAGATTTTTTTATTGAATAATCCTAAAAATAAACCCAAATTTATATGGCTTAAATTTGGGTGCTGTTACATTAAGTTGATGCTTTTAGCCACTACGGTTTATCTCAGGGTACAGATAAAGGAGTGAAAGCTTTATGTGGTCATTTTGATGAATTTAAGAGTACAGAAAGAGGTTTTAGACACTACTTTCCTGAACTGTAGTCTCATCCATGATACCAAATTGCTACAAAAAATAAGTTCTTGCAAAGAAATGAATTTGGCTGATGTTTTCTCATTCATTTGCCACGGTACATATGTCTTGTATGTAATGATTCTGTGTTTGGATACAATGCTAAATTTGGAAGTGACCCTCATCTCTATTCCCTTAAGAATGAATGTATTTCAGTATCTGAGTTGCACTGAAGACTTGAATCTTATGAAGCCATCATGCACATCAGATCAGTGTTGAAGACTTCGATTTTTTTTCCTGATCTGATTTTTGTAGATGGCAAACACTTAATGGTCCCCCTAACCATTTGTGATTGACTTAGTTCAACCTCCTTCCCCAATCCTGAGAAATGTTTGGAAACACGTATCATTTTATCGCATCTGTAGTGTTGTACCTCTTGTACTTTTTAGGAAGTTCGACTGTTTAATGCTTCAAATGTGAAGTAACCTAATGCAGTTTTGCTGTTGTGAAACTAAATTATTGTAAATAATGAATATGTGCTAATGCTTGCTAGTTCTTAGGTCCGTCAGTGGAATGAGGACGTATGTCATGCAGCCATATTGTGTAGAAATAATTTGTAAACGGTTTGCACCAGTATGTAGATAAATGATTTTTTTGTGATTGAAGCATCTTATGTGCCTAATATTTTTGCACAGTACTGTATTCTGAAATGCAATTAGTGTTTAGGGGGGTTTTCTAGTTAGAAAGGCATTTTTGTTTTGTGTGTGTGTGTGTACGTGTGTGCGCGCGTGTTGAGAATTGATATTTTATGCGGAATGTGAACTGCATACAAAGTTTGAAATGTTTTTTTAATAAAGTTATGAATTTCTGCCATTATTGCTCTTTCTGTGTCTGTGTGGTATATTGTGACATTTAGAATCAACTGAAGGATTGTGTGCATTCGTTTGCAAGCTATTTAATCCGCTTCTAAAACACGCATGCATACATTAGACAAAAATAATGTATGCTGAAACTGAAGATTTGAGAAGAGTTTAGAAGTCAAAAGATATGTAGTATACAATGCAAATTAATTCTTGGCCTGAAGGGGATGTAGTTAAAAGGACAAAAGATCTTATCTATACCAAACTTGAAATAAAAGCTCAGGGAATAAAAATTTTTTTACGGATTTTATCTGCTGGATAAGCTATAGGTTACATTTCTCAGTGATGTCTGTTATAATGACTGTCCTCCCTTTACTGGCCATTAGATGGCATGTTCTTCAAGTAAATGACAGAAACACTTCCACAATTGAAAATGTATTGCTCTTTAAGTGTAATGCTATTTAAAGGATAGTCCTCCTCAAAATGAAAATTATCTCATTTACTCACCATCATGTCATTCCAAACCTCTATGACTGTCTTCTGCCAGTGTAAACTAGCCCTTTTAATTGTATTCTCGTAAACCGAATAAGTGTATATTTTCTTTTACCACATGCTTGACCAATGTGCATTGTGTTCCACTACAACATTATTGATGGATCATATTAATAGTCACATGTAATGCTTTAAAAAAAATAAAAGATCTGATATCCATGCATTGTTTGTCCTGAAGCCGATGTGAACGTAAAAGTAAATATTTCATTTCACATTAGGATTGTTTGTTTTTTAACCATAAGCATGAAGAAACAGACTGTCTTTTTCTTCTAAACTCTTTTCTTTTCACATTTAGGCCAGCATGCCTTAGTTCCTGCTATAGACCAGTGGCTGTCTGCTCTTTGTCTGCGCTACACTGAATGGGAAGGCAAACTATGATGTAATTTGTTCTTAGTAGTCTTGATTTCGTCTGCCGTTAGGGGGCACTGTTGAGACACCAAACAGGCCCCAGACACTTAACCCAATTCCCCAGTTTTGCTTGCCAGACACAAGGTTCATGGAAAGTCACAGATTTTTATCAGTGATTCGGATGATAGTATGCATCCAGCAGTTAAAACAAATGGCTGCAGCTGTTCCCATTGGTTATGTGAAAACTGATATTTGTTTGCCTTTCATCACTTTCTCATTCAGCTGCTGCTGTCCACACATGCATTGGGAAATTTTAGCCGTTGTGGCAAAGCACCATTTCACTCAACTGAAATCTATTTTAAATCCCATGTGCTTGTATTTCCTTGAACCTTCTTTTCAAATGTAAATGTTTCTTCTAAAACTTCTTGAGCACTATAATGTATAAAACCAAATGCTTCCCACAATTGCTTTACATGCAGTGAATCTTCAGAACCAAAACTTCTCAAACATACACACACAGCGTATAGATGCCACACGTGCGTTTAAACTCAAACTCATCGTACCTCAGCGTACGATGCTCCTCATTCATAAAAGCAGACGCCGTGTTTTGATGAACACCGATTGGCTGGGGGGTAGACTACACTGCGATTCGCCGCATCCTATGCGACCAATCAGAAGCAGGCTGCTCTCCATCCTCTCTGCTCTTTCTGTTTCAGGAGTGAATCTGATGAATAAACCGGATCTTTTCTGCACACTCTGTCTGTAGCTGCGGTCAGAGGTCTGTCGTACAGTCTAAACGAAAAACACAAGATTATTATTGCATTACAAACATTGCGGATAACAAATGCATCACTGTGGGCTCATAAAACACTAAATACTTCTGTTCTAAAATCAGCTCGAGTCCCGTCATGCAGAAGGTTTTCATGGTGTCTGCGTAGTAAGAAAATCACTCATAAAGTCAAATGGACATATACACAGTATTTATACAGTAGCAGATATGTGGGCAACCGAATGACTGTTATAATGTTAAATTTGACAGAAAGTACTTCTAATATGTAGGACTATTTTTCAAATACCTGGTAGGCCTCTAAATTAAGATATTTGGTTAAATAAGCATTATGTATATCAAGCCAGAGTTATGTTTGTGAATTATAGGGGTTAGCCAGATGGGAACATGGGTCTTTTTTTTTTTAATTTCGTGTGAAATAAACAGATGTCTGATATTTAAACCCAGATGCTAAATTTGAAGCCGGACAGCTGCCCCTTAAGACTATTATCCAACAACCCAAAAAATTAGCCCATACTGACCAACTTTAGCAGGTCTGTCCGAATTTCAAAGACAAAAATGTGTCTGAAAATATTTTTCATTGATATAACATCAATGAAATGTTGAATAAGCTATACGTACATTCTGCACGGAAAAATTCAGGTTCATTTGATTTCAGGATGTAAGACAGAATTCAATGTAATAAGTATGTCTAATTGAGAAGATTATCTTTCAAAGGAAATAAAACCGAATTACTGTACTATTATTATTGCCAGGATTGACATTTTAAGAACCTCTTGTAAAAACATTCAGTTGCCCAGAATATTAAGTTCGTTCATATCCTTCCTAAATTACAAAAATAAGCATTTCTTTCGTATTAAACTATAAAAATTACGACATTGAGTAAGTGTGAACAAATCTGTGATTTTGTGCCTATTTGCTGAGGTGCAGAGTTGTGGGTGTGTAACTGAAATGAAATCATAATAGCACAGTTTTTACAGTGTTATTCAGCTACAAGAAAAACGGTAGTTTGTCTGTTTCCGTGTTAATGAAGAGTAGAAACGATGTCAAAAGCCAGTTCATGAGCTTGACAGGCTTGAGGGATGAAACTACATTTCCCATAATTTCTAGGTGTATAAATAATTGATTACGCACCTGCGCGAATTTCCCTCTCATTTTTGTTTTAGTAGAAGTTCTACTCTTTCGTATTGCTAGAAAACATATACAAAACAAAGTAAAGAGAATATAAACAAAATATCCAGGTGTAAAATAATAATTCACAAGTAAGCACCAGCTCGTTTGAGAGAATTCCTGCACTTTCAGTTATCATGATAGCAGTCATCAACACCTGTAGTAGAATAATCACAGTGGCAGTGAATTACGAAAATATAAAGATGCTGACTCCGATTGCACCTAAAGATAACAATGAATACAGCTGTTTAATCATTAAAAGCAGTTCGAGTACTTTTCTTGGATTTATAACGGGACAGAGCAGCTCAGGTGGAAGACATTGACAAGGCCTTGATCCGAAACCCTCAGGTGACACACAGCTCTGATGCTTTACGTGACTCCGTCTCAATATACAATATTGCCTCAATACACACCAGAAAACCCTAAGAAATAATAAAATAAGATGTAAGTAATGGAAGTGGCTATTTGAGATGAGGTCATGCTATGATCCCCCTTCGTAAGCACCAATTGGTGAGTGCCCTTATGAACAGGCTTGCCACAGATATGCAACGCTGTGCTTGAGACAAGCCAGTTTTTATATTTGGAACAGTAGATGACAATTAATGTGTACACCAAAAAATGTTAATCTTATAAACCCGGATATAATGCAAAATAAAGGTTTAGGTTTAGTAGGGTTAGTTTAATGCATAATGCTTTTGTTGAAGAAAATACCTTTTCAGTAAACTGACTTGATGTGTCGACAGACCAGCTGCTGTCTAAATCCTTGCACCAGAGGGAGATGAACCTGAACGTCTTGTGTAGCGGGTGCACGCGGCATGCCCGCCCCACCTGCGAACCCCTGATACAGTGAGAGGACGGCACAAGCTTTTCTCAGAAGTGGTCCCAGATCTGGTCATTTGCATTCCATTTGCATTCAGTTGCCCCCCAAGCCTGTTAGTAATGTCAAGACGGCAAATGAACTAGTTTTCAGTTTGCGTCTCATTTGCATGGGAACCGCTTAACCGGGGTTGTTCGGCTAGGTGACCTTAATTGCCTTCGTCCTTGCGCAGGGAGAAAGCAGCCTCTGATTGCAATTAATTTCATTAAGGAAAGTATCATTATGACCCAGAGAATACATTTGCATGCTGTCATGATGGGGACAAGCAAGCTGTTCCCAATCAAGTTCGCTTTTGCGCATGTAGATGTTCTGTCATACTTTTCGTAAGGATGAAAAATTAGGCCGGGCTATGATGAGTGTTGCGTTCATCAGTGCGATCAATCTCACTCAGATAAGAAGCAGATGCATTCATTACATTAGTGGGGGAGGCTCATAGTTTTGCGGAGTTAAGCGGTCTGGGTTTCGCCACTGGTTAATCTGATGCTTTAGTTTAGTTGTCACTGTCTCGGGAAATGTCAGAGGGCTGGGTTTAGGGAATAAACATGTTTAAATCGTTTAGCTGTCATTGTCGGGACGTTTTGAGAAAATGTCCTCAAGAGTTACAAAGGTGATAGCTTTGCACTCACTTATACAGATGAGTCCAGAAGTATGAAACGTATGTTGAAAACGCGATATTCTCACCCTTATATCATTACAAATCTGTATGACTTTTTCTTCTGCAGAACATAAAAGAAAACATTTTGAAGAATGCTGGTAATTAAACAACATAAGCCACCATTGACTTCTATTGTATGGGCACTAAACCTCTGCGACATTTCTCAAAATATCTTCTTTTGCGTTCCACAGAAGAAACAGTCGCATACAGGTTTTGAACAACCCGAGTGTGACTAAATGATGACATCATTACATTTTTTTGGGTGAACTTTCGCTTTAACCAAATTTGCGACCAAGTCTTTTGTACAGTTGGTCAGGTGCTCTTTGGAACGTGAGGTTGTTACAATCCAGTTGCATTATAAACAGAAAAGCTCAGAATTTGTTATAACAAGCAAATTTTGGTCCCCAAGAACCAAGAAAGACATTTTGGGGTTAAAACGACACGAGAGCGAGATAAGTAAATAATGACAAACAACTTTTATTTTTGACTGAACTGTTCCTGTGTCATACTTTTGGACCATTCCATCCATTTTTTCTTCTTCTAAAACACCATAAACACGTGCCACCAAATTGATTGAACACACAATTGTGTGTCTACGTGTGTGTGTGAGGGCAACAGAGTATATTTTCCTTCCTCCTCAGGGTAGATTTGTAATTAAGCTTTTGGGTTGAGGCTTTTCTGCTTGGCTGGAGCTCCAAAAGCTTTGGAGTGAGAGAGAGAAACAGAGAAGGAGATAGAGGGAGAGCGAGCAGAATCATAATGACACCGATCCTAGTGGAGTGTGAAATTCACCTCCGAATCCATACGCCGATCACTTCTCTCTCTGAGGCTCCGGTGCCCAACACAGGGGTCTACTGAGCCTTTTAACCCCAACCTCTGGAAGCGAGTTATTCATTCATTCACCGCCATCATGGGTCCTCTGATTGCTCTGACGCCTCTAATAAATGCTCAGGTTGGGTTTTGAGGGCCGCAGTCTCTAGCAATCTGAGAATCTCTTTCCGCAGAGATGGTTCCTTTCCTTCAGGGTGGGAGTTCGCGGAGCGGAACGTGTCGGATCCACGAGGGGGATAGAGAACGGAGGAGATGTGAGGGACATACCTGAAGGGCTTCCATTGATGAGAAACGGCTCCTCAATAACATTGTTTTTGACCACCTCTGAGAATATCGGAACTTCAGGGTGACATGGATGTCGTGGTAGCTTTACAGCACCCATGCTTTGATTTCTTCTGTCGACTTAAAGTAGAGTCCGACGATGTGGTTTTCCACTACATTTGTCCTGTACATTGAAATCGCTGCACCATTTCGATACAGTAATTGAGCCGAAGTGGCAAAATGTCCACGGGATAGAAAATCCTCAGAGATTTATGTGACCGAAAATCAATAGAAGTCTTTTATTCGCACAACAACACTCAGCCTCTTGTTTGGTATCATGAAGCAACGCTCAGTTGTAGGTTTCCATCTCCTTTATTATTTTAGTGATTGTTTCGAAAGCAAGCGTCTGTCTTGCTATTGTTCTTACCCAGGCTTGGGGATCTGAACAAACTTTGACCTTAAGCAATGAACTTTGGCACATAACTCGCACCATTTGTGCTAGAGATGTGAATTACACTTCAAATGGTGCTGCTTTTTGATGTTTTCTAGATGATCAGGCTTATGGTTTTCATCTGGAAGATGATAGGGGTCGGCAATTTCTTCGGGCCAGTAAGCAACCCCCAAATCACTATTGCAACTGTAATAAAACATAACTGTGCTGCAAAACGTAACTCAAAACACATAGCAATACTCTGACAAAACCCATGTTTGGGCCTACACGATAGATCGAAATATAAAATGTTTTGCAAAGACTGAATGATCTTAAAGAAGTCATAAATCCAAATCTTTCAGTGTTTAAGTGCTATAATCGGGTCCCCGGTGCATCTAGCAACCCAGAAAACTCAAAAAATAAGATCCCAGTAAGTTTGTTTTGATGAACCTATCCCTGTAAGCATGTGAGAAATCGAGCCGTTCAGATTTTGCTCCTGTTGTGATGTAAAAGTAGATATTTTGTAGAATGTTGGTAACCAAATAACATTGGATCCCATTGTATCGATGGACCCAAGATCACTGAGAAATTTTTCAAAACGTCTTTTATGTTACTTTCTAAACGATGCCACTGATGAATATTTTTGTTTGTCCGTTTCATTGAGAACATTGACATTTTTGTTTGTAGTGGAAAAGTATTCTAGACTATACATGGTAAAATGGAAATGACTGGTTCTTTGCAGACACAAAAATGGTTCTTCTGTGGCATCACTCAAATTCTCTTTAGAAAATGTACAAATTATACCGATTTCAACTTAATATCACGTTTTCACAATATAAATTGTTTTTTAAGTAAGAACTCCCTTTTTAGGTTGCACCAAGTAAACAACTTCAGATTCATTGATATGTAAACATGATTTAGGTATGTTAAAGTAAAAATCTACATTGCAAGTTACACTCATAGTACACAGGTATAGTTGGTATAGTTGGTCTAATGCAACCATACTCCGTCATCTTTAACGTTAGTACTGCCACATAATGAGTGAACAATCTCAGTGAGGCATATGTATTGCCTGTGAGGTTTGCACATTCTTTCCATGCAGTGAAGCTTTTTGTATTGCTACTTTGGGCTATTTTGGTGCACGTCTATGTGTCTATAGAGGGCAACTGGCTTTCAGCTCTTAAAGCCAGAAAGCAAGCAGATATCTTGAGCACTCATTGATCTTTCAAAGCCTTAGGGAGACTTGTGCGGTAACTTGCTTCGACCACTACCACGCTTTTTAACGCAGGCACGCAGTAAACCTGCTCAAACAACCGGTTCCAGACGTGACAGTTGACCTATGCATGTATTTACTGCTGATTCTCTCGCCGTAACGCTTCATTTCTCTCTTGCGCTTCTCTCCAAATGTTAAGTAACTGTCTACAGTTGGTGTTGTGTCTTATATAAGTTTGTATAGAGGCCAGGTTATTTGTTGTGAAACATGAAGACGGCCCCTTGCCGAGTGTTTCTTGTGTTCAGCCAAGCTTGAATGTCAGGCCCCTTAACTATACCGTGTGCTTTTTTTAAAAAGCATTTCTCAGGATCGACGCAGAGTTGCTTTAGGTTTAGAAGAATAGATTAGAGTCAAAAACTCCCCATCGGGGATGATTCATCATAAATGTATATTAAATAAAATTGATATTTTATTGTATGTTAATTGTATTAAAGTATTGATTCTTTGTGGAGGTCTACAGGAAGTTAAGTTTGGGCCACATAGCGTTTGTTTATGTTGTTCCTACTGAAACTGCTATAGCTTTCTAGAAAGAGAATGAACTGGTTCTTTAAGGTCGCTCTTTCTTAATTTCCTAATGCTTGGCAATAAAAACATGCTTCCATAAATTCCTAACATCTGCTGTTTGTTTACCCTTAAGCGGGTGTGAGCCGAGTTTGTGTTGAGGGGTGAAGACCCATGACTCACATAACCTGACCCTAATAACATGGCAGTGAAGGTGCCTTTTTCATTGTGTGCCTTCCTGAGTCACGCAGGACAATCGCCCAAAGATCCACAAGGTTAATATATTTAAACAAGCAGACTCATTTTTGTTTGTGGAAAAACATTAGATAGAAAAAAGCACAAGATCCTCCCCAAATTCCCCTGTAGGAACATCAGAAAGCTCTCAGTCAGATGGGGGTTATAGAGTTTAGGCAGTTAGTTTAAATGCCAGCCCTGGTTTCCTCCCCTGTGGTTGCCATGAGTTCATGGAGTTGGTATGGAGCCTGGCACGGAGGGTTTTTCCACACGGCTTTAGTGTGCCAGTTCATCTGCCCTTCGGTCATTGTGGTATTTTAGGGTGTTTGTTTTACTAGAACGGTCTAATTTTTAATGTCTTGCACACTGACCGTGTCACGCTTGCCAAGTGCATACACACACACGCACCAGACGTATGCACGCACGCACACACACACACACACACACACACACACTACGTTGTGTTTTAACCAGGTTTCAATATTTTATGCATATAAATGACATGTCTAAGTATCTGAAAAAACAATACCTAATGATCTGCGTTATATTTCACTATGATAATAATATTAATAATATATTGTTTTAATATTTGGGGGGTAAGGTGAGAATCTCAGAGGGGTTGAAAATCTTTGACATATTGGCATGGTTCTTTACCTTACGCTGTGTCATGTGAACGAGGAGTTAGTGAGTGTCTCGCATTATCTCTTGTAAGTGTGAATATGCTGTCGAGCTGTTTTTGCCAGTCAGAATACGTTAATGTCAGCCATATGTTTGACCTCTTTGGCAAAGAAACACAAACCAACTGCCATCTAAACAGAACCAAACTGCTGACTGCTGCTAAAGCCAGAGTGAACTCTCAGAATGCTTCAGTCAGATGAAGCCAGGTTGAAAAAGCTTACAGGAAAGGACGGAAACATCAAAGAAAGCTGCCGGAGTACTGAAGTGTTACAACTCCAGCAAACAGGTGCAGTGTATGGACAGTAAACAGTAAGGAGGTTATAGAAAAACTATGTAGCGACTGATGGTAACATGTGGTAAAATGTGGAAACTGACACTCTGTCATATGTATGAAAGCAGCCTGTGTATTGAATCTTCACTTTTTGAAGTGATCTTTGTGTACTATGTCACACCAGCAAAATATTACAAAACCCGGTTTGTGAACCGAGTGCCTCAGTGCTTCCCACCACATCAGTACTGGCACAGTGCAAGCACACTGAAGATCGGAAGAGTTCTGACTGGCACACGGATAATTTTGCTGAATTACATTTGTGGCGTGTTTGGTTAATTTTCTGTCTGGATTGGGGCTTGATTTGAGTCACTGCGAGGTGTGGGAAATGAAGTGTATTTTTCAGTGCCGTTTGTTTTTAAAGGCAAAACGGGAATATGAAATAAATAAAAAAAAGTAAAGATGGAAATAACAGAAATCTAATTAGGATTGGATCATTTAATTAAATTCTCTCTTCAGTAATGTGACCCAAGGGACTGCTGTAATTTCTCAGTCACATTGTGTTTTACTGTATATTAGGGGTGTGACGAGACACGAGACTGGGTTGATGAGAACGAGACGAGATTTTAAGACCTTTTTCAAAGAAGTCCTCAATGATGAAATGTATAGGGAAAAATGATTTATTCACCTCAACACAAAATGCAAAAAATGTAGGCATTAAAAAATAAACTTGTTCTTTATGAAATAAATTTAACTTCTATTTTAATGAATTATATTAAACCACAACAAAATGTGCACTCACACAAATGCTCCCAAATATATTTTGAGTCCGCAATTTCAATTTAGGGCCAAAATTTCGAGACCAGCACTCAATTGCGTAAAGGAAATTGAGTTCTCTGTCAGATCTTGTACCACGAGATCTCGTTTGCTTTACTTTCCACAGAAAAATATCTAAATCTAGAACCAGTGAGAGTGAGAGAGAATGTATATGTTCTGATCACCTGGGCCCCGTCGCAAGAAACCCCTTAGGGTAAGACCCTTAAAAACAATACTGTTATAATTAGAATTAAGGGTTTTCTTTCCCTGAGGGGTTTCATGCAACTGGGCCCTGACCTCTTTGGCATCTCCACATATATGTGCAGATATATAGAAAGAAACTCGCAGCCTGCAGGCTTTTACATTTGATGCATGCTTTTATTCAAAGCCTTTACAGTGCATTAAAGGTATACACGATTTTTTGTGTGTGTGCTCCATGGGGATTTGAGGCAGTGACCCATTACACATACAATGGAAGTCAATGGGGGCCAGTGTTGTTCGGTTACCAATGTTCCTAAAAATACACTGGCCTTCCAAAAACACTCTCTATTATTTCATTGGACTGCCTTTACGGCACGCATTCGCCATGGCATCGTCTCAAAAACTTTCTCCAATGTCACAACATTTATTCCCGTCCAGAGTTGCATTCACTTGGCCAAGATCTTGTATTGATGATGGGAGAGTTGGACCGCTGCACAAAGTCTTCTCCAGCACATCCCAAAGATTCTCAATGGGGTAAAGGTCTGTACTCTGTGGTGAACAATCCATGTGCGGAAATGCCTCATGCTCCCTGAACCACTCTTTCACAATTTGAGCCCGATGAATCCTGGCATTGTCATCTTTGAATATGTCTTAAACAGGAAGAAAAAGAAAAGAAAAAATCCATTGATAGAATAACCTGGTCGTTCAGTACATTCAGGTAGTCAGCTGACCTCATTCTTTGGGCACATAACACTGTTGAACCTAGACCTGAACAACTGCCGCAACCCCAGATCATAGCAATGCCCAGGTGGTGACTTGTTTTTTTGACGGGCAGTTTATCTATTTTTGTGTTCTGCAGAGGAAAGAAATTAATTCAGGTTTGGACTGAATAAATGATGAGTGAATTTTGAAGCATTGTTTTTATTACCTTACGTAATAAGGACCTTACCTTATGTTGTTTCTACAGTAGCTTTAAATGGACTAACTATTCTACAAAGCCCATTTCGTTAATATGTTATTAGGGTTGCACGATAAATCACAATTCCCATTCAAATCGTGATTAAATCTATGTGGTTATTAGAGATGGACCGATTGCAATTTTCTTTGCCGATTCCGATTTTATTATAAGTGAAACCTGCCGATTCCGAAACCTGCCGATACTATAATTGACAGTATATAAAAAAACATTAACTTTTCTTCAATACACTTTTTTTCATATTTTTTAATACCTGAGGAGGCTTGAAAAACAGGGATAGAAAAGATGCCAGATGCCGATAGGAAGACGGCATTTCCTGGTTATACGTGTGGTACTTCTTCTATGGAGTATTAGAGTTTCTGCGTGAGAGCCCCCTCTGGCTTTCGGATGCAGCTGCATTTAACCATACTTCACTGTCAAGCTGCGTATAAAACATTCCAGCCAACCGCCAAATAGCGTGCGGTTTCTTTTCGATTAATCATGCAGCCCTATACGTTATCTACTTCTGCAAAGACGTGACATCATCTTAGTCCTGTGTCAGCCACCGCAGTGATTAGAAAGAGAGTGATTAGCGGTGGATAGGGTTGTGCATGATTAATCGTGATTACCACTAAATCCTTATGCAGGCATCAGTTATTTTTTTAAAGCATAGTTTATCTGTGAAACACGGCTCTGTGATCAGTAGGAAATGCTCGATCTCAAAGCAGTGTGAGTTTGAGTCGCTTATAACATGCAGTTGAAAAAGCAAAATCCGTCAAACATTATCATTATAAATATACTTTATCATCATAAAAAAACCTGATGAGTCTTGCGGAACAGTGATAAAAAGATGTCCATAGGTATTTCCTAGGAGTATGGGGCTATGGACTTGTTCTGTGGGGCATATTTGGAGATTTTGCATGAGAGCGCCCTCTGGCTTTCAGACGCAGTAGCATTTTACTGTACTTTACTCACAAGCTTTGGTTGCAATTCACAACCTCACCACTAGATGCCGCTAAATTCCATACACTGGACCTTTAGGCGCACTCATTTTAGATGGGCTTCTGCAAAGATAAATTATTTATAAATAAATGTTTTGGCATTGTTTTTGATCTGTTTAATTCATTTGACATGTTTAAGCATTTAACATGTTTTAGCAAATAATAGTTCGATAACAACACAAGAAGGTTCAGTATATTGCTTTGCTCTTATGGTGACCCCTCACAATTGCTTTTTGGTGCAGGAGAACACACAAATGAAAACTGGCCCCTTTCAGCAAGCTCAGGGTGGAGACGAAGAGGGAGGTGTGAGCAAGACGGACAGGGAAGAATTAAGAAGCAAATTCTTAGTGTCATGCGAGGACAGCTCTTATACAATACCACAGAATTAGTGGGAGTTTGTAGGAAGCGTCATATTTTTTTAGTTCACGAGTCGACCAGATTTATCCCCAGATCCCTCGTGTTTGGCCCCTTCTGAATAAAATGAATTGTGCTGTGGTGTTTAATGGGCTTCGAAATATCTCTTTCTCATGCCCTCTGTTTTCACTGGAACTTTCCATTCTGCATTTTTTTGTGGCTTGACCTTCTTATAGCTTGATTCTCGGTGACTGGCATACTGAACGAATTCTGAATCCAAGACGTGTCTCGATGTGCCTAGTCTAAATGGAGCAAAATTAGACAAGTGGCCCACTAACTGTTTTTTTTCCACTGATTTGCAGATGTTTGCCTCTTTTGCATGTGTTTGAGTTGGTACACGTGATCAGGCCTTTCACCGGTGAATGTAAGAGTCCCACCAACTCTAGGCATGTCCTCTGGGAACAACAACAGTTTTTAACAGCTGTTGGTGGTGGGAAGTCTGGCGTGGTCTTCTTGACGGTCGCCATTGAGCATGTGGAAGTCCAGTGCACACGTGTAAAATAAATTTTGTGAAGTTTGTCCTTTCTTAGAACACGACTCTCTTGCTCAACTTTGTACTCGGGTCTCCTAAGGGCCGTCTAGAGCTTTCAGCATGAGATTGTTACTTAGGTCAAGTGTTCTGAAGCAGAGAGTCACTTTCTCTTTCCCACCAGACAAGCAGTAAGACTCACCCTTGACCACAGACAGTGTGAATGAATGGAGAGGACAACAGTCTCTGGCACACCACATTAACAACAAGGCAATGCAGTATTCATGACCGTAATACCCAAAACATGACCGTCTCTGGTGGGATCTGGGTTCGCCTAATGCACATATGTTGTTTGCTCCTCTCTCTCTATCTCTCTCTCTCTCTCTAGGCTCACTCACTTGCTTCGCATCTTTCCTCGCTGCATCACTTTTCTTCTCTCCCCAGAGCCTCTTGTCAGGAACTGGAAAGCTAATAAACATCTGAAGCATGAATAAAAGAAGACAAGACTTAAAGGGCTAAAGATCGGCATGGTAACACTGACAACAACCTCTCGCGGACACTGGATTCGTTGTAGGGATCTCCGCTATTACAGTATACATTTACAATAGAATTGGAGCTGAAGGGATAACTCAACTCAACTCAACTCAACTTTATTTATATAGCGCTTTTTACAATTTTCATTGTTACAAAGCAGCTGTACATGAGACACATTTAATACAAGTATGAATTCTAAAGCAGCAGATAATGTATTAAGAAGAGCCAAGGCCACTACTGGGGATGTATTTCAGTAGCATAAAGGGGATTTTTCACATTTCAGAATACAATATTGTGATATATTCACTGTAAACCCAGATTTGTATTTTACTAAACAGATTAAGTTAATTTTACTTAAATGTGTCTGATTTATAGACATTACTTCTGATTAAGCTTAACTTTTTCATGTCCTTTATTATTGTAATAGTGTTTTAAAGTCCATTCAGTAGTTTCTACTCAAACAAACTGAGTTTGCATTACTTAAACATGTGTCATTTCTTTACATTTCTTATGAATTCTGAGTGAACTGTACTTTTTAATGGCCTATCTTATTGAAATTATGAGTTTGAGCTCAAACAACTCAATATCATCCAGTTTTGCCTGTTACCAATAGCAAAGGATTGACGTCACCAATGCAATCGCCTTTTATGGCATTGATGACTCTGAACTTTTGAGATAGAACATAGACGGAACAGAACAAAGACAAAGAGTTCACCTGTATTGAAATTTTCGACAACTGGCGTTCTAGCAAGCAAGTTGTTTGACCAAAGTTTGAAGAACTTCGATAGTGAACCGAGTTTAGACACAAAACGTTAAATTGGTTGCATACCGGTGCAGTACCGACTTTTAACTGAGGTAACTTGGCTAGCAGTATATCACGAAAGTGAGTACACCCCTCACATTTTTACAAATATTTTATTTATATAAATATATATCTGAATATCAAAGTTTAATTTCTATAGTACTGTAGTAAGTCAAAATACGGGGGGGGACAGTTAACAGGCTAGCAAGGACGCTAACCAGCTAACTCTGTGTGTGTGAACATGTGTTCACTGGCAACGTTAGCTAGCGCCAGTAACGGAAATCCTATGTCGCTCCCAGACAGCTGATTAAAGTTGAGCTGAGCCCGACACCTGAAGCAGCTACATATCGTTAGCTCAGCCACAGACCACGGACCAGTGAACGTCCCGGTAAGTTGGCGCAGATCCTTGTTACCATGTTAAAGCGGATTCTATTGTGTGACACTTATTACGAGTACGAGGAGTCCGGCCGGTCAGTGAAATTGAGCTTTGCGACGTCGTGTCCGCTTTGTGTACGCTTCGAGTCCGCCACGGTGTCCGGGTACGGTACTCAGTCACACAATAGAATGCTTGCCAGGCAATCTTCATGTATTCATGCTTTAATCTGACACCGAACTGATATGTCCGCTCGACTCTAAACTATTTTACTCTGTTGCTTCCAGACAGCTAAAGTTTAGCTGAGACGGTGAAGCAGCTAGCGACAGAACTGCAAACATCATGGTAAGTTGGTGCACACTAGCTCATATTATTAGTTAGCTAATTTGCATTCATTTCTAGATTTTTTTTCTTTTTATGATTTGTCCCACTCTTAGATGTCATGCCTCTTTAAGTTTTTGTTAATAAGATAATGTTAGCTTGTTGGCTATTGTGTCAAAGCCAATTTCAAATAGTAATTTTACAGAAGCTTTTCATTTTTTTACTTTTGCTAGCTGAAGATGGATTTGACATTCGCTCTTCGAAGGAATGGAGTTGTGAAGTACAAGCCTGCCATCACCCAGATATGTCAACGTTGGCCAACTCTCTTTACTGAACAACAGGTAGGCCTATAGATTTGTATCATATGCTGTATTCTACAAAACCCCTCAGAGGGGCTTCGTAGTACTCATCAAAATTGTTTTAAAGAGTAATACATGCAGACTGGGTTGTTGCATAAAAAAAATCACAACATGGTGTCAACTCATTTGAACATGAACATGTTCTTTGTTTCAGGTGTGTCTGGAGTTTAGCAGGCTGATTGGTAAGAGCCAGAGACGAGAGTTCTACGAGGCCCTAGACCATAACAGTCCCAGGCTAATGGAAATCTTCAAGGCAAAGAGCGGCCTCACAGGGCAGGTCTTGGCTGACCTGATGCGACAAACAAAGGTTAGTTGATTTCCAACTCTTGCTTGAAAGAGAGCACATGTGGTGTAAATAAATGTAATGTCTTAATACGTAAATGGCTCTGCTGTGTATTATTGATTATGTGTGTGCACATAGTGTTCAGGGTAACATATGGACACCTTTTTGAGTGTGTGATGCCCTCTCTTCTCCCTCAATCCACCAGGCTTCGGATGTGACAGAAGTCAGATGCCTTGTCCTCAGCGGGCTTCCTATCATTCTTAGCGATTTCTTTTTTTTTTTGTTATTGTTGTTTGAAAAAAAAACTTCTCTGGAGGAGGCATACTGTGTTCACCCCAGATCATTTGTGGATGCTTCTTGCACCTGTCCTGAGTGATTTTCTGTAGCGGTTTGCTGCACTGGGAATTGGGTGGACACTGGATAGGGCAGACATGTGGGCTGTGTACCTATAGAGGGTGCTTGTAGCACTATCTTGTCATGTTGATGTGATCATGCTATGTTCCCTTTTTCAGGACTTTGCTGATGAGGAAGGTTTTTGTACAATTCTGTGACAGTTGGGATCCTCTGCCATGAACAGGAAAAAATCACTCCACACACACAGTCCCTTCTCCACAATGCATCCTTAGTGGGAATCATCTTGGAGGGAAACATTGTGATGGATGTTGAGAGCCTGCCCCAGGCCATGTACATTGTCCTCGGACTTACATATGCACAGCATCTCAACTACCCAAACTACATGAAGAACACTTTAGATTTTTTTCAACTGGTACAAACTAGGTATCTTCAGTTACTGTAACTCGGTTATTAGTACTTTCAACTTAAATGTTCTATTCCATTCCATTATAGGCTCAAGTACATTGAACGTCGTCCATTTCACTTATTCAACTAATGCTTCATTACTTAAAATTTTTAAGGAAACGAGTTAACTTGATTTTTTTAAGTAGATTCTACTTATCCGGGCTTACAGTGTTGCCTTTTACTTCTGCAAATGCAATATTTTGCATATATCTGAAATGTGCTTGTGGTGATAGCCATAAAAAGATTTAATACATCTGCATGATAAAATAACAAAAACAAAGTTGACTTCAAACAGAATATTACACTAAAAAATATGATGTACTTTTTTAAATATTTATATTAATTTCACATTACGTTACAAATACTTTCACTCCAACCCTCCTCTCTTTGTCGAATTAGCGCTTTAACTGATAAAATAGGAAACAAAACTTCATAGAAAAAAAAATCTGAAACAATCCCATCTGTGATTAAACTGCACCGTGGCTGAGCAACTCATTTTTATATAAAAATTATGCCAAGAATAATATTTCATATTAAAAATGTATGTAATAAAAAAATAGATGGCATTTATGTTGAAATACATATTTTCATCACTTAACTATTTGTTGTAAATTTATGTATCTTAATATGCCAAATTAAGATTTTTTCATTATTATTTTGTCAAGAATAATCAAATGCTAACATATATTTTTGTTCAATTTATATTGTTATTATACTTATTATATTACTTTGTTATTAATTTTACAGAATGATATTTATTTGGCAATCAAAGTTTCCAAGTCAGATAGCATTATGGTCACTGTTGTAATAGGCTACTACTGTATGTTAGTGTATTTTTTGTATGCATTTTCACAAAAAAAGCATGACTGCAGATATTATTTCATCAAACTGCAATTTCAGAACTTCCCCAAATTGATCTAATCAGCTAATTTAAACGGATGTATCACAAGCAGTTTCTGACAATCTCATATTAATCTTGAGTACCTGTAGAGGAGTAGTGAGCGGTGACTATGCTGAGTGGTACGAAGACCATGGCCTTTGTTTCACTTGAAAATATCCCCCCCATCACACTGCGCACACACCAGTTTGAAAGGACTTGAGGCAAAAGTTTGATCAAAATTATATAAAAAGACTAAAATCAAATTCATGTTTTTTTTAACAAGTAGTTCACCCATTTTGGGGTGAAAGCGACTTGGCTTTTTGCTGTTGCGATGGCAATATCAGCTGCTTGATAATAAAAAAACATTGACATTGAAATTCAACATGAATTATAATAATACACAATAACAAAAGCCTTGGATTGCTATAATCCATGTCACGCTGTTCCCGAAAAAGCACCAGAGTTTCGCTTCTTCGTATCTATACTCTTTGGTGTGGGCATGCTCTTTCATCTCGCTCTCGTCAGAACACGTGTGTCTGCTTTTCCGGGAGAATTCTCCAATAACGGAGAAAAGTTGTTATGTAAATTTCATGTTTGAAAAAAACTTTTTACGAACGCCCGGGGTGTGAAGCGAGCACAGAAATACTACTTCATGCGTCCAACTCGTTTTTTGACAAGTTGACCATGTCAAGCATGAGAAGCCAGATTGTTTTAACAGTGTTAAGAAGTCCGAAAGCATGAAACACTGTGGCACCACCCCTTTAAGGTAGCTTGAGACAGGGCGACATCGCCACTGTGATGCTCTGCCACTTCATTTAAATGCCACATTTTCATTAAAACTACATGACTATACTTACCATTAACACGTGCGCAGAGCAACAAAACAAGTGTTGTTGGTGCTATTTTGAAGTTTCCTCTTAACTTTTTTCAAGAGCTGTTCGTGTTGTCCATTAGAGACAGCGCAAAGCTGTCCTCACCTCATCACTACCTGTCTTGGCCTTGAATACTTGCTTAAACACTTCTAAATGCCTCAAGGTGTTTCACGCAGATGAGTGTTTATTCAGCCCAACTGATTGACTGCTTCATACATGGCGGCTCACGCACAAAAAGCCACCGGGGGTCTTTATGTGGCTGGCGCGTGGCGCGGGCAGCATTCGAAATTGGGATTTTCTCGTGAAAAGCACCCACACCCTCTCGAAACCCAGCGATTCAGAAAGCGTCCGCGTTTGCTTAATTTTAAATAGAACTCATTACAAGTAGCCAGGCTTGGTTTTGAATAAAAACAGACTCCGCCGGTAATGATGTCAAATTTATCTTTCTGTCTAAATCTTTCTCTCCAGTGGTGAATTCGAATGGTTTCCCTCTTTGTCTTTTGCCCCTCTTGAGTGCCGAAAATAAAGAGGGGGGAAAAATACAGACAGCAACGAATTTTAATTAATTCTAATGAATATGCAAATTGCCTTGAATCCTCTGGATAATGTGGTCTTTTCAGTTGCATGTGATTCAATATTTGTAAAGGGCGCGAGTGTGAAAAGAGCGGGCGCGGGAAAAACACATCTTCCCCTGCAAACATAATCAGCACCTTATCCATCTGCAAGGCCGCACACAAAAGCCACAAAATACTTCCCATTTCTCCATTTAACACGCACGGTTCTGCTCCGTGAGCTCTTGCGTGGCCGTAAGGTTGGATTGCTTTAATGATTTGAATAATTTAACTTCACGCTGGATATCATCTTAATTCCTCCACCTGCTGTAATACACGTATAAGATCGCCTTGATTGGTTGTTTTGCATGTAATGCCTTTTTTTCATTATCAGAATTTCCTGTTCTTTATATCCCTTTTGTTTGCTTTTAACTCATTTCAGCAGGACGTTTGGAGGACTTGAATGTTTATTATTACTTGTGGAGATGAGGGAACTGGATGGCCCCAGTGGTGCTTTCTGCAGCGGCTGAGGGGTGGGGTTCAGTTTTTCTTCAATAAAGGGGGTAATTATTTCAGCTCGGATGATGGGGACTTTCGTTCGATTTTTGCTAGACTGAATAAGAATTAACAAGCAGCTTTTGGGTTGGATTCTGGTGGAATGCTGCGCACAGATTAAGAGACCTCTGATCAAATTCAAGCCTGGTGGCATGTTACATTTTTGGACTTGGTCCTGATGGAATGGAGAAATCGTTTCACCTCTGCAGAAAAATGTTGTTTCAGGAAATGTTGAACGAGCGTGTGCAAGCGTTGGCATGACTCAGTGGTGGCGTCTGGCAGCCCAGATTTGCCCCGTTCTGCAGTAAGGAAGCAGTTGGTAGCCTGAGGAGGCTGAGTTTTCACAAGTAAGGTGTGAACAAACTGCAGAGAAGTGGAACTGTGGGTGCGCGTGTTGCAACTGTTGCCGGAGGTTACGTTAGGTGCAAAGATTGTTATTGAAATACTTTCTCTTCTTAGCTTGCTCGGCTCCGAGATGAAAAATGAACTTGCACTGAAAGATTAGAGAACATTTTGTACGGAGTTATAAAATTGCTTTTTACACATAGATGCACAGATCACTCGAGGTGAGCTTGTTTGCTCTCGTAACACACATGAGTAAAGCACACGCATTCAAGCCGTGACTCTGGAGAGTAGATATTTTTATGACCATTAATCAAAGGCGGGAAATTCTCCCACCTCAGTGACGTCCTGTTGGATCGCCCCGTTCTTAATGAATGCCGCTAATTGATTCAGAACCAATCAACAGATGATTTGCATAACAACAAGAACAACATGATTGATTACTCATAAAGAAGGTCTTGTGTGTTATCCTAATGTCCCATTTGGAGCTTTCCTTCTTTACAAAGAGTTCAGCCAGGCATGCTAGCCAGTCGGCAATTACTGCCGGGGCTTTATGAAGATAGGAAAATGAAGGGCTGAGATAAGCAAATATTGTTTAGCCTAAACAGTGGACAGCTCACAGTCAAGGAATTTTAGAGGTGAGGTGTTAAGAATTTAAACAAAGATATTTTGTATTAATTGTGGCTGTTTTGATTTACAAAATAAAACCTAAATATTATAAAACCTAATTTATATTTACTACAAATAAACGCATTAATTGATAAATTAAAAGGATTACAGTAGTTGGGCCAATGAAACCGAATTGTTTTTTTCCCAAATTCTGATGAATTTTTTCTTAACTTCGTTTTTTTCCGGTTACATTTTTCTGGATTCTGTGTTTTGAAAAAGCAACACTCGTCAAACATCATCATTTTAAATATACTTTATTATCATGAAAATACCTGAAAAGGTTTGAAGGACAGCGATAGAATATCAACATTAGCATTTCCTGAAACTGGCCGTTTCTCAATTACAAAAACCTAAAGAACGGACTTGTGGTCTCGTGGAGACCCGTCTTGCCAGACAGCCTCGAAAGAACACGCAGCAGTGACTTCTGGGACTTCACGTGGGTTCCGTATACGTTCAAGGCTGCATTTGATTAATCCTAGATATCGAGAACAAATCCGAGTACTTTTTATGCGTTCAATGTTCTTGAGTATTGGAACAGACTTTGGCGGTTATTGATAATGTAGAAGTAGAACACAAGGACACAAGACCACTGAAGAACACATATTGAGAAACAGCCTGTTAGGGAATCGTTCTTCTTCTGTCCCATATTTGGATTTTCTGTGGGATAGCGCCGTCTGGCCTACGGATGTTTCGGCACTGAACTGTAATTCATTGAGGTAACTGAGCATAAGAATTGCACGATATATATCGTCCAAGCCCTATTCTAATTAAGCTTTTCGAGTCTGTATCTTATATTTACTGTACGGTTACATGACGTGAATGCACATTCAGTAATCTAAGGTCCTTCAGGGTGAACCTTATTGTATTTTCCCTCTAATTTACAGTATCTTACTGTTCTTTATAATAGTTTATTTGACAATCTTTTGTAATGTACTTCTCTCTCTTGTAATCTAGTGTATTGTTCTTTATCATATTAGTAAGCACAGGGTTAAATGACTACACGGCCCCTCTCAGTCCAGAGAACATCTCATGCTTATGCTCTTGGTGCAGGTTTGACCAATTTCTAATCCCAAACATCAGATCATTTCTGGTGAGGAGTTCTCATCTTCTCAGTCATTTCTCCTCTTATCTGGGATGTTGGATGATTAAAGATGAGACGGCCCCCATCACGGTCCAGATACACAGCATTAGCCATTTATACCCATCAGCTTTCTGTCCTGATCAACACAAGTCTGATTCCTCTTTGCAATTGTTGTATCCTTCTTTTGTGCGAGCTGATAAGAAAAGCATCGTTTCTCTTAAATCATTGATTTCCTGTATTATTGTTAACAAACCACCTCTGTTGTTAAGCGTCTCTGTCTCAGATGTGTGTGTCTTTGGTTTGTAGTTGTCCATAACACGCCCCGAGTGACCCCTGACTGTCGCGTGCATCATCGTGACAGGTTATGATTGGGGATTGCCAGAGAGTAAAAAGCTGTAAGGATACCTTTGCTGGATAAGAGGATTTGTGTGAAGAAAATAATAAAGCACATTTATGGCTGTGGCGTATCGGTGAAAACCATTTGATTTTTCTTCGCTTTAAATTTTATTGGAAATGTAGAGAGATGTTGTTTGGAATGGAGCTGGCTGGAGATAAAAGAGTTTTTAACAAACTGAGGGGATTAACCAGTTATCAGTGCAAGACTTGGATTCTCTTTGGCTTTAGAGAAGATGTAGCCACAGGCGCTGAGACCCTCGCTGGGGATTAGAAGTCGTGGGGGTCTCCTGTTTACTTAACATACAGGATCGGTCATGCTACCCAACCCGCACCAGTGGGAGCCTAAAACCACATTTCTCTCTGACCTGGTCGCAACTTTTCACCTTCCTCACGGTCCTGCAGAGGTCTTTCATTAAAAAGAATCATTGGACGGGTGAGATGTTTAGTTAAGGCCTTCGAAAATAGGATCACTCTTGATCACACCCAGCCTGCATTCCTCTTTGACACATCATCATGAAAATGGTGTTTCCACAGTTTCATTCGCTGCTTTATGGAGCTGAAACAGTCGCATTGTTTATAGAAAGAACTGAATGTGCTTCCCTCAGGCCACATAGCTCCTATAATGTGTGTAATGCTTAGATCTCCTCAATGACCTGAAGTGAGCAATCCTGCTCCGCTGACAGTTTTATCTGTTGTGTGAGAGAGAAGAGAAATAAAAGAAATGGCATTTAATTTAAAGCAATTCTATCCTTGCAGTTTACAGAAGATAATTGCTGTGTGGTGAGCGGCTGGGAGCTGGCGTGGATTAAAATGATGTTATGCTGGTTTATTACATTACATTCATGAAAAGTTGTAATTTTCATTGCAAAACCTATTACCTGCAGATGCCCATCTGTTTTTGTGTCATCAATCACAGCTTTCTATTCAAGCTCCGGATAAGACGGGGTCAGTTATGGCACTGGAAATAGGTAGAGAACATTAGCTGACATGTTATTGGATGTCTCGTGCTGTTGTCTGATTTTCTTGGTTGAACTACTTCGGTTCTTACATACAGTAGGGGCCAAAAGTGATTATTTAGGGAATATTTACATGATCTTTGCTTTTAATGCCCCCATCAGGTTCGATGAGAGGGACAAAAAACTGACGCTAAGCATTTCAAAGATTCTCACTTTCTTCTGCAGAACACAAAGATATTTTGAAGAATCTTTGTAACAGAACAATGGTGTTATTTACCTCTATTGTATGGACATAAAACCAATGCAAGTCAGTTGTTCGTTTACCAACATTTTTCTAAATATCTTCTTTTTTGAACTGCAGAAGAAAGAAAGTCATAAAGGTTTGAAGAGTAAATTCATTTTAATTTTTAACTTAACTATTCCTTTAAGTCGACCTATTTGTTGGACAAAATTATTTGCCAAAAAGGCAAACTAAAGTAGGGCTGCTCAAAATGACAAAATTATAATAAAAAAGAGTCAATATATAGATGAAATTAATAGTAAATCAATAAATTTCAACGTAAAAAAACATGGAATAAAACATGAATGCATAAACTCATAATATATGAATAAATAAAGCGAGACAATCTTTGCAAAATGGAATGCTTGTTTTAAATCAATTATTTTCATAATTGTTGTAAACTGAAATTGAAAATAAATCCTGGCTCACAGGAAATAAAGTATCAAGTTGTTGACTAAAATTGTATTTATTTTGTATATTTGTTGATCCTCTCTTATTGATCCTATCTTAATTTTGTAGTCAGTTTTCATATTTATTAAAAAAATGAATGAACATATTTTGTATCAAATGTCTTTTACCAGCTACATTGACACATCCTATCTGAAGGGATTACTTTACTTAGTAATAATAATTTCAAACTCAGTTTGTGTGTAATTTGAGAACATTATTTACACACATTGTTTGTAATTTGAGAAGGCTTCTCATTTTCACATGTATTTTTATCAAACATTGAGGTTACAGACAGTTGCTTCATCCTTGAAAAGGAAAAAAAATTCACAATTCTGCCTTATAGACCATTTAGGCCTAAGAGGACATATTATTCATGTGAGATAAAGTACAGCCATTACTTCACTTAAAACTTTTATACCGTCAGTCAACATTTATTTATTTTTAAAAGACAGTAATCAAGTGAGTCTATAATTAGCAGCTACCTTGGGCAGGAAGATTCAGTTAGCTGCAGGAATTAATCTCCGCTACAATTAGCTTGATCAAAGCATCTACAGCACACAGATCTCTGAAGAACAAAGTATTCTCAATTTCAAACGCACATATACACAAGGTGTAAAAGAAATCTTCGTCTTGATGCTATAACTTGTTGATGGTCATAGAATAAAGTAATATAGTATTTAATGATGTAGCTCATCTCATGGCAAAAGCATCAGTTGGAGTGTGGAACATGAAACCAGATGCTAATTATTTGGGTGGCTAATTCAATAAAATGAGCAATTCAATTACAGTCATCTATTCTGTTTTCATGAAATTATCAAATTATGGACGCGTAACCACATTATGAATCCACATTGTCTAAAAAATGATTGCAAACGATCTAATATCTTTAGATAAAAAGATAACACGGTTCAAAAGATACAACTATTTAAAAGCTATTTAAGCACAATAAAGTAACATAAATGAACACTGAACAACTCATGTTATCCAACATCAAAGTGATCAAAAAGATATTTTGAAGAAACAGGGTTTTTCCTGGCTCAAAATGAGGCCGAGGTGGTGCCATCCCGATCTTGTACAAACACACATATTGGCCTACCGGACCTTAAAGTGGCTTAACCAAAGTGACTTTGACATATTAAAATTTCTTATAAAATTAGATTAAAATTATTAAATTATATAAAACATTACTTTTATTCCACCAAATAGAAATGCTTTTTAATCAAATAAAGCTTTTTATCATTTTCAACTAACTTTTCAGCCCACTATAGCCAACTTAATTAACCATTCTTATTAAATGACTAAAATGAGCAAAGCTCATTCACATCTTGGATTCTCTGTGGTTCAATGATCTCTTATATTCACTAGTGACTGAAAAGTTCAATAGTTTAAATGAATCTGTTCAAATGAGTCATTTGTGTGCGAGTCGTTCTGAACGCAATGTGCGTTCATACTGGCGAACTCCCTGTGTACATTATACGCTGCTTTAACGATCCATATGCAAAGCTAAAGACATAACAATGGTGTACGTCTGTCATGTTAATTTTAAGAAATTTCAAGAAATTTAACGTACTTTAACGAAACAGCGCCTCTACTGTGGCGTAATGGCGCAACTGCAGTTACAAAAGACTGCAGTCACATCCTACGATGTGTCATGCATTCTGACTTCTTTACATGTTAAACCCCATGTGTTAGGGCCACTTTAAATACGTCACTTTCGCTCTTTCTGTACCACTATATTTGAAATTGGCACAACTGTTTACTTTTCAATTTCTCTAAATAAGCTCCAAATATTAAAGGGGTCATATGACACAGCTAAAACGAATATTACCGTTTGTTTTAGATGTGATGCAATGTGTATACACGATTTAAGGTAAAAAATGCTGTATTTTCCACATACCGTGCATGTTTGTATGTCCTCTTTACCCCGCCTCTCTGAAACGTGCTGATATTGTTTACAAATCTCATCGTTCTGAAAAGCGAGGTGTGCTATGATTGGCCAGTTAACCAGTGCGTAGTGATTGGTCGAATATACTGCAAGCGTATGACGGAAATGTAAAGCCTCTTGCTATAGAACACGATGTTCCAAATATGGTAATTGTACAGACAGGTACGCCTATCATACTTGTGGATACATTTGGGCGGTCTTGGTCAAATCATACCATTAACTGACGTGGATTTGTGGGGGTGTGGTTACACAAGGCGTTTCAGGCAGGTCTGATTGATCATTCGATTTAAGATATAATGCATCTTTTGTTCCGATACTTGCATTTTGCAATTTCGCATGTCTGATACATGCATGAGCAACTTATAACACAACATAGACTCAGAAAAAGACATATTCGCGCCATACGACCCCTTTAAGACGTCATACTCTCACAAATGGTGTTTCGCTTCTGATGACATTTATTTATCTGGTATAAACTGGAATCATTTGGATTATTTTATTGATGGGTGCATGTTTTTTGTGTAATCTCAACATTTTGAGTAACAAATAGGAAAATCATGCCTATGTTTGTGTTCAACTCAAGAAAGGTGGTGGTATACATCTGGAATGGCATGATGGTAAATACTTTAGTAGAGAATACTGTGTAAAGTATTCCTATAATCTTAATGAATAGGACTTCATTATAAAGCCTTAAAATAATCAAATGTTCATGAATCTAGTGGTTCATCTTTGGCAAAAGCATCAGTTGCAGCAAGGAACATAAAACTAGCCACACAAAACTAATTACTTGCTTGGCTTATTCAGTTAAATGACTAGCAATTCAATTACAGTTATCAATTCTGTTTTCATTAAATCATCAAAATGTGGAAGCATAATTGTTATTTGCGTGCTGTTTCCAACCATATCATCTGCGAAATGACTACAAGCCTTTAGATAGAAAAAGGAGAGGGAGAATGGCTGAAGTAAATGTTTTGATCACCTGACCTCTTTGGTATCTCCACAACATACATGTTCAAATATATAGAAACAAACTCACAGCCTGCAGGCTTTTAGTAGCAAATGTCAGCACATAAGGTCACAGTTTGTGTGTGTTCATGCATTTCATTCTCATCTCTAGATACTTTTCGAAAATCAGTACTGGTCCACTAAAATCTCAGATATTGTTTTATCCTCATATACTAACCACAATATCAGGTCATGTTCTTTTTCTCTGAAGCTTAATCCAAAAGCTGTCAGAAGAATATTAATCCATTTGATCAAACACATATTAGCCAGACATGTCCTGTGCTCCTCGCGCCAGCACCACAGAGGATTTAATGGGTGAATGAAAACAATCTATTTAATACCTTGCTTCGTTTAAAAACACACCAGTGCTTTTCATTTCATATTTCACATTTCGCCAGCTGTTTTTTTTTCAGGTCTTGGCAGAATATCTGACTGTGCTAAAGAGGCCAAATCGTGCCTGTGCTTGTTCCTGCGTGTTACAAAAACCTATTATTGCAGGATAACCTTTCTCCATACAAACGGTTGAATCGCTTGCTTTCTTTTGATTGAAGTACTGAGAGAATTTGTTGGCAGCCGTGGCTGACTGAAGATAGATACCTTGTGTACAAGGACACTTTTAGTCTTCAGTAATGCATTTACGTGTTCAGTCATTGCTAATTTGGCTAACGATGAAGAGAAATGTTTCCCAAATTCAGATAATTATGGAGAAAAACTGGCATTAAGAATGAAGAACTGTGTGAAAACAGATGATGTTTCATATTTAGCTAAGGAGATATATGTGGGTTTTTGCTGTCGATATTCATGTTTTTGTTTCTCACATTTTGGCCTTTTGTACATACTGAGATGGTACTTTTGTCAAAGCTTATAATCGTTCTTCAAATTGAAACTGATAACCCGCTTTTTATTGTAGCCAAATTTCTCTTGAAGAGTTCAGCCACTGTGGTTATAATGCCTGTCCCTACCATGTTGGTTTCTTAAAACCTTTCAAACAGCAAGTGTTTGGTATTTGTGTCGGATCAATTTTTCTTGGAAGTCTATGTCCTGAGCGTTTTTGCTCAGTGACATTTAGCTTGGATGGTGATATGACTGACTTTAAGATGAATTATTTGTTTGGCTGTTTCAACCCATGCCATTATCGGTCCGATTAAATTCAGGGACTTTATCTTCTCTTTGTGTTATATCTTAAAATAATCGAGGCTCAAGTCTTGCACAGTAGACCATGTCTCATATGTCTACTTGGTGAAAGACAATCTTTAAAGAGCACAGATAACATACATGGCCTTTTTAGCATTTTTTTTGACATTTTGGAATGTGGGATGTCATTTGCGCCACCCATTAGTATAGCATTAAAGCAACACTATGTAATTTTTCGACCTTAAAATAATGTATCTAAAATCACTTCAGTGGTAGAACAACTCCTAACCGGATGAATACTATTGCAGGTGTTACCTGAGCAGCCTCATAGCGTCTACAACCACACTCTGTACATTGTTTTTTGTCGGTACACACAGCCCCGCCGATCCCCTGCCTGCGGAATAACGACCTGCTTTACGGCATACATCCTATATTTTACTCGTAGCCTGGGTAGAGTTAGCCAACAGCTAACTATAAGAGAAAAACGTTCTAATATGGTCTCAAAACTAGAGGTGCACCGATTGACCGGACAGAAACCGGAATTGGCCGGTTTTCGCATGATCGGCTGTGACCGGTGACTGGCCGGTCAGTCTCACGTCATGCCATTTCGAAGCAGATCGTTTGTAGCCAGCGACGCGGGCAATAACGTCAAATACGCAAGTAAACCTCCGTTCAAGACGGCTGTCTTTTAAAAGTTCTCTAGAGCTGCTTTAACATGAGTTTTTCAGCATCTTTGGCATTTGAAT
Source organism: Triplophysa dalaica (assembly GCF_015846415.1). Lineage (NCBI taxonomy): Eukaryota > Metazoa > Chordata > Actinopteri > Cypriniformes > Nemacheilidae > Triplophysa > Triplophysa dalaica. The sequence continues at coordinate 1,351,256 of NC_079566.1, read as the reverse complement.
TCATACTGTCCATATTCTGCATGCATGTGTGTTGGTACATATAGAAATCTGTACTTTTTCTTAAAATTGTTCTTAAATTTTTAATCTAATTTTAAATCCTTTAAATTAGAACATTTAATGAGATTCTGCTCTGGCTGTGATTGCTCATGTTGGTGCTTGTTTTCATTCATTTATTTAATCATTTTTGTATATATTGGCATATTCTGAGCAAGCCTACGTTAAACACATTAGACACACTTGAGACCACCTACTCAAATGTACTCTTTGCCCACCAGTCGTCTAGTGAGGTGATGATGGAACAGATAATGTCACACTTTCTCTCTCTCCTTCTGCCTCTTTCTCCTTGTCATGTTTTTCTGCCAACCGTTGCTTAGCACATTTTTTTGCATTCATCCCAGAGGTCTACTTATACTGTGAGTTGAGGTTTCTTGCATCAAAAACAGTTGTTGTTTTTGTTGTTTTATTGCAACTTTCCATTTTCACTTTGTGACCTTAAGGCTCGGTTCACATGGCACTTAATTCTCATTTGTTTGTCAGATCGAATCTTTCGCTATGATTTTCCAAAGTCAGCTTCTGCTTGTGTTCATTTACATCTTTAGATTCAGGTTGATGTCTGGTCCTAGATAGTGCTGCACAGTGTCCCATCCTTCAGTTACAACCACTTGTACAGAGTTTCCGGCAGTCTGTTATGGTCAGATTGCAATTATTAGAAACAATGTTAAAAACAAACTTCAGCTTGTTGTTTCTAAAGCTGGGAGCCAGAAACACCACAACATTTGGCGGACTTGCCTCATGTCCTCATATTCTAAATGTCATCAGTCACATTTTCTATTGTCGTTGACAATAATGTGGTTTGGTTTCTCTTTACTGTGCATGTTTTTTTTAAATAAGCAGGTTATTCTCTCTTTCCTGGTTTCCAATAAAATAAGAAAATTCCTGGTTTCCAGAAAAAGGATTACGAGAATGAGGTCGTGAGTGCAAGCTCTCGATAGTGGGAATAACACATGATTTACACCCTGCCATAAATAACAGCAGTGATGTAAGAGGTACTCCTTACACCTCACATACGCACACCTCCTCTTCGCTCACTAAACACTTTACCTGTTACCTTTGCACAGACTTGGTTTCGGTTGAAAATATCGTCAAGATTGTTGACTGAAAAGGGTGCATATCGTCCAGCAGCGGGGCGCTCTGATTCAGGTTGATGGTTGGAGGGTTTGAATAATTTAACACTTATGGGCATCAGAGAATGAACAGCCACTCGCATTATAGAGCAATGCTTTGCTCCCATCTGCTTCATGGTTGTGCCAAAACTTCTGGATTGAAACACAACGTGTGACCTCTGTAATTCTTCTCCTTAAAAATGCAGCTTTACAGGCGGTTTGATGTGGAAACATCAGACCGGTCTAAGACAATGGTTTGTGTATGCTGACTTTTCAAAGAATCTTAGCTTTCGTTGCCTGATGTCCAACAATCATTGCCGATACAAATGTATAAAAGAATAAAAGATGGTTCATGGAGCCTGTGAGAGAAGTTATTTCTGTTATAGGTTTTTATTGATAAATATATCTTTCTCATAAATTATGACCCTATGGTAGACTTCACAGAAATCTCTATTTAATTTCATTGCTCTTCAAAAGACACAACTAAGACATTGTGATTTTTCTCTCCTACAGATGTCTTGAATCTCAACTTATATGCTTGGATTTCCTACAACATGGCGGGGTGACCCAACATGCTCTGTTGGTTCGATCAAAGCCCTCATTTGGATTTCGAGAATTCATAAAAGAGATATACATCTAAAAACCCAGTTTTCAAACTCCTCTTTTTCCACTGTTTTCTGGTTTGGTCCTTGTTTTTCCGGATGGATCCATCTCTTTGTACCTTATCATGTCACTCATGTGTAAGAGCTGGGCTGAATAATGCCGGTGAGGTCCACAGGCCACAGAAGAACGCCTGTAATTGGTCTGGATGAAGATAATTGAATCCTCTCTTTGGCAGGAATGGAATAGAGTCGCAAACGCTGCTTTCACCTGACCTCTCTGACACTTCAAAGTGTCATTACCTCGCTTTCCGACGGTCTCGCTCCACTCGCACTCCTCTATATTAAAAAGGACTGTGTGATGAGACACTTTTAACGGGTCGTGGTGTCACCTGGTCTTTTGTGTGTGCGCGGGTGCCTGAGCCCTTGTGGAATGTGATGCTGTGGCATTATGGCAGGGGCTGCTGGGTAATGGAGGGTAATGATTCTGAATGGTTTGAAGCGTTGTTGAATGGGTGATTGAGATGAAGGGTCAAGTCACTACAGCACAGGCTCTTGCTGCAGAAGGATCTTTTTGAGACAATTATGTCCTCTGGGAGTGGGGGTCCTAGGCACTCAGAGACTGCATGGCTGGGTGAACTAATGTGCAACCAACATGATTTCATGGGTACAAGTAGCGGTTTCGGAATGTGTGCAATGATAATTGTGCAAAAACATGAAATATTTTAAATAAAAATAATTAAGCCCCACCCCTAAACTTAATGTTACGAAGTGCCTTGAGATTGTTTACAGTGTGTTAAATATGTCTGTGATAGATCCGATGCGCTAAAAACACATCTTTTAAGAAACATGAAGTATAAGGAGCATGATTTTTGTTTTTTCCCATACTGTCGCTAGACATGCTGAGGTTTTCTGCCCTGATAAAAGCAAAACTAAGGTTTCTGATTGTTTTTGGCACTTGGTGGTGTTACGTCTGGATGCTTATTGTTTCACTTCAGTTTTGAGTTGCAGCTTATTGCAAGTTACACTACACAAGCAGTGCCAACAACTTAACTACATATTTAAATATGTGACGAATACTCACCTGTTTTTTGAACCATGTAGCCGTTAAAGGTGCAGTTTCTAACAATTTTGCAGTAAAATATCCAAAAACCACTAGGCTAATGTTATATATTTTGTTCAGCTGAGTACTTACAATATCTCAAATGTTTCCAACTACTTTTTAAATCATGGGAAATTTCCCATTCTATACAGTGACTGTCAATGGCGTCATATCCGTGTTACCCTTTGTTACCACCTTTACTGACGTGAAACCCCATGACAACAGTGTCGTGGACAAATGCAGAAGTAGTGTCTAGCATCTAGCAAGCCACTAACTTCTTTCGAGCCGTCACTTATTTATGGAACACAATTATACGCAACAATTATAAAACTTTACCTCATCCGCTAACATGATTTCTCGTTGCCGTCATCAGCGGTGGAATTGAAGACAACAGATGCCATCATTCTACGCTCCTTCACAGTGTCATCAAGCTACGGCCTTGTTGTTGTTTTGATCGTGTGGTTTTTAAAACCTGCACCTTTAAGTCAATTGAAAAAAATTCTAGCATGCGCACTAGTACACTGTGAAAGAGAGCGAAAGTAGCTTGGGAATTCTAATTCATAGCATCCCATACAGATGGTCTCGGCGGCAACGACATATACAAACATTATGTGGCTCAAACATAACTTCACTAGACCTCTGCAAAGAATCCAAAACTGTTGAGTAGCTTTAATTTGCAATAAATATACAGTTAAATATTCATACTAATATAAATTAAACATAATTTTTTTTTATTATAACCAAACAAAGACCGGAAGTTAACTTCGGGCCAGACTCGTGCGTCCAATGAACCTCGAGATCATCGATATCTTATCGTTTGTGATAAACTGGTAAAAGTTCTCCTCACAACAGGAATTAGTCTTCTCACGATAGTAATGATAAAGCCCAGTTGATGACATATTTCTGTGAAAGACCCGTGTGCAAAGCAAAAGAAGTTTTAAATACAAGAAAATATTGTGATATAGTTTAAAGGTCATATCACACATCCCTAATGCTATGTTTATCGATTTTTTTGCCTTTATAGCTTTTATTATAAGACAGTGGAAAGATCATGGGAAATCAGATGAGGTGAGAAACACAAAATAAACAGAATTTGTGACCGATAGCGGTATTTGTTTATTTATTTTGGATTCTCATGGCCTCTGTCATTTTGTAGTCAATCTCATGACAGCCTATAGTGACAGCCCTAGTCAACATGTAGTTTAATAGTATGTTTTTAAATAATCTTATTGCATATAATAGCAAACGCTGCATTACCTTTACAGCATGCTTTCCTTCCTGCTTCGAGCATCTCGTAGTGGCGGCAAGAGCTGAAGAAATAGATTTTCTGTTTTCTCAGTTGTGTCTCATCCAATGAACTGATCGGTTAATTAGTCATTTCCTGTCAGGGGTGGATGAACAAATGGTGCTTCCTCTCGAAACCCGTATTTCTTCACACAACGTTTGTACTGCTGTTTGTTTTGTCAAATGTGTCGATTTTTTATACTCTAGTGCAAGCGAATATGTTCTGTTCTAATTATGTGTTAATTTAACCTTCCTCTCTTCCTTTAGTTCTGTTAATATCGGCTCAGCTATCAGTTATAGTTCATATCCGGTCCAAAGTACATATGAAGGTTAATTGGGGTCTTTTTCTTTGTGTTGCAGTTAAAAATAGATTATATTGGCGAGACACCTTGAGACACACTAATGAATGATTTGTTTGCCTTGTTTTAATTACCACAGTGATTACTTCAGGGGGCTGCGCGATGCTTGATGCTCAACATCCTTTGCTACAGAGAAATGTCATTCATGATTAGACTTCCAGCACAACAACAGATCTTAGATAGAAGCAAACAGAAGTGATGTGGGCCTGGAGGGCATCTGTGATTTTCTCTTATTAGAGCTCAGAAGAGTGGTAGTATTCATCAAATTGCTTTCTTTTATTTGGAGGCAACAGTGGGTGACAGACAGCAGTCAATTTATGGCAACTTGGGTACATTGGTTCAGATTATAGGTCTGAGTTCTTTCACGCAAGACAAAAGTAAAGCAAAACATACAGTGATCATTTATTGCAATTATTATCACAATTAAACACTTCAGGATGTTGGCTTATGAAATTTAACCATGCTTTTAAAAAAAATAAACGGTTTTACTGTAGGATTTGCGGTGATGCGTATACAACACATTTATAAAGTTATGAGTCTATGATGCCTGGAAAGTCGCTAAATGTCGCTAAGGTCGCTTGATGACGCCACGTGCCAATTTTCGTTTCTATGATGTCGTCACATCATATTTTCATTTTGACTAGTGTAAGCACTTCAGATATGTTTTCTTTCTCTCCTGTCCAAACAGTGGTAAGCCAATAAAGAGCGTTTAAACAAACCAGTTTCTTCTTGGTAACGGCCTGCTGCAGTTCCTCTGATGGACAACTTTTGAGGCGATTTTCTTAATATTTAAATTTTTCAGATTCCAGATTTTCAAATAGTTGTATCTTGACCAAGTATTGTCCTATCCTAACAAATCGTCCATCATTTATTCAGCTCTATTCAGTATAAATCTCAATTTCCCAAAATTGACCCTAATGACTGGTTTTGTATTCCAGGGTAACATTTGTTTAAATTTAAAAGTATACCTTCTGTACACCGCATGGGAGCGGCACAATCTGAAAAAGGACAGTGGAAACAACTAAAAACAAGCAATTAGAAACTAAAAAAAAAAACATGGACAGTGGAAACATAAAAACATTTGCCACCTCTCACATTGCCATACTGTGGGGACATATTTTCTGTGTTCTATAGTTTCTTGTCGTATCACGTCACTCACTGGTGTAAGCAGGAGAAAACAGTTAGCGTTCTTTATATGTGAGCAGCTCTTTCATGCATCTGGTGCGGTTTGGTTTGGTCTGAACTAGGGCTGGGTAAAAAAATAGATCGTTTTTTACAGTTAGTTAACCTAGTAGTCTCGTGTGTGATGACGCAGGAGCACGTTTACTTCAGGTTGACGTTCAAGCATGCATACACAAAATGACCGACGCAGGTAAAACCACGCTCAGCAAGCCGTCCCAACTAAAGTCTGACGTCTGGAACCATTTCGGATTAAAAACAACAAAGGACAAAGATCTGGATAAAACCAAAGTGGTTTGCAAGATCTGCCAAGTTGAGTTCAGTTATTATACTACAAACCTCAGAAACCACTTGACAAGGTATCACACTATGCTAACGTTAGCTTCCGACAACAAGCAGTCCGGGGCAAAACCAAAGAAACTGAAGGAATCACTTACATTACCAGTCGATTCTCCGTGGGCCATAAAGTTAACAGAGGCTATCGCAACTTTTGTTTGCAAAGATTTACGCCCGTACTCGGTAGTGGAAAACGAAGGCTTCAAGTGGCTCATTCAGGTCCTCGAACCACACTATGTTATGGTGCAACGTAAACATCTGACATCCTAACGAAAGTGCAGTCAGCAGAGAGTCTGCATAACGTGTGATACCTGGACATCACTGTCAATGCATTCGTACTTGACAGTGACTTCTCACTACATCAACAACGAGTGGTGTCTCATGTGCTACAGACCACCAAGTTTGCACTTAAAACCTGTTGTTTAAGGTGAAGAGAAAAAATAAAGTACATTTGTATTTTGTAACACAGTTGAGCCATTTTCATTATTTAAGAGCAGATTGAATCGAATTGTGATATATCGATTCAGAACCTTATGAATCGAAATCGAATCAAGGTAATTGGCCGCGATACCCAACTCTAGCTAAACTAAGGGTGTGTTCACATATGCCATGTTTGGTTCGATTAAAACGAACTCTGATGCGATTGCTCTTTTAGTGCGGTTTATTTGTGTAAGTGTGAAAACTAAGTGAACCAGGACTTTTTTATTTTTTGGTCTGCATCAAAATAACCAGAAGAATCAAACTGCAAGTATGAACACACCATGCCTAGAGATGATCCTGTGCTGAGACGGCAGCGCCTCACTCTCGCACGGCAGTACAAGAGACGCAGGATGAGTACATCCACCCAAAAAGTAGCTAGATTTGTTTCTGGGAAAAAGTTGCTAAAGTGGTGTGAAACGTCGTTAAATCTAGAGACAAAGTCGCTGGTAACACAGAGTAAAACTATGGTAATAAATATCAACATTTCTACTATAAAACCATGATTGACTTTTATGATTGACAGTTGACTTATATTTGTTTCTTTTTCTCAGTACTTATTTGATAACACTGTAAAATGAATAGTGTTTTTTTATGTGTCTTTTAGAGTGAGGTATCTTTAATGTTGTGTTAAACTAACATGCTGACAAACACACTTTCCTCACACTTGTACATTCTAAAAGAGAGAGCGAGAGAGAGGTGGGCTTAACCTAAAAAACAAACTAACATGATTTAACGGTGCTGGGTTGTGAGTTGCGATCATTTCCACCTAAAGCCTCTTAAAACGTCTTCTCTAATCCCAGAATTGTTCTCATGCAACATCTTACGTTTGCGGTGGAAGTAGAGTTTCACTGCCATTTAGCTCTTGCACTAATTGAACATTAACCAGTCCAAATGACTTAAACCCAACAATCTGTCTTCCTTTTGCCATCCAATCATTTTACATCCTCACAAAGTAGTAGTTGAAGAGCTAAACAGATCTCCAGCGATTGTTCATTACTTGTGTTTTTGTGTTTAATTAACACTGCAAATTTATCAACGCCCAACCAGCTTTCCTCTTTTACCACAGACCATGAAACCCTCATGTCTTCCCTAATCTCTCACTTCCCTTCTTACCTCTCCACCCACACAGTCACACAGAACAGGCACAGTCATTTTTAGAAAGCAGCTTTGAATATGAATCAAAGATGGCACCCTATAATCCCAGGGCAGATAAGTTTTGAAATCCCCAGAGAAACGTGGCGTTCCTTTCGCAGGGGCCAGATGGTGCTGGGAGCATTAAAGCTGTATCTCTAGTGTGTCTGTCAGAGACAGAGAGAGAAATCCTGTAAAGCTTGCTTTCAACCTCACTCGCTCATTCCATCACTTTTGGATTTCACTTATCACATTTAGTTATTACTTCAGACCTTAAGCCTCACATTTGATCACATATTTACCTATTTATCACTGTTTGTCCATCTGAATGTCTCGCTGGAGCTTATGGGAGCTTTTATCTGACCTCATTTGTTGCCTCTCATGCCTTTTGACTTGTTATTGCCACATGTTATTTTTGTTGCTACTGGTGGCTTGGGAATATCAAATAGGATGTTATAGTTGAGGTATCAACTGTTTAGTCGCAACGCTTTTCTTTGTGATTGTAGAGTTAAAAATAATTGTATGTACTTAAAATAATGATTGTTGTCGAAAAGGTTTCCCGGACACTTTGTCATTGGTTGAGAAAAAAACAGAGTACTCGAGGTTTGTAAAGAAAGTTAACTTTGTGAGCAGTTTAGCAGGACTTTGTCTTCTGCTTTTTCTGAGCCAGTTCTGTAAATGTAATGAGTGAATTGACTCTAGAGACACAAGAAATGATGTCATGACTGATTCGCTGATCATCCTGAGGTGTGACTAAGTAAAAAAGAGGAAAATGTATAAGTTCATTCCTTTCAGGGAATGGAAAAATGTTATACTTTTTTAAATGATTTAATACTGTTTTTGAAGTTGAGAAGCACTTTTAATAGATGCAAAACCCAGTGACAAACATAAAGGGTGACTAAATTATAAAGAATGAGTCTTGTGTAAAGTTCTAAACTGTGCACAAGGGGACATTTAAAAGTATACTACGGCTTCAGGTGCTGCAACAGTTTCCAGCCTTCCTGCTACCCTGCAGAGGTCAAGGGTGTTTGGAGATTTGATATCTAAAAGTGTCTTAACTCACATACTTGTTAAAGATGGACTCTGCACCAACCATGACGTAATTTGTTTGCCTCCTCACTTTCTATCTCGCTCGTCCTTCACCTTTTCCTGTGTTGTCTCACTATTTCCCCATCATTGTGTGTGAATGCGTATGTGTGTGAAACCCTTCCTGACCCCTTGATGACAGACGCAGGCTTTTGACGTGAACTCCGGTGGTAGCCGGGCGACAGGGTTGGAATGTAGTGACCCGGAGAGCAGTAGCGGGATTAGGGTGTCCACACGGCACGTTCACTTCACATTGAAAAAGCAGCACAGAATGTCAACACTGACGTTAGTCCGGGGGCCGAACGCTCCTTTAGCTTTAATTTACATGTTTTTGGCTTCTCTCTCGCTGGAGAGCGTGTGGGTGTGTAGGGGTTGAAGGGTGGTTGAGGTTATTAGGGTTGGGAATTTCAGCTGGGGAATGAAAGACCGTTCTGTGTATATTAAGGCTTTTTATATGATGTGGAATTTTTTCCAATGGTTGTCATTTGTTGGATATTTGAATAATATTTAGGATTCAGAATGATTCAAATACCCATTGAGTTCCTGCCTGAGAACCACAGGCCATGACAGCTGCTACTTACTTGCATGTATTCATACTGTTGAATTTCACCACTGTTGTTTATGTACAGCCTGGTCAAGGAGCAAATGGTCATGTGCTTAACAGCTGTAAACATGGACAGATTTTGGGTTAAATCGTGGTATTAGGTCGTATAGATGACGATGAGGCATCAGGTCTTTTTTAGAAATTGTGCTTGTAATCCTGTATTGTAGCTGTGGAAAGCATGCTTCACTAATGTAAAAGGGGTTTTCAAATCAGATTTGCACCATCTCTAATCTTACTTTGCTACAGAATGTTGGAACGAAAGATATGAATTCTGATGAACAGGGAGAAATCCTCCTACATGGTTTACCATTGTGATTACATGTCGGCCATTTGAATAACCTTTTTATTTATATACATTTCGTACGTTAAGATAAAACTAAAATTCAAATAACCGATTCATTTCCAAACAAATTAAAACATTGTCAATTGACATTTTGTTTCTTTGTTAAAGAATGGACAGCATTCAAGGTTTAGCTAAATCTTTTAGTAAAATAAATGTCACCTGTAAAATAAAACACAATTTTGACAAAACAACTTTTTAATGCAATAAAAGCACAAAAAATAAAACATTATATATCCTAAAGGACTGCCTGACGGCCTGGTGCCAGCATGGGAGATCCTCTGGCCAGTTGAGATAACCGTCATTTGCCCGATCGGGCCAGTGCTTTATTGCCATTTAAAATAATAATTTGTATGTTTATGAGACTTGCCTATTTAAATATTCCCAAGAAGATCCAAAAGAGGACTAGAGTCTCTTCTCAATTGCTGTTTGAGATACGCGCGCAGCCTAAATGCCGCATCAGACAACTCGCAAAATACTGAATAGAGTTCAATTCTTCTTTCAAGTCTTCTTACTCTTTATCATATCGACACAAAAGTATGCCAAAATGACCAATTATCATTGTAAAAAGTTATCAATCATGTTTTATGGGAACTAAATGCATGTGGAAACAAAACACGTATGTTACATTATATAAGATCTGTGCTTCTCTTAAAGGGGCATCAGGATAATAAACGTTTCAGTTTTGTTCATCAAACAACAAAGAAAAAAGACAAAAAACTGCTCTTCAATGATTAAATTATAACTTTAGTAAGGTTAAATCAATATTATATTTTATACAGTGAAGACAATAAAGTATTTACAATATTTAATATCAGTACATGATAACTACTATTATTAGACTAACCTAAAACACCTATAACACACTGATTATTTGTATGTTTGCTTTACTACATTTATCTGTGCTATTGCACATACTTTGATTTCTTGACCTTATTTTATTACTTACTGATTAGTAATCATTGAAATTTTGAGTTATAGGCTAGTAGTTGTAAAGTTGCATACCCTTATTTATTAAGATTACATAGGTAAAATACAGCAAACAAATTACTTGATATTATTGAATGCTTTTTTGTGATGGTGCCAGTGAAAATTTTGGCAGGGCCAGTAAAAATTGGAATCACTTGCCCGACCGGGCCTGTAGAAAAAATCCTTAGCATTGAGCAATCTTTATGTTTGCATGTTTGCATGTCATGCTATAGAACAATCGGCATAGCTTTATGACATATCTGAAATATTTTGCATCGCAATATGCGCTTTATCGTCACCCCTAAAATTATAAATTTCTGAACTGTGCTGTAACCGCAGGTATTGAATTACATTAGATGAAGTACCTATGACTGTTTAAACAATATGCAGGGCTTGACATTAAGCATTGTCAGTTGTTAATTAATTCAGTTGTCCAAGTACAAATATTACTTATATTTACGAAGATGAAAAAATAGATTTCATTTGAAGTGTCGATATAATTGTTTTGGATCCTGATTGGTCTAGTTTGCTTATAACTGTTTTTCCTTATGTCCGCTGCGCCTAAATTTGTTAATACTCTTCATGTCTGCTATAGAACAAAGCCAAGCAGTAATAATTATTAGTGTCAGGGCTGTACTTAATTTTTTTTGCACATATGACTGGTGAGGCCTAACTATAAAGGCCAAACAGTTGTAGCGCAAGCATAAAACGTCTGTTATCATCATTAAAAGAATATGCAAGTGCAGTTCATCACATGAATAGCAGGTAACTGACAAATTACATTGTTACATACATATGGATAAAATAAGGCCTTATAATTTTTAGTTTACCTAAATTTGTTTTATTTTTTCTAGATTTGGTTTCTAGATCTCAGCTGAGGTGGCTCGGGCATCTTTTTCGGATGCCCCCTGGACGTCTTCCTGGGAAGGTGTTCCGGGCATGTCCTGCCGGGAGGAGACCCCGGGGAAGACCTAGGACACGCTGGAGGGACTATGTCTCCCGGCTGGCCTGGGAACGCCTCGGTGTCCCCCCGGAAGAGCTGGAGGAAGTGTCTAGGGAGAGGGGAGTCTGGGCATCCCTGCTTAGACTGCTGCCCCCGCGACTCGGCCCCGGATAAAGCGGTAGAAAATGGATGGATGGATGGAGATTTGGTGTATTTCATTTTTTACTATACAATGGGGGTACCGTAAATTTGTCCACATAAATTACTGTAGGATTGTGTTATTTACTATAGTAAACTGTAGTAAAATTCATAGATACTATAGTGATTTTGAACCTTACTATAGTATATTACAGTGTTTACTACAGACAATCAATTTACTACAAGGGTACTACAATTTCCTTAAGCAAATACTACGGTATTTTTCGTCTAAGTGTTCAAGTTAACAGGACTTTTATTTTGACGGTTCGTCAGGGAGATGCTTGAGTTTCAGTGTGTCTGACAATAGATGTACTCGAACAGTAAAATGCTCGCAAAATAAACTCTCAAAACAACTGTTGAGATGTGTTTTATATCCTCATACAGTGCAGACGCAGACAAATCCTCGACTATCACTCGTGTAGTATGTCAATCTGTGCACCTCATTCACTCAGACACGCAGAACAGCCAGATGACACATGTAAAAAACAGGATGCGCCATTGATTATTCTCACACACAACCACGACAAACGCAATTCACACAAACACGCAGCTCTGTCTGCTATTCTTATTATTCTTAGCACATACTGATTTTTCATAGCACTATTATTATTTTTCAAGTTACATTCCTTGTCTAGTCGGGCAAGTAAAATTCTCTCTTACATGCCCAAACAAAACTTTTTTCCGGGACAAGCATTAATCTCGAGCCCTGCAATATGTTCTGTATAGTTTGTGTGGGAGCAGTATGCATACATTCTGGACATACAATATATCATGTTTGGTTGTCATATGACCAGTTGGTTGGTACAGTAACTGCAGTAAATTACAGTTTAACCAGGAGGAACCAATTTGTTGGTATATATCACCCAGCTAACAGCTTTCTTATATTTTGAATTTGTTATCTATTTGATATTGGTGGCTACTCATCTTTTGTGGCATCATGGGATAGGAATGTGTCTCTGTCTGACACTTACCGAGAGATCTTGGCAAAAACAGTATTTATTACGTTTTTTTTTTGCATCCTGATGATTTTGACATTCTGTTTATTGATGTGTACATTATTGTATATACATTATGCTTACTGATTCTCTCCCATTACAAAGTTTGGAGATTTTGAGGCAAAGAGTCAAAATTGAGGCAAAGTTTACACAATGAAAAATGGAAAAGTTTTTCTTTTCGTTTTAGAAAAGTTTCACATACACATGAGAGTGTTATCAAAACTGTCTTCATTTACACGGATCCAGGATTACGGATAAAAGCGATGTAGTATGCACGCCAGGCCAGTGGATGGCGATGTTGTTGTGTAAAGAAACAGGACGAGCCTTGGCACATGCACAGTTATAAAGCAAAACTGCTTTTAAATCCATTGGTCGATGTATATGTGTGTTTAAAGTCTGACGAATGTAAATAGTGTGTCTTGGCTGATCTTATTTGTGCAGCAAATCCACATTTTGCTGGGGAAACGTTAATACATAGTCGAGCAGCGAGAGCTCACAGTACGGGAAACCGCCATATTGTTTTGGTTATACTCGGGCGAAAGAGTGCCTTATACGCATACACGTACTCATGACGTCATCGGAAAGTTCTGTCTCACCGTTTACATGGATACGCAAAAAGGCAGCGTTTTCAAAAAGTTGCACTTTGAGACCCGTCTTAACAAAATCACATTTTCAGTCCTCCAAAACGCCGTTTCCATCTAAACAAACAGCCAAGACGCATCATTTTTTGCGTTTTCAGTTCAAAACAACCTTGTGTAAACGGCCCCTGAGATCGATACAACTTCAGCAAACAAGTCAATCAAAATGAAAAAAACGATTTTACTTTTTCCAGCGTTGACATAGTTACAACCTTCTGTTACAACCTTTTTATAAACACACACAGGTGCACAAGTTTATTATTCGTTCCTACATAACATTATATGTGGGTTTATGCATTCGTGAACATGATTCTTTGTCCCTGGTTTTTGAGTTTGTATAATTGTTCGCCTGTCAGCCATTCTCTTCCACAGCTCTTTGAACTCCGCGTCGATCACCATCACTCTCCATGGGGAACTTTGAGGCCCAGAGACAGATGAAGTGTCTGTTTGTGGGGGATATTCAAACACGCACACAGAAATCTCCCTTTAGAAATAAATGCCAGCTTTGAGAAGCTGTGCTTTGTGAAACTACGCTGAAAGCAGTTTATAATAATTTAGTGGTGCTGTGTGGAGGAAAACAATGTTGAATTGTGTAGAAAAGCATTGGAGGTTAATATTTCAGAAATTCTGGGATGTTTGTAATAGGGTTGGGCTGATAGTCAATGCCATCGGGATTTCTTATAGCCTAGGCTTCATGTACTAGGTAAAAAATGGTAATTTTCAGTTATGAATGTCTTGATGTAGAAAAAGGGATTTTCTATATAAAATGAATATTGGAAAATTTGTATGCCAGAACAGACTTCAGTCTCATCCACAGATAAACAGAGAAAACAGGATTTAACTCAACAGCCATGACCAAACAAATATAGGACTAGATGCCAGATAACCCACTGGTTCAGAGTAGCGTTGTGGACATCCCACTAGGGAAACATTATATGAGGTCTTTTGTCATGTTTATTACAGGATCTCTGTCTGGACTGTTTAAAGTTGTCGTGACATTAAGAACCCAGGGTGACTGGTCAAAGTTCTGGGTGACCTGTCACGACTGTGATAGTTTTGCCCACTTCTTACAGTGATGTTCCAGCTCCACCCCAGCAGTTCGCTCCACTTCACACCCAGGAAGCAAATGCAATTCACAGTTTTAATATGTCCACTCCCTCTTTGATCATTATTCATATCTTCAGTAAAGTGAGTCTCAATGTGATTTGAGAGTGACTTAACGTCATGGTGTGTGATGGGTATTTACAAATGCACAAGCAACTGAAGGAGTGACAGAATATCTTGAAAAAAGACATAGGTTTGAACCAGCTAAAAGCTTCACCGTTAGCTTTGACAAGGATTTTCATTAAAGTTAGCATGAAATTGTGTACTACAGCGTGAAACTGTAGTACTAGGAGTTGTGGTTTGTCTCAACAGCTGGAATTATGAACAATGTAGACGAGGCTTGATTTTGGCCATTGGAAATTTATTGGATTATTGGAAGTTGGAAGCCTGGCCATTGCACGATTACTCTGTGTTCACACCAATAGGAAAGCATGGCATTCATTACTCTATATTACTCGAAGGATTATTTGATTTTCGCATCACTCATGCCTAGCGTGAATTCACTATTTGCGTCTTTGCATTGACTTTGTATGTAAATTACTCTTGAGAATATTTCAAATTGCTCTTTGTATGAACACACCCTTAGAATTGTCCCGCTCCCAGGCTGATACATTCATCATAGAGGTGGGCGGAATGGCCAAAAATCTATTTCACGGAATGAGAAATTTTATTTTACAGTAACAATATATTTCATGGTAACAATATCCCATTACATTTCTATATCCTATACCTCATTTTCCTCTCATGGATTTCCTTTATTTATTTATTATAGTTCATTTAAATGCTCACCATAGTCAAAATGTAGGCAAGTTATGAAAATGTACTGAAGATATCAGATCAAGTTCTGATATTGAGATTTATTTAAATTTATCTTCTGGCTATATCATATGTATACAGTAGGAAGATTGACAAGATGCATAACAATGAAGTATGAATATATATTATGCACAAACAATGAGAATTCAGTGGGCTATATGACTGGTGTTATAACCTGGTGTTCATGGGGTCTGTACTGTAGGCCTTTATCGTTGTTCACTCTCTATTAGATGCGCATTTTTAGTGTTTTGCGTCTTTAGGTTTGTTTATTCTGGCACTTGTCTTTGCACTGCAAGTCTCTGGTGACTCCACATGGGTCTCCCAAAACGGGGGAAAGCGGCGTCACGTCAAAGCGCTCACGCGGCGAGCATCATCACGCGTTTCAACCTTGGCTCGCCTGAAGTTAAACTTTATTAAAAAATTTAACAGCTTCACAAAGCAATCTGAATCCTGAAATAGGCCTACGTGGTGACTGTGAGCTTTTTTATATAAGAATGAGAGAATATATTTGAAACGACGGACAAAACTACAGATAGAAACAAGGTCAAAAGAATATTTGATTCTGTAATTTGTTATAGGTGGATTAATTCACTTATTTTTTCAGAATAATGCTAATTTGCAGTGTTTTGGGTTAACCACGCCTACTTATTTACATTAACGTTATATTCCGTCAAACCGCTCAGCCCTATATCATGTACTGAAGAGATAAGTTAATATTTTTTAATACAAATAATGACAACACGTGCATTAGGAAAAGTCTTTTATAATAAGCAATGTAATATTGCATGAAAAAGACTTGTCAGTTTTGATTTCATGGTGACTTAAAGAGAAACAGAATCTGATGCTGCGTTCAAGCGATGTCTCTGTAATTACGAGAGGACAACCGCTAATGTTCAACTTGGACTTGTTTACCTTCTCAGACTTGAAATGATCAGTTTCAAGGGCAAAATGCTATATTTTATGTTCACTTACACTACACTGTAAGTGTAAACCTCACTCCTCTGCCTCAAGGACTCTCTAGCGACAGACCCTAGAGACTGCGGTCTTTAGCCTCCTCGCTAGAGCGCCTGACTCCCATCCCGACCCGACCCGGTTCAAAGCCCGCCTAGTGCAGGTGTGGTTCGTTCTGGTTACAATTGCATAAACACACCTTGAACTGTATGTTACGGGCTAAACTTCAACCTCTTCCTTGCACACACAAAACTTTTTTCCTTTAATACTTTTGTGTATTGTGTTTTTTAATGTTCATTGTAGCAACACGTCAAATCAAGTTCCCAATTAACGTCAACACAGCCAGATGATTCTAATTCAGACTTCTCAATTCATCTTCTAGCTTTTAAAGCGTGCAAGACCGTGAAAACTAACCACGCAAGAGTTGTAGGTAAAGGTTTAACGATTGGCTGCTTCACATCAAGAGCTCGACTAAGAAGATCTCAGGTTCTGCTCATGCTCACAACCACTGAAGGTCTTTGAAGGACTTGTAATCGAAGTTGTTTACCCACTGAGACTTCATGTTTATCTCCGTCCCATCCATTATTTACTCCGTCTGAGCTATAGATCTTCCGAGCTGGATGCCCCGGGGAAATAGGAGCGGTTCTTTGAGTTCGGCTTGACTGATGAGTCCACATTTATTATCATCAGCATAAGTAATAACAGGGAGGGCCGCTGTGATGACTGTGGGTAATGGAGGTCCATTTGTCTGGTAATTAATTGTTGCCATTGATTTGCAGCTCGGTGGATAATGAGGCTTTAGATTATTTGTGCAGAACTGGGACTGAAGGAACAGGATGATTTAAGCAACGGCGGCGATGTAGACGTCTGCGTGTTTGTCTCTGTGTTCCCCAGGGAGTTGGTTTGAAGGCTTGTGTCTGAGTAGTGCTCTTTGGATCAGAAACTTTAGAGAAGAACATTGTAACTGTTGTACTTGATACGCAATACAGATCTTAGATCTTGATCTATACTTCCACTTATAGAGTTTAACTTGTCATGTTTTTCTTTGAATTAAGGGTATCCAAACATTCTGGCCACCCATAACATGTGATTTTTCTATTTAAAATGCATAAACTGAATACCACAACCATACCTGACCGAGAAACAAAAAACTGTTTTATAATAGCCACATACAGTATCAACTGTTATGTTTTGTTATCTTCTTTGCTTGTACATATAAACACACGGGTGCCGTAAGATAACAGCTGTGACAATGTGTGATAAACAGACAGTGTTTACAGCCAGTGGTAATCCTGATAGTCCAACTAAGCAATGCTGAAATCCCTGTCGATCTGTTGTGACCGGACTGCTGGCTCACTCTCTCGATTAAGTTTGAGTGCAGCTGTTCTGTAGACTTGTGTGTTCAGGTTGGGTTTAGTGACCTGACTGTTGACCTTGATAAGAAGTAAGTTGAATTTCTCCCCGTAAATTTGCTGTTCTAGCAGAATCCGCCTGGCACTATGGGTTGGAGGGGTCAGATAGGAGCTTTGCTGATGACATCATTGAGTGTTACATAAGAAACACTCAACATTCTTTTTTGCATTCAATTTTTACTGTTTCTCCTATTCCACTTATAGTATTGAGCGTTTTACTAGAGATGTAGGGGTGTGAAAATTTCAGATTACGATTATGGTAAACAACAATATCACGCTTCTCTATACTACCATGTACTTATTAAAGCGGGCGTAACACACAGGGTCTCTGCCAATCTCAATTTAATCTTGAGTACCTATAGAGTAGTATTGCATACTTAGTATCTTCGAAGAGTATTTAGTTTGATCACATTTATAAAAGATAGATACAGCTTTACGATTGTTTCGGTAAATATACGGCGCGTGCGGGGGGGAGGGGTAGGCTGAACCAAAGCACGTGTGCACCCATTGTCAACAAAACACCAGTTTCACTCACCGCACTCGGTTCATGTGCGGCATCTTTTAGCGCTGGGACGGCTCCATATCTCAGTTTCAAACGATCTCTTGATCCAGCGTTATATCCACAGTTAAAATAACATTTATCACCCAAAAGATTCCTAGTTCAGATTAAACAACCTTAAAGTGATAGTTCACACAAAAATGAAAATTCTGTCATCATTTGCCCACCCTCATGTCATTTCATACCTGTATAAATTCTGATGAATGTTAGCAATTCTCAATGCTGTGAGATCATAAACTGATATATGGTAGTCAAAAGAACTGTTTGTGTTCCTAAATTCTTCAAAATATCTCACTTTGATACAAAAAAATACCTTTTATTTTCCTACTATGGTAGTGGATGATGTCACAGAACTGAAAATTGCTAACATTCTAACAAAATCTGTTCCAAACGACAATTCGTCTTCACTAGTTTGCCGCAGCAAACCAAACAGAACTCTCCGGCAAAGATTGTGTCGGCCAGTAAACACCCTCGAGCCACCATTGGTCCATGGCCATTATGTAATAGGTGAGTGTGTTATGTGGCGCCACCCGGTGAAATAATGCGTAATTTTATTTAGCTGAGGTGAGATCAGATAAGGTCTTCATAAAAAAGAACTATAACATTTGAACAGGATGAATGCTTTTGAATGTTGCGTTGCAGAGATTGTACAGATGTACCCACACCTCTACGATCACTCTCGACACATGCCAGAGGCTTTTTGCATACGTCATGTAAACCCCGCCTCCAGAAACAAAGGAGTGTTGGTTTGTTTGAAAACACTACTCCGTTTCTCAACGTTTTCGAGCTTCGTTTTTCCCCAAAACTCAGAACGAAAGCGCAATTTTGCCTGGATGCAACAAAACCAACGTTTCATGTTGCATCTATACACTATACTCTTGTTAACTTTGTTTGATGCTGACAGGGTTTTTCAAGCCGTAACACTGGTACGGTTTAACAGAAATTAAAATATGATGCGGTAATACTAAATACTCATTCTGAAAGAACACGGTACAATAAAAACATGGTTAATTTTCCTAAAGAAAACTGAAATATTACTCAGAAGATACTAGCTGCCATACAGTCACAGTTTTAATCAAATTTAAGTCGATTCCCCAGATCCCCTAACAAATTAAGTATGATCATTTCTGCCAAAAGCTATTACTGTTACTATAGTAAAACCAGGGTATGTGGGTTGTCTTCTCACACACGCACACACAGGCACACAAACACAGAGGTGGGGAGGAGCAGAGAATATTGAGCCCTTTTCCAGTCAAAGACAGTCTTAGCTGGCGTGCGTTCCTGTTTTGCTGACTTTACATTTTAATAAGGTGGAGGATTAGCTTAATGTCTGTTTCATCTCCAGCGCTCACAGAGGGGGGAGTTCAACCCTCTTCCAGGCGTTGCCATGGCGACAGACTTCCAGCAAGCCTCTAACTGTAATCTCCAGTCAAAATGTTTGCTTTGTTTCGCTGGCAGAACCTTGTTCACCATGACAGCTTCTCGACTGGTAGCGGGTTTAAAAATGTGCGCCTGTCTGTGAAAGCCTCCGAATTCAGATTTTTATAAAGGCTGCCATTTGGAAGCGGAAAGAAGAAAGAGGAAATATTTTAAGACCACAAGTGAATAATTGTGGTTTTGTGTCAGTATTGAAAATGGAGCAGTGTTCTTAAATCTCAGAAGCACAGACATGTAAAGGTCTTTAGTTTAAACAGCCCGTTCTCTATTATTTCTGATCTTTCTTTGGCCTGTGTTTGAAGAGTTTGGTTCCAAAATGAGATAACTCTGTTTAAAATTATGTTTTCTTGTCTTTATTGTGTTAGTTAGCTGTATTATTTAGGTATTATGGGTTTAAAAAAAAAAACAAGTTCGGTTTGATTGATATTAATTAGAAGGGGCAAAAAAAAACATGATTTTCTTCTTTTCTATGACTGGAATCAGAAATAAGTATAGTAGATGATACATACTGAACATCAGACATAGAGATTTACTAGATGTGGCAAGTTTCATTATGATTGTAAATGTTGTAAAATGATTGAGTGTGTGTGTATTCCTATGTGTGACACCAATCCTCTGGATTGAGCAGAGTTGAAATCATCTTAGACGTCCTGCCCATATTTATTTGATGTAAAGACAGTTAAGCTGGTCAGCTAATGTAATCCGAATAACACTTCAGCAATCTGTCATATTTTTCTGCTTTACTGTACAGGACCAGCTGCTTGCTAAATTACTGTGTTTGGCAAATCATTTCACACGCTGCCCACTTATTGGACACAAAACAGTCTTGTGGACACCAATAGCGGGACTGTGAACACCATATACACACAAGCGAAGTTACTCATGAATACTAAATGTGTTTTTTTTGGACAGCATATGTGAAATCATCAATCACAAGCACTTTTTTACGTAATGTTTAAGGACAGTTGTTAATTGTTATCTTTGTGTCACGTCTGGTGTGGACAGGGTGTTATAGTAACGTGGTGTTCTCCACAAACAGTTGTACAGTATAGAGTATGCCTATATATCTGGATATATGAACTGTTATAATACTGATATACTGATATATTATAAAACATACATTAACGTAAAGGATTATTAGGAACACCTGTTCAATTTCTCATTAATGCAATTATGGTGGTGGTGTAATGGTGTGGGGAATGCTTTCTTGGCACACTTTAGGCCCCTTAGTGCCAGTTGGGCATCGTTTAAATGCCACGGCCTACCTGAGCATTTTTTCTGACCATGTCCATCCCTTTATGACCACCATGTACCCATCCTCTGATGGCTACTTCCAGCAGGATAATGCACCATGTCACAAAGCTCGAATCATTTCAAATTAGTTTCTTGAACATGACAATGAGTTCACTGTACTAAAATGCCCCCCACAGTCACCAGATCTCAACCCAATAGAGCATCTTTGGGATGTGGTGGAACGGGAGCTTCGTGCATCCCACAAATCTCCATCAACTGCAAGATGCTATCCTATCAATATGGGACAACATTTCTAAAGAATGCTTTTAGCACCTCGTTGAATCAATGCCACATAGAATTAAGGCAGTTCTGAAGGCGAAAGGGGTCAAACACAGTATTAGTATGGTGTTCCTAATAATCCTTTAGGTGAGTGTATATATGTATTATGATTTATTCACATATGTGTGTAGCATAAAGTTGTGCCAACTTGGTCTTTTTTTTGTGGAGAATGCATCAGGCTGATTTACCCGTGTAGGTTAAAAATACAGTATTGTCAATATCAAAAACTGATCCAATTTACTGACTTGCCTAATTCGATTTATTTTCCTAATTTATTCTATATGAATATAAAATAAACGCGATATCTTCCCTGTCAAATGTGTTACATCATCAGACATCTGGCTTTGTTTCATCTTCCATCCCTCATCTAACAAAAAACATTTCTCTAACATAGTTTTCTTGTTACTGCTCATCTGTTTTCAGGAAAATAATCTTTGCAGTTACACGTTCTCAGGAGATTTAGCACATGCTGTTGGATTAGTTGAAGTACTATTGTTTGGAGTACTTGTCATCAGTGCTTTACTCTTGCATCATTTGAATGAAAACAATCGACACTTGTTGGATGTTTTGAAGGGATATGTTATCCCAGCCGCCATGAAGTTTATGCGATTTTCTCAGAATTTTTCGGAGCCTCTGTAGCAAGCAGTTTTAGAAATTCTCCGAGGGGTAAATTCAATGAATTACTGCGTAGGTGCGTTTGATAGCATTTTTAGCACTGAATAAGTGTGTACGTTATTTTATTATATAAATACATTTGTGAATAAAGCTCTTCAGCGATGAGACTCATTTACATAAGAAGGAAGTGTTTTTCCAGTCAAAAGAATCATACTGACTTTATTAAATAGGGACAGCAGTATTTCAATGCAGTATTCGCATTTGGTGCATGGTTTAACGGAAATATGCAATTGTTTAATTATTTCTTGGTGAAATATTAAGAAAACATTTCTTGAATTCTCTCCTAAATGTCCTGAATTTTTTTTTTAAATATGACTTAAATAAACCAGATGCAGTTGATCACATGCAGAATTTACGGCCAAGCATCAAGCAAGCGAAGAAATCAATTTTCTAATCTGCCTCAACCAATCAGCAAGCTGCTTGTCAAACCTCAGTCACCCAGCATCCTCATTCAGATCTCTTTTCCCGGCTGCACCTGTTTAGCGACGTGTAATTCCAGTTTTTGACAGGTATTTATCAGAGGACATCATGAGTTCATTACAGTATCGGCTCAGGACGACACAAACACACAGAGCAGGTCATTGGTTAGACAGCGTCTAAGCTGATGGTGAAATGATTTGAAATCACGCTTATAAACTCAGAGCTCAGTTTTAAGCTCCTCAGTGCCTCAATCCCTATTTTGACACTGTTTGGGATTAGAATACATAGTTCTGCTGTTTGACAAACACTCGAAGCGCTTATTGATCTGTAGTCCGGACTGCACCTCACTTGTTTGTGAGGAAATTAATCTCCTCACCATGTCCATCTTCATGGCACACGGCAGTATTATTTTGTGATGTTTTTGTCTGTAGGTAATCCGTTTGAACAGATGTGTCCCAAATGACATCTGCTGGGCTAGTTTGGGTTTATGTAACGTGTTTGTGAGCATTGTGAACGGGTCCATGGAATCTATATATGATGTTAAAGCAGTTTGTAGTCGAGTGGCATGAAATATGACTGTTTTTAGTGCCTGTATCATAACAATCATATCAGTTTTTTATGATCAGTAGCCATTTTAACATCATAACACAGAATGTACACCAGAACAGGGAGCAGCAATTACATTCAACATATTGCCCTAGGTCACTTAAACTAAACTAAACTTAACAAAACTAACACCTAAAAAAAATTATTTTATATTATTTTATACAAATAAATGAGCAAATAAATAAATGATATTAATTTGCTAATTAATGTAAAAAAAAAAAACATTTAAAAATAATATATATAAAACATACCAATTTATCTGGTATTTGTAATATAATTATTATAATAGTAATGTTAATATGTATGTTTATGGTTTTATATTTATCTGCCTGATTTCATAGTCACTTATTTCAGTGTATTCAGCTTTTATGGCAGATTAGATTCAGTAAATTGTGTTCTAGGACTGGAGAAGCATTCTGAAATTTACAATGTTTTATTGCACATCTAAGGAAATACAATTTTTGGTATACAATTTTTATGTACTCTACATGGGTAGTTGACAAATAAACTGTAAATGTGTCCTGGGGTATGGTTTGACAGCAAAAACTTAGACAAATCTACTCTTCTAAAATCTGCTAGACTATATTATAAATATAAATATTATTAAATATATTATTAACTGTTCATTTTCCACATTTTGCTATGTGACACACCTTAGGATTTAAGATACATTTGACAACTACTCATATCCCTTTTTAATATCTTTTATCACAATAACAAAAAGCCTCAAATATTATATTTACACATTTGAACTCAAGCACATTCAACATTCAAAAAGACAAACATTCTGATGAATTATGCGTGTTTGAATGCATGTTTCCACAATACAGGTTACAGCAGATACAGTTTAAAAATGGTCTTTTTAAGCATTAACCAGAAAAAAGAGAGAGTAAATTAGCTGTCCACTGCGCCTCTTCTCACACTTCTATGTCAGTTAGCTGAGTGAGTCTGTATTTCTTGGCTGTATTAGCATGTTGGGTTAGAAGCTGTTATGTTTCAGCACTGTGGATATTTCACTTAAGGCTTTATTGAATGCTCATTTCTTCTTCTTTTTATAATTGGGTCACTGCACTTCTCAGATGTCTGTTTGTGGGTCCTTGCCTTCCAGGGATAGTCTAATGCTTGAGTTTGTAAAACTGCATGTGTGATAGTTTGTGCTGTGCATGTGAAAGCTTCTTACTGTTTAATCTTGTTGTGTCTAGAAGAAAAAAATTCGAAATTAAAGAGATCTCATCTGTGATTTTCTATCTAAAACGAGATTGTTGCAACTAGGCCCTCATCTTCAGCACGGATGTTTTGAATGACACCAAGTTTTTTTATAAGCAATGGATCAGACTTTCCTCTCAAGTAAGTTAAGTGACCCAGCAGACGTACACTAAGAAGACTAAGAAGGCTCATCTTCAATCAATCAATCAATGGAAGAATCAATGAGTCCGGCAAAGCCGATCCACTGTCTTTAAGCATGCAGTTCACTTCAGTCCACCATTGATCGTAAAACCATTTAATTATGAATGTTCCACATCAACACTTCACGACGCACAGTATTTCAAAGACTCCCAATCTGAGCATTAAAGAGTAACGATTGATTGAGGCTCATTCTGGCCGCCAAAGAAAAATTATACATTCAGATTAAGTCAGAGCTGTTGGACTTAAAGCTTATATATATTTAGTTCCTCTTTCAGAGCTGCCCATCCACAAATCCGAGCTTAGACATTAAAGGCGTATAGCACAGATTATCTCTTCTCTCTCAACTCTCATTAGCCCTTCGGCCTGCGAAAAATTACAATTATTTTTGGTATGCGGGATATCTTTGATGAAGAATTTACTAGATTTTTCTCCCCTCGCTCACTTTCCTGAGTTTGTCATCTGTTTATCTGCAGAACGTTAATGTTGGGGGAAAAGTCCTCATTAATTTAATGGCAGCAGGGGGCTTTTGGCGGGTTCGCTGGCGAACAGGGATATGTGGGCCACAGTATTGATCTGAAGGCTGTGCAGGTTCGCTCGACTGCCTGCCTGCTCCGCTCTGGACTTCTGCCTTTAATGTGAACGCGGCTCAGTTAGACTTCATTAGAGTATCTCTTCAAAGACCCGTCCTCGACAATCCCTCCGCTCCCTTTCACTAGCATGCTAATGCTTCGACATTATCTGTGAATACATTATTCTAATGGAATTGCTCATTTAATGTAAACTGCTCGGTGAAGAGGGAGGCAGCGAGGATGGAAACGCTGTTTATGTGTGAAAAATAAATTATATATGGGCTATTTATGATGGGATGAATTTGCTCTTGGCATAAGTGGAATTGTGGTCGTTGAGTTGTGGAAAATTGTCCCTACGCTCAAACAAATGCTGGGTTGTTTTCAACCCTGTTTGGGGTCAAAATGCGATGAACCCAACCGTTGGGTTATAAAGTAACCCATGTTGTTTCAACTCCAAATGCTGGGTTGTTACCTGTTTTTTGGGTGAAATATAACCATTTAACCCAATGCTGGGTTTGTCCCTGTTTGACCCACACAGGGTTGAAAATAACCCAGAATTTTTTAATGCATGTTTGTCTCTGCACAGCTCATCCAACAGGTCCGGAGTGCTGTTCTCAAGCAGATCTTCCTATGAAACCCTGAGCTTAGTTGACATGATGTGGGTTAACTGCTGTTTGGTGTACAGTTGTGTTGACTTGTGTTTAGATTTGTCATAGTACCATAACATATCTAACGATACTATACACACTGAAGTATCAGGATACCAAGTAGAATTGCAATACTCTGGCATGTTCTTTGTTCAAAATCAACCATAATATTTAACTAACTTAATTCACTTCTTTCACAAGATGGCACCGGTGAGCTTTTGGGATGCCAGATTCGGCAGACGTATTTCCAATATGGCAAAAGGAGGATTTTTGGCCGGCAAGGTGTTTTTTTAGATAAGAAGAATAAGAAGAAAGTAATATATCAGTGATATGACAGATCCTCTTTACATTAGTGTGCACTTCATTAAGCTAAAACAACCCAATAACGTTATGCGACCGAACAGTTTTTGCCGACCCTGGCATTGCAAAAGGTTACCGGCGCCATCTTGTGCAACTAGCCCATTCAAGAACGAAGCAAGTGTCTTGACTCACTGAATCATTATCTTATCCAAGTCGTTCAAAACACGCATTCTTTTAGCAGAAACATCATAAAACGGCAGATGTAAGTGTTCAAATAAACGTTAATGCGACATTACTTGCGGTACTGCTATACTACCGTTTGAAAAATAAAGTGGCATTTATGTGCTTTGTTTAAGAGACACTATAAAACCAACATCAGACTGTAGGTCATTTTTTGAGATATGTGGGAATTGTCTGTGAATAATGGCTTAATTTCTTTCATTTTCTTACGGAAAGATTTCAAGTTTCTTCATAAAACTTTGACTATGTCACACATGCTGTGTACTGCTTTTAGGATGCTTGTCACAAGGTTGACAGCTTCTGTCCCTGTTGACTTTGTATCCAGAAGAATAGATTTCTTTTTCTTTTTCGCTAAATAAATAAAATCACATTTGAAAGGACAAATACAAACACATCTTCCCAACCAATGGCATGAGTTTTGTCTCATGTCTGTCTGACCAATGGGAGACGAGTGAAATGTTAGTCTTTGCTTGGCTCCGTATATATATTTTTTTAGATTTCTTGCAAACCAGCAGATATTCAAAGTGTGCATTGCTGCAGAAATCTGCCGCTCATGTAATCACGGTTGCGATTAGGCCTGAAGGTTTGTGTTTATTTGTGTTGATGCTGGTATCTGATCTGCTGTTTGTGCAACCTGCCAGTTTCAGCCCCTCCAGCGACAGTCCATTCTGCAGAGGTAAGGTAAAGTTTTGAGCACAACATACACAGACATCTGCTTCACTCCAGCCCAGCAGTGCTCAGACATCTGCCCCATATGCGCTCCAGTACTCATGAACCATAAGCACATACTGTAGAATA
Source organism: Triplophysa dalaica (assembly GCF_015846415.1). Taxonomy (NCBI): domain Eukaryota; kingdom Metazoa; phylum Chordata; class Actinopteri; order Cypriniformes; family Nemacheilidae; genus Triplophysa; species Triplophysa dalaica. The sequence goes on along the minus strand of NC_079566.1, from coordinate 1,324,337 downwards.
CAGCCTAATGACAAACAGGAACAGATTGGGAGCAATATTCACCTCAACCCCCCCTTCATTTCCCTCTGTTATTTCCTGTCAACTTTAACACACACTCCTAATCTCTAAGCGACAGGCACCACTTGTCTGAAGAACATTGTTTTATTTTTGTTTAGCTACAGTGTGTCATTCTTTTTGTTGCATTATTGTTGGTGAAGGAGTAGAGATTAAAATCAAATTGAGTTGGGTAGATTGAGAGAGAGAGAGAGAGAGAGAGAGAGATGGAGAGAGAGAGAGGTAGTGAACCGATGCATGAACTTTTGGATATATCTGAGGAAAAGTGCTCATAGCACTCGCCTCCATCCCATTCCAAGCATACGCTGTACGAAAGTTATGGTGTTACTGTAGTAACCAATAACTATTTTATCACCATAGTAACCTAAGTTTAACTGTGTTATATATAGTTAAACGATGAAAGGTAATCAATCTGCCAAAAAACATGGTTACTACACGTTTACTATAATAAAAACATGGTTAATTTTCCTTAAGAAAGCTCATCAAGAATGATGCATTCCCATGTGTAGCCATGGTCACTATAAACACTTTTATGTTTTGTATAAAATAACTTCACACAGGTTTGCAAGACACTAGGGTGAGTAGATAAGGATGGAATTTGCATTTTTAGATGAACTATTCCTTTAATGAACAGGCTTGATGTGGCCAACACCAAGATTTTAACTGCTTTCTCTCCCATAAGCGAGTGTTAATCGTGCAAGGTATGTTTTATAAGGGCAGCGGTGGGATTTAAACGCAAGCTGCGTGTGTCATTAAGACTGGAACTGACCCGATGAGAACTCGGCTCTGCTTAATATGCTAGACGCTCTTGTCTTCCTTGAGCTAAGCAGCCAGACAAAATATGATGCAAGGCATTCAGGCATGCCAGGCTGTGATGCTGGAGTTTATTTCATGTCTGCTGCTCTTATCGGCCTCAACTGCCAGAATCGAGCAGATAGCTGTTAATAACTCTGGTTTTAATGATTAATGGCTGTCGGGGCTCAAAGAGCTTTCAGATGCAGTTATTTAACATGCCTGTCTGCACTGCCAAAGATCACAGCTTTGATATGACTTGTCCTTTCACGACACCTGTAATATGTTTATGGGTCATTCTACACGACAGCTGACATTTTTGTTATATAGAAAAACAAAACACACTAAAACTTAATATGTTTGTTTCAAGTTTTTTTTAAAGATGCATTCATTTGTCAACTCTGTTACCATGATTTTTACCAAATAGTTGATCATTTAAATAGCTGATCATTGCACAATAGACATTATTGAATTTTTGAGCACAAGGCTTCTTAAAGGATAGTTCACCTCAAAATAAAACAAATCTATTATAATTTACCCAAATGTCTTATATTGTTTGGACACAAAACCATGTTGTGGGCACGTTCACCCCTGTTACTGTACTTTTCTAGAATCATACTTTTTGTTTCTATTAAATGAGATGCAACAGCACAATTTAGTAACTTTTAAATTGTTTAATTAAATGTTTACAATTTTACATTTTTTTAATAAAAAGCTTTCATCCATTGATTCCATGTTATAGACAGTACTGACATTTACTTTCTCTCATTTCTGTCTGTGTGTAGGATGTCAATTTTGTAGAAATGCACACAAACGCCAATAATAAAGCTTAAAATCCAAGTATATTTGCTTATTATCACCTTGAAGGATTTAGCCTGCAACGGTTGTGTGATCTTAGGTGACTGAAGTGATTTAAGGTTATTTTGGGGGATGGAGGACGTTGTCCTGACTGCAGTTTCTTGTCTCTCCTATAGGTGTCAGTAGAGCTTTTGATGTCAGTAAGCTCACATGCTGAGCTAAGCACTCTCCTCCAGGAGGAAAACACAGGGCCTTGACAGCTTGTCATAACTGATCTGTGTGCTTTTAAATGCTAAAACAGGCTGAGTCTTTTGAGAAGATGCCTGCTTTTTCTTACAATAGTATTTAGACCAAAAGATCTACTTGCTAAACCTCAATGTACATACTGTATTGTTACAGATTTGTAATACACTTTCAAAGTATGATTTTATGGCACAGACTGGGATGAAATATGTCTCTCTGAACTATAGATACTAAAATCCTCTGATCGGTTGAATCCCTGAAAAGGGAAATTCACATGAAACCTGTTCAATTGAGGCCGCTGACTGAATCCCTTTTGACCTGTCACAGCATGATGGATGACATTATACTTTGTGCTGAGAGAAACTGTACAGTCATCAGGTATTCCCCTTTTAAGTTAATGATCATGACTCCATTAAATAAACCCAGCAAAGTGTAGTCAGCGTGTGTCACCATGCATGTGTTTAAGTTATTGGTATTAGATGAAAGGAACAGTTCACCCAAAAAATAAAATGCTGTCATCTACTCACTCTGTATACATTTCTTTGTTCTGATGAACACTGAGAAAGATATTTGGAAGAATGCTTATAACCAAACAGTTCTTGTCCACCATTAACCACTAAAGTAGAAAACCGAAGAATGGTAGTCAAAAGAGGCCCAGATGGGTTTGCTTTCCTACATTCTTCCAATTATCTTCTTAAGAGTGCAACAGAACTAAGAAATGTATAAAGTAATTTTCAATACTATGGTAGTCAATGGTGGCCAACAAGCTGGGTTTGGTTACAAGCATTCCTCCAAATATATTTTTCTTCGTTCATCATAACAAAGACTTTTATACAAATTTTGAACCACTCGAGGGTGAGTAATTGAAGACAAACTTTCCTTTAACCTGCAGTGTGTATCACACAATTTACATTTATGTTGGGCCACAGTCCAGGTGTTACAGATGTCCGTCTAACAGGTGTTTTACGAGTTAAAAAAACACACAGAAGGTTCATGTCAGCTGTTAAGTTCCAGCTTGACCCGTCCTTCTCATGTGAATGACCCTGTCAAAGACCAGGACTCTCACAACACCATCGACTACACAGAATGCAATGTAGCTGAACATCTGTGACCGGCGGCCTGGGAGATACGTGTGAGATCTGTTTTTCTGTAGGTATATGTAGTGATATGTGTTTGTTGCGTATGATTCCACCCCCCCCCCCACACACACACAGTGCAGATGTCAATATGATATAACAGCAACATCAAACATGATGGATATTGTCCAACTAGAGCAATAACCAGACAAGGTGACAGAGAGAGAGTTAGTGAAAGTAAATAAGCCTTTCTCATCCACGACTAGTGCACCTGCACAGCAGGCCAGTGAGAGGAGCAGGTGCGTGGCAGGTGGCCCCACACCTGTCCACACTAAGGTGAGAAGAGAGACAGCTGGCATCCAGAGTCATCTGATGACAAGAGTTCAATAACCCGCTCGTATAAATGTCTTTTTTACGGCACGCGAGCCACTCTGTGAGACATAGACCTTACCCTGTTTTAGCAAAGTCCCTCAGTAATAAAGAGACCGTCCACCACCTGTGTGCTCTAGAAAATATATGAGGTGCCATGTAATTAACATGCTGTGGGAAATCAATCCGTGAGGTTTGTAATAACCTGCGATTAGAAAGGTAGAGCCCTGGGTGGGTTGAAAAAAGTCACAGTGAATGTGAATCTGGTTTTTTGTTTTTAATGAAGCCATTCCAGTGATAGTTCACCCAAAAATGAAAATGCTATAATCATTTACTCCTACATGAATTTCTTTGTTTTGCTGAACGCACAGGAAGAAATTTGAAAGAATGACAGATCTCGCATACCACATCTCGCATATCTTGCATCTAGATGTTTTTTCTAGAATCGTGATAAGAACCCTGTTCTCCTTTATTCGGAGAAATCGTAACATCAGCCAATTAGCCTATTTCGTATTATGTAGTGTGCTGTACAGTATGTTTTGGATGCATCAGTCTCTGGACATGCCAGGTATGTGGCTGTTTGTGTACCTGGCAACCTAAAATGATCAAACTCCTGATAGAGAGACAGCACCTGATACCTGTCTCTCTCTCTCACTCTCAAGCACGCCTGTCTGTGGCTTAATTTTCCATTTTTAGTTACCATCCGTAGTGAGAGTGACCCCTGACAGGAGAGGGTCACCTACCCGATGCTTGCACAATGGGGGTCTAAGCCATCCAAAACTGGTTGTCATGGCAACAGAATGAAACTCAAAGAGTGACAGATCTGGCGTGTGTTGGATAGTGGCCTAAACCAACTGTGAAGTGTCTGGAGATGGATGGTGTGTGATAAGTGTATTGTGTGTTCCTCTGCAGGTCAACGTGTGAAGTGTGTGTCTACGTGGTTCCATTTTTCTTTCTTTGACTACCAACAGACCTTGACTAACCCACAATAACAAACCCCAAAATGCAATTCCATATTTATAAAGAATATTCTTTTTCTTTGATCTCATTTCAACAAAAGCATTTTTGTCAGATGGGTTTATTAAAAATGTAAGCATGTGATAAATCATTTGTGCCAATTTCCTAATAAGGGAATTTAATGACTATGACTATTACAATCGGAATAATTTTAGCAATAATTAACAATAATTCCTGTAATACAAATGGTCTCCATCAGGTTTATTAATATAATTAATGCTACAAATCATTGTTTATGTGTACAGTTAAACACTTTCCAGATGCTTTTATCCAAATTACACTGCATTTCTTTGTTTCCTGGCATTCGAACCATTGATCATGGTGTTGCTAGCACCATGTTCTACCAGTTTCTCTGTACAGGAACACGTTGTACAGTACTTCGTCTTCAAATCGTTTCCAGATTTCAGAGCTTCAATCACCATGTGACATCATTCTTGTCTTCCTGGAGTCTTGATTTTCTTCCTGTTCCATGTTGTTAATCCGGACGGCAGGCAGAGATGAGATCTTCCAGTGAGATGTGAATAAAGGTGGTCTTCCTGTGTAGTGTCAGTCAGTCTGTTCAAAAACAGCCCCTTCCCTTCTCTCTCCAGTGACCCCAACTGTAATGATGCCCATGTGAAGACACACACACACCTTCGCAACTGGGAAATTACCCTACGGCATGCAGCCAAGACATCTGTCGGAAAGTAGACCAGACCAGCTGTACAGTACATGTACATTGACTACCCCTCCAATTACATTCTTAGGGAATCCTTGCTTTTCCTGCCCTGCAAGAATTTTTTATTTTTCAAAGCTGTGTCCTGCTTAGCTTTGTCCACCGTACACCTACTGAGTCCCAACAGTGTTGGTGATGAATCACTCCTGGACAACAAGCCTTCAATAGAAGCGAGGGTAGTATTGTGTAGAGGCACTCTGCCATGGATCTTGTTATAATGGGGCTAAGAGTGGATCCTGCGAAAGCAAATGTCAATTCCACTCCCTAGGGCTGCGCACAATGGCCTCCTGTTTTTCCCCACCATGATGCCTCTGCGACAACCGGAATACACAAAGCCACATGTAGATCCGCGTGCTGTTATTGTCGGGGTTTCCATGGCAACAACCAAATCGAACAATGAATGAAATCACATTTAGTGTAGTGAGTCTCACCTGGGGGGCTAGGGACAGTGAGGGACGAACAGAAGATGTGGGGACGGATATTCAAAAGATGTTCCTAGAAGAAAACTCGCTTTCCAAGCAGGTGCGGGGCATGTATTCAGGGGTTTTGAGCACAATCCTGTCCAGGCTTCTTAAAGAGACCGGTCACCGAGTAATATAGATTCAGGCATCATTTATTCAGTCTTCTCCCATTAAAAAACTGAAAATGTAAAGAACACAAAAGAAGATATTCTGCTAAATGTCTTGTTGGTTTTGTGTTCATACAATGGAAGTCAATGGGGGCCTGGGGTGTGTGGTTCCAACATTCAACAATATCAGATTTGAAATGACATAAACCATAAAATAATGTTTGTTTTTGGATCAACTATCCCTTTAAGAAACCTGAACAGCAAGACTTCCTTGGTCTCCAGAAGCTTCACAAGAAAGACCATGCTGGTTCACCAGTCATTGTTTCTTGGTAAAACCAGCACCAAACCAGTAATCCATGAAAATTCAAGCTGGTTTAAGCTAGACCCTTCAGCAGGTAGTTGAGAGCACATATTATTATGCTTGACCCACGTTTAGGTCAGCGTAGGCTGGATGGGTGCAGAGTGTTATTGAGCTTAAATATTTATCAAACAATGAATCACAGCTCTGGGCCTGACACAGTCATGACTAGTGACACTTCACATCAAATCTCTATGTTGTCTTTCCAGACTTGCTCTCTACTGATTCCCATTGACCCAAAAGCTTATTCAACCTTTCAGAGACTGTGGCCAGTTAGAAAGGGGATTAAGTATAGATTAGACATCGGGAACAAAACTGGGAACTCATGACAAGCTCATTTCAACCAGTGGAATGTTAGGAATACCATTTCAAAGAGAATTGGTTAAAGCCAAAGAGACATTTTAAAGGAGTTTTGTGGTGACAGGCCTTAAGACCCCCTGGAAGATTTCTGATGGATTGACTGATACATGAAACAGTGTTTTATGTCCTAATGGGTTTGGTATGGTCCTCTTTTTTTGTCTGCTTGCAATTTAGAATTAAGCCCGCTGAACCGTACATCAATGTATAAAGTGTCCATATGTCAGGTGTACATAAATGATCACTGACTCAAGACAAAATGGAGCACTCAAGCTTTTACGTCATCTGGCTGTTCCTCAGCGTAGGCTTCAATTTTTGTGTGATCAGTAACTGATACATTTTTAGAAGGTTTGATTCAAATTGTATGCTTTGGGCAAAGGAAGGCACTCTCTTAAAAATAAAGGTACTTGAACCTTCTTTGGAGATTATTTGGATGTTCTTTATGGAACCATTAGGCAAAGAAAGGTTGTTCTATGGCATTGTGAAGAAACTTTACTTTTAAGAGCGTTGCCCTTGCTCGCTGATTCATTCAAAAAGCATATGGTGAGTTTACGTAAGTAAATTAACCAACTTAGTTAAGCAACTAAATTGAAAATATTATTATACAATTGGAAATTTGCTGTAAATAACTTCTAGTTAACACATTCACTTATCCTTTAACCCAAAGCTCTGGAGCATACTTTACACAAATTTAAAAGAGTGCCATAACCACATACATTGGAGTAAATACAAATAAATGAAAATGGACTAGAGAAAAAGCTGAGGTTCTAACCTTTCAAATGATGCCATATATGTTTACAACTAATAGATTTGATGATGCAAAGTTGGACGGTGGGATGGTTCTCCAGATTAAAATGGTAGTTCACCCTAAAATTAAAATTGTCATCATTTACATCAGAGGTTCCATCCAATATTCTTCCAAATATCTTTCTCTGTGATCATCACAACATAAGAAAATTTTTTAAGAATCATTTTTGGGTGAACTTTAAGCTTTAAAAGGCTGAAATAAAACGTTTGTTGAGTTGATATGATAGAGTGATGAATGAAAAGTTTCACATTTTCAGTGCACCATAGTTGTCTCTGACCTTGCACAACCGAAAATGTTTCCTCGCACTCTTGTGTATTCTGTCTATAGTGTGATGTATCTGTGTTTATATCAGCGTGTGTAGAGTTTACACTGTGAAATGGGTTGTTTATGTTGGTCCTGTTTTCGGAACGGGGGCGTAAATGTTGCGTCTACATTTAGAGTGATCCGTCCATATTTGCACCGTGTGAGAAGGAGGAACAGAGGAATTGTGGGAGGAAGACGAGTCTCTGTCAGTCATGCATGTAAAAATCACCCACCGAGTCACCAGCTTGGTTGCCCCCGGCAACAATGTGTTTACCATGATGACTCTACAGAGATGGAGAGAGGAGGCTTATGGGGGAGAGGCAACTGTATCACCAACCACAGCACGAAAGTAAAGTCAGAACGACACAAAGCTCCTACATCCACTTCTCCACACCGTCCAAAAGAAAACACGGGCCGTCTGAGGGCTTTCATTTCAAATCCTGTTTATATTCAAGCATTTCTTCAGTGTATTTTACTCTGACCTGGTTTTCAACTCAGGAAGAAGTTTCTTTTGAAGTGACGTTTGTGGTAAAGGAATTTAAAAATAAAATGCCTTAAATTAATTCAGAGAGATTGTGCCAAAACACGCTGAACAAACGTCAAACGGTGGTCTTTGCCTCAGATTTATTTTTGCGCGCCGTTCTGTCCACTGCTCTGTCAAAGTTTGTCCCTGAGGATGGTGGGCTGGTTCTGCTTCTGGGTCTGGCATGTCACAGTCTACGTCTGATTCACAGGGGTTGCTCAGACAGAGATGGAGCGGAGGTTTATTCTCCTGCTTGTGGGACGCAAATTAAGGACGCAAATGTGGACCCCAGAGGCGGCAGTGAGGGACTGTCACACCACGACATGCACTCCAACCTCATCGCCATCTTCCTCTCTGAGGAATTATTTACGGACAAGCAGTCCAAAGCCAAATCATTCCAGTTCTTTCTAGCAATTAAGAAGTTTAGCGTTCCGGCTTTCTGATGATACAGACAAGACACAGAAGAGTGGGAATATGAGGCGGGTCTGCGGGGGCCGAATCTGACTCATCTCTAGGTAGCCTGTCTAAAATCTGACACATTGAAGTCTATGAAGTGTAATGGATGTCTGACATAAAGAGATACTTTATGCCCTCTGAGTCCAGTGTATCTTTATTCAACATACAATAAGATTATATAAGAATAAGTTCATATTTGTATACCATATAGACCAGTTCTTAAAAGATGTAAACACTGGTCCAGAGACAATTGTTTTTATTTTATTTTTTAAAGGTGCGGTGTATATATTTTTTGAGGATATATTGACAGTAATGCACTATAATATACATGATTATGTTTTCAGAGGTTTATTAAAGACCTTGTGTAATGAAGCGTTATGTTTTATTATTATCTTAGAATAAGCTATTTCTATCTCGTACACCGCAGATTCCACCTTGGAATTCACCATTATGTTTCTACAGTAGCCCTAATAGGACAAACTGGCATGTTTCGTAAACATCTTGGGCCCTATCATACACTCGGCGCAACGCATCGCATGATGAAGCTCAAGTGTTTTTGCTTGTTTCAGCCCTTCGCAATTCTAATTTTCCCATCCTGTGCAGCATTGTATAAATAGCAAATGCATTTGCGCTCATTTCTGTGCCCATGGGCGAGTTGGTCTAAAAAAAGAGGTGTTTTCAGGCGCATTATTGGCTCATTGCTATTTTGAGGAACTGAAAATAGCAGTATTTTTTTTTGTTAAAGAACGCGTTTTGTTAAAGAAAATGCGCTTCTGGGCGGGTCCACCACGTGCTTTCACTTTACTTCTTACACAGAGGGAAGCGCAGCAGCATGCCAAATATCACTAGTACTAGTATAAATTGTAATATAAATAGTACAATGTAAAATATTATTATTGTGTACATAAAGAGATTGGTTTACTACACTTGATGCCCCGTTACTAGTGAAGAGAATCGAGAAAACACATTTAGACCATGCGCCCGTGTGCGCCATTTTCCCGTCGTTAAACTAGCAAAAGTGGATTGGGACATGCCCTGAGTGCACCTGCATCGTGCAACATCTTAGTTCTGTGTCAGCCACTGTTGGTTGGAGTGCCGTTGATTGCAGTTCGCAACCTCACCACAAGATGTCGCTACATTGCATACGTTGGACCTTTAAATCTTTTTTTTTTTAAATGTATTAAAGGAGTAGATCACAGGTGTTGGTGGTATTACATTCGCTGTGTTTTTATTGATGGCAACAGTGTCAGGGACAGGGATGGTTTTTAGTCTCTTTACACCTTCACACCTAGACAAACAGCGTTGACCTTGTGGCCTGATTCAGGACATGTTTTGAAAGCAGACAACATGATCTGCAGTGCTATACATCCTCAGCGTTGCTGTGAGGGAAACATTTAGGACAGCAACATTAGCGCAGACAAACTTGCTGACCTCCCTCCCTCCAGATCTGTGCACCGTGCACTGAGAGCAAAGATAAAATAACAGTATGAGGGCAGATAAACAGGAGTTAAGCCGAAGGAGAAGTTCAGAGACATGCTGGGAAAGACGAGAAAGCCTGGAGGAATTCATTTATTTTTTAGAGATTGTTCCGTTGTAACTCAGGAAACGTAATGGGGTCATCAGTTATGCTTCATTTAAGTACTAATTCGTCTCAAATGTTTCTTTTAAAATTACGACAAAGAAATAGACACCAGTCTGACAGTGACATACCGAAGAGAGACTTCATATAAATAATGTGGCTAGCATAGCTTAGATCATTTAGTCTTAGCATTTGCTGAGCACTGTTTGAGTCTATATCCGAACACAGTGTGAGACATTGTTAAAATCTCCCCTGAGACTCAAAATGGAAACACATGTAAGGTTATTGGGGAAAAATCTAAGAAGCAGACGACAGACCTAAATATAATTGTACTGTTGCCTATAGGAGAAACAAATGAGATATTAAAGCCATCTAATAATTTATCTTTCTTTCAAAGGAGAATAGAGACGAATGAAGACAAGACGAGAAGAGAAAAGGGGCTGTGTGTACTGCAGGACTGCTTTGGAGCGTGCATGTTGTTCTCCAGGAAGCTCCGAGCATTGGTATGTTTTTCTCTTTCTCTCTGGTTCCTCCAGCTGTTTCCTCCCGTCAGCCCCCGCAGGACGCCAAACACCACACCGATCTGCATTACACAGCCTCCAGCCCTGCCTGCCACAATACAGCTCATTTTTATCCCTGCATACACTGCTTCCACACACACACAATTCACATTATTTAGAAAGGAAAAAACAGTCATTCTCCTAATGTGATGTCAGTGGTAATTTTAGGAACCAGCCAAAAGGTAAACATCTTAACGTTACATCAGAATAAGAGACTACAGTGACCTTTTGGCTGTCATGAAACCGTATATTTCTGTAGTGAAACGCTATTTTAAACACACAGTGAATGTTGTAGATAGTCATTGTTGCATTTTGCAGATTGTTGTATATCGTTGCTGTCCTTCTGAAACTTTTTATCTTCATATTTTGTCATTGTTATTTCTTGCCATAACAATTATTATTAGTCGCCCTTTTTGTTCGTCACTAGGTAAATATAAACAATTATTTATCAGTGTTGCTTTAAAAAGTATTTAATCTGCACCGCTTGATATACAAACTCAATTAGGGCCGTGTTTACACTTCACTTCTTTTTTGACAAGAAAAAGTTGACAATGGCCTTTTAAAAGAAAAAGGTAATTACCAAATGTGGTTACAAATAGCAGTCCTCAATGTTTAAAGTTAGCATTTGTGCACGAAGGGGGCAGGCTTCATAGGTAGCGTAACGGAAGTCTATTTGAATTGAGAGCGTGTTTGCTATAACCAATCACATATTTAAAAACTGCAATACTAATTTCTCACTAGAAATGCAATCCAAAGTTATTGAAAGTGAAAATGAAATTGAATTTATACAAAACTATGCTCCAACGTGTGTTTTGGTCACCATTTTATTTTTTAGAGCTTGAGCCTTCTCGACCAATCACATTCCTCGCAAGTTATTATGGAACGACAGGTCTCTGTCATTGGTTAGCTGTGAAAAAGAGTGTTTTTTTTTCAGAAAAGTTCTACTTTTTTAACCTTAAGCTCTTGAGCTGCAGAAAACCCTGGCGTTTAAAAAGCGTTCAGGACTTAAAAAACATGGTTCACTCCTTAGGATTATAATGGAAATCAGACGCAAGCTGTTTCAAAAAAGAAGTCAAGTGTGAACACGCCCTAACTCTGCAACTTGTGCGGCTTGTTGTAAAGAGATTGATATTCCCAGATAAAAAAAAATCAAAACTAAAAACACATGATAACCCCGATGCTGCAAATCATTTTTAAAGGCACAGTTTAAAATTACTCAAATTCTATTTAAATGTTTTGTTTAATAACATATGACATTGTGCATACAAATGATTCAACCAAATTGCGTGTTTATGTGTCGATTTTACCTTAAAATGAAAGAAAATGTGTTTTCCTCGCAGAAAGTCTGCACTAATAAATATTTGAAATCAATATTTCATTTTCAATTACTTACTTATGAGGTAAATAGCAGTGTTATAAATGTGAGAATTTACAGATTATCGCTAAATAAACCCCTTAAGTGTGATACAAGTCGCTCCGCTTCCATCAGACCTGGTCACACTGTCAGGGTTTATTCTTACAAGTTATTGAACAATAACAACCGGTTGCTCCGTACATTATCTCTTACATATCAGATCTTGGAATGTGGCCAATCACAATCAAGTATTACAGAGCGCTGTGTAACAATATTTTCAGCTAAAATCTGACATTCAGTTGAAGAGAATAGCTTCAGTTTCTGAGTTAGAGGCAAAAAGAGATATTCATTTAAATCTAACAAAGATTGTTTTTAACAAGAGTCATTTGTATATTTTAGGGAAATTTAATCATTTATGTGCAGTGAGTAAAGTTTTACCATCCGGTCAAGAATCTTTCTTTCACCAGACATGGGAGGAGTGACAAGACACGATAAAATGCATTAGAACCCATTAAAATTTTTGCATTTTGCCCATACTGGATGCGGTGCGACGGGACCTGACAAACCCATTAAGAACAAGCCATTGTCGTGTCCCTTCCCCCAGCTGCCTCCACTGTGGACACAGTGTTAAAAACTTATGAGGAATAAAACTGATGACAAAAATATATTTACACGTTTGATCCAGATCCACAAAGTTTTGTATTAAATTGTATGCGATTTGTTTTGATGCAGAGAAAAAAAAAGCTTGATTGTGTACCAAGTAAAAACAGATAAAAGTAGATAAAGGTTGAAAAAGATGGAATCTGCCATTGTTTAGTGTTGTAATATAGACATACACATATATTCCACTGTTTGTCAAACTACAGTGGACAAATATTATAACACATAAGTGTTTTTCCTTAAACAATTATTTTGAATGTATTGTACTTATTTAAAATAACATTGCAATTAATTATCAGAATTATTTAACAGTGCTAGTAAAATGTATTTGGGATAACTGCCATGAGCAAAGTTAAATTAAACAGTTACTTTGTATCTTTTAAAACGTCAACTTTTTAGGCGAGGCTATTGGACTTTGTTCAGGAACGGCAGCTGACAGACTTATTCATGAACAATAAGACAATCGTCTGAGCTTTCTCTCTCTTCTCAAAACAAGATAGCAACACTGATCTCCTGTGAGCCTTCTGGGCTTTCCAGCACTACTTTAATTATGTCTGCTCCTGGAGTTCACACCGGCCCTTGTGCGTGTGTGTGTGGTTGTAAGGGAGGAAAACTGTTTGATCGCTCTAGTGAGGTTGTCTTGGCTTGTGTGACTTTGCTCCAGTTTTGATCCTTCTCCTCCACCGTGTCCCCCCCTTCCCATAACCCTTTGCTGTAACCCAACAACAAAGCAGAACCTCCCCTGATCTGTCAAGGCCTGTTTTCATGTCACTCCGCTCTGGAAACAGTCATTACTCTGACGTTTTTTTATCCCACAATGCCCTCCGATGCCCTGTGTCAGGCGTCAGGCTGTTGTCCGTGGCGGTTGAGTCACTTTACGTGTTTCTGTAATAATTCAGTAGACCTGATTGCTTTGCCTTACGGTAAGCGCCCCAGGAGACATCATTCGGCTTTGAGGTCATGCCCATTGAGATAGGAGTCTAAGATTAGATCTGCTGATTTCCTCATGTGAGATGCGTGGATAATTGACACCATAGAGCGTCTGGCATGAGTCAAAAGAGTGTTTCAGAAAGTGTCTTCTCTCCATCAAAGCGTCATTGTTTGAATGTGAGAAATAGAGAATGACACACACACAGATGGCACACATGACAATCAGATCCAGGCCTTGTCGTGTACCATAAACCCTGTGAAACAGACCAGTGTTGGGGGAACTGCTTTTTAACTTGCTTTCAAAGAAACTCTCTCTCTCTTTCAGACTTAGTGGCCATTCAGACCCGCGAGATACAGCGCTCAGATATGTTTTTTTAAAGCCTGGAACACGAGGGTCCGGACACAGCCACTATGTGCCTCCTCTGCCATCTTGCCGTCAATGTTGTCATGACAACTTTCATCTGTAATCAGGAGCTTGCAACGCATGCCCCGCCTCCAAATCATTCTGATTGGTTCACTGCTTTTGGAACTGACATTGCTGCATGTAAAAGTTCCTGACACAGCGTCTTAATAACGCGGCGCTCCTGTGCGAGGCGCTTCAAAAGACTCGAGACGTGAGCGTAACGTCGTTTACTTCTGTCAAACGCGTGTTTACATAGAAAATCAATGGGAAAGTAGCCTATTGGAATGGGAAAATGCGTTCTGTCTGAATGGCCCCTTAGTCTTGTGCTCTTTGGATGTATTTAAAGTCAGTGTTGGGTAAGTTACTCTAAAAAAGTAATGAATTACTAGTTACTTATTACATATTCAATCGCGTAATTACATTACTGTACAAAGTACTTTCTATACGTTACCTCAACCTTGATTAGTTAAGTGATTCAGGGATAGACACAAATGAAACATAAATAACTACATAATTTATTCTAATTATCTGACAAAAGGATATATTAAAACATACATTTTAATTTGATGTCATTTCCACTATTGAATATACAGTATTACAAAGTATTTGGTTCAATTACATCAGAAGTAACTGTAATTAAATTACAGAAAAAATACAAGTTATCCCTTACTTGACTTTTTCAAGGGAAAAGTAATACAATTACTGTAACTTATTACTTATTAACTAATTTCACCCTTTAACTGTTTACAGTAGATCCCATTTTTCCCTTTTTGTATTTATATCCTCGTCATATGATTCTCAATATTTGCCAAGTATTAATCATTTTAATTGTCACTTTGAGTTCCTCCACACAAATAGTAGTCGCTCAAGAAGAGCCGTTTCACATTTAACAACCCCATTATATTCTGGAATAAAAGATAGCTGCAGGGAAAGAAAATTTTGGAGGCATAACTCACTCTCTCTGAGCAGACAGACAGCGTCTGGTGCCAGACTCCCTTTTCCATACATCTCACACCCCCAGAGAAACCAGCTCGGTCTCATTGATAACTCCAGCGAGACCTGCACCAGTAGCTATTAATTTATATTAGAGCGAATGTAGCACAAGCCGATTTTCCTATCCATCCCCCTAGTCTTCTCCACGCATCCGCGACTCCCATATTAATAGCTGTTTTTTTTGGATGGGATGCGCTTCGCCCGCTGTATTTGCTGGATGTGACAGGCGTCCTTGCGTTTGACATTTCAATAGAAAATCTTGGCTCAAATCATTCGCTTTATAGCGGAGCGGACTAGAGCTCACAAATGTAAACAGGATACTGCAACCTTAAATGACATTATGTATGAACATGATGTAATGAGACATGTTATTGCTGCAACACTGTTTATCTGGCCTACTTTTTCCTACCCACATTCTACCTCCGTTCATTATCCCCCGCTCTGAACTTTACAAAGTAGAAATTCCCAAAGTGTAAACATGGTTAGATAAGACAACACTGAAGATATGTCACATTCGAGTTTATGAGCGGTGGATGTCACACTCAAGGGTAATGTTGTATTGTCCACAGATTCCTGTGGTTTATATAAAGTACTGATTGCTCTCTGTATCTCTGACACCTCCCTTCTTAGTAACCCTTCAAGGGGTTTGCAAAGTCAAGGCCTTGGACAGCTTGGAAGGCTGACAGCAGATGGGATTTTCTAGAGGTTTGTTTTTTAAAGGAGTTTAACAATACGATAAGAGTTGGGGAGGCTTTGAAAATGTCACGGTTCTTATAATTAACAGCAGGACGTTTGTGGAAATATTAGTTTTAAAGACCCCATGATATCAAAACTTTTCCGTTTAGTAAAAATTTTATTTTTATAGTATAATGTTATGGCTTATCTACATATCTACATCATAATCGAGTATGCTCCAAAACGCTGACAAAATTTGGATTGCATTCTTTCTTTAAATTACAAAAAAAATGCATTTTTGTCAAAAACATGAACCAAAACCTGATCAGAACGACAACCAAAAGATAGTTTGTTATCCTCCTTCTGGAACAATTTATGCCGTTTCCTAGGATGGGTAACAGCGCAATCTACTGTACAATAGGGAAAACTAGGATTGACGAACTTTTCCGTCAATGGCAGGGAAGCATCTCATAAATGACCGAAAATTTGGTTAACGGCGGGGGAAGAGTTAAAACTAAGGGCCAGATTTACTAAAAGCTTGCAGCAGTGCAAACCCCTCTTTGGCATAAAAAAACTCTACAGTCAGTATGCACTAAAGACACACAGTGAAAATTAGCATGGTAAAGGCATGGTTATGGTTGTTTTTGCAACTGACCTTATTGTATATCCATTTGTATGAGTTTCCTCTTCAGCTGCAAACATTATGGCTGCTCTTTTGTCCTGTTTTGTAAATCTGGCCCTAAGTCTTGCAGAAAAAAATAATGACGTCATTCTACAGTTTATCCTTTTGTCAATTACTGTAAACAAATGCTGTTTAAAATCTGAACCTTCACTACAAAAGACTCTGTAGCGGGGCCTAAAATCAGCCACTTTAAATATTTTTTTTACACAATAGGGAACGATTCAGAGAAAACTTAACATGTCCTCGATATGTTTTGTGCTGTCTTTTGTGCTGAGTGTTCAAGGAATTTCAGTGGGCTTTAAATGACCGTAAGATCATAATCATAATTTTTCTTGCATATATTTCCTGCAATTTCAAAAATTATTTTACGTGTGCCTATAAATGACCTCCTGTACTATTTATGATATATATTAGGATAGTGTGTTAAATTTATTTGACCGTTTGTAAAAAAAGCATAACAAAAATGTAGTATAAGCTAAATGTTTAAATACACAAACATTTTATTTATTTTTTAGTAAAGTTATTGAGCAAGTAAATCAGTGTAATGAATGTATCCTTTATGTAATTCACAGTTGCATATTTATAATAATTTATAGAGTTTTCGGAGACCATTCTGAAACGTCAGTTTGATGTCATTTACTGCAATCTGCATAAATATAAGTGTATTAAGTAATCTGCAGTTATATGTTGCAAACAGAGATGGCGATAGAAAGGCGATAAGTTAATAACGGTGCTACTTTTATCCAGTTATTCCTCAAAACTATGTGTTCTGTGCAGTGAAAGCTGTCTGCTGTTGTTAGGTGTGTGTGTTTGTGTTGCACACAAGTTCTCTGTGGAATCGCGCCGTGCAGGTATGAATTATTCTACACTGCTTTGATTGACGTAACCTTTCGTGACGTTACCGTAGTAGAGCCGAGCTTTGTTTTGTAATGCAAAAAGGTGGCGAGCGCACAGCTCACGTGTAAAGAGAATATCAGATGACATGCTCTCTTGGCTGATTGGCATGGACAGCACGCAGACTAATACAATAAGACCATTTACTTGGCCGTAGTGGACCAAGTACAGCAGCGCCTGTTCTAACAACGCTGCACGAATCGTCGTCCACACTGTTACATGGCTACAAGAAAGTCTGGCCTGGAATTAAATGCACTTTAAGCCCCGAGATATCAGATCTCCATGTCTCTGGGATTCAATATGAGACCATTTTTATGTCAAGCTGTGCAAGTGAATGGCTTGCATTGGTTCAATAACCATATCGGTCCCCTAGACATATTCAGCCTAGTGGCCTCATTGCTCTCTATTTCAGAGCTTGTGCCTTTATTTGTTTGGATCCGTGCCATGCATGGGTCACTGTGACCTGATTCCATCTAAAGTGTGTAAGATCTTAGATTTGGATCCAGATGTTTGCCCTCAGGCATATTAAAGGGACAGCTACTTGTGAGCAACCCAAGGCCTACAAGACCATCATCCACAACACTGGCAGGACCAAACTCGTATGACTGCAGCAGAATTAAAAAAGTGCATTTTTAATAAATGTCCTGGCCACTCTTTCGGTGTCATTAAAATAAATGAGCACTGGGGCTTTCAAGCCTCACAAAATGATGCAAAAGCACAATAAAAATATCATAAAACTTCTTAGTTGAACTTTATTTAGCTAGTCTTATGAAGTTACACAACAGTTTTGTGTGAGAAAAGGCTGACATTTAAGTCATTGTTTTCATTGTTTCTTCCTCATTTGAAACCCGATGACTCTTCCTTCTGCAGAACATACAATAAGACATTATGAAGAATGTTGGTTTCCAAACAACATTGACCCCCATTGACTTCCATTGCATGTACACAGAACCACTAAGAAAAAGATACATCAAAATATCTGCTTTTGTCTTCCACATAGGATCAGTTGCCAGAAACAAAAGATTTAGTGAATTTATAAAAACAAGAATAAAACTGCCATTGACATAAGACAAATGAACATTTTCTTACGCCATTTAAAGGGAGAATTCCCCCAATATTTACTCCTGTAAACCTGAATAACTTCGGCAGAACAAATAAAGATGTTTTGAACGATGATGGTAACCAAACAACGGCTGTACCCATTGACTTTCACTTGTTTTGTGTCTATAAAACGGAAGTGAATCGGTACCATCACTGTTCGGTTAACAACATTCTTGAAAATATCTTCTTCTGTGTTCTGCAGAAGAAAGAAAGTTATGCCAGTTTAAAATGACAATAAGGTGAGTAAATGATGACAAAATGTACATTTTTGCGTGATTTATCCCTTTAATTAACCTTTTTTTTACTCCATTAGCAAATATTTCATATTTCTTATGTTGTTTTGAGCGAGAACTTAATTTTGATATTCTTTTCTGAAAAAAACACTTGATATTTATAAAAACAAGAAAATTCTGTGTACATGCAATGGAAGTCAAAGGGGGTCAATGTTGTTTGGTAACAAACATTCTTTTTAAATATGTTTACTTGAGAAGAAAAATCAATTAAGACATTTGAGATATTTGTACTGGAAAACAAGACATACTAAGAAATATTTTATTTGCATTGTTTTCCTCACTAAATGCTACATATTCTTTTTAATCGTGTGTGTTCCATTTCAATAAGACTAATATCATACACACTAGCAACTACATGACTGAATTCATGATCACAGAATTTTTAACTGTCCCTTTAAATCTATCTATGTTCATATATGTTATGGTGGCTTAGTTTTAAAAGGATATCCATCCCTTGTGAAAACCTCCTTTGCCCCCAACCGCCCCATCTTGTCTCGGGGCCTGTGTTCATTACCCCCTGCCTCTGCCGTCACTCTTCTCGCTCTTCCTGACCACCGAGAAAACCAATTCTGAAGGTCTTCCTGTCCCTCCGTTAACCAGAGGCGACATTCCCAAAGCAGCATGTGTTAGAAAAGGATCCCCAGGCCTTTTCCAGATTGGTGTACAGGCCTCAGCGGGATGGAAATAGGATGGGGGGCAGATCTCTGTCACTCTTGAGCTGGAGAGAGGGCAGTTGGGCTTCTGGGGTTGTTGACTCCACAGATGTGGGTCAGGAGAGGATTTGCTTGGGTCGGGGGATGGAGGGAGGGTTAATATGGTTGTTTTGGTGGCGTTTTATTGGAGTCATGGAGTTTATTGTGCTTGGGAGGCACGGCTTATGGAAGTCTAGTTTACAACCAAACTCCTTTTCTTTGGATTTGATTGCGTCTGATTGGACCAAATGCTATTTTTTTCTTTGAGAAGTACCCCTAACTATCAACCCCCCTGCCAAAAGTCGCATAGCACCAGCCAATCATATACGAAGTAAAGATTTAAAGGAGCAATGTGGAGATTTTTGCGACATCTAGCGGTGAGGTAGCAGATTGACCCCTTAAAGTTCCATTGAAATTAAAATGACAATGCCCATTTTTCATGAAATATTGTAGCGTTTATGGTAAATAGTCTATCAATGTGAATAATTCTCTTGGTGTGCCCTAATAATCTTTGGTTAAAATCTGATAATGCACTTACTTCCTCTAAAATGACATATGTTTGACGGCTTGGGCGGAGCATCCGTTAACTCCTCCCCTTCAACTGTCAGTCTGCTGTCAATTCAATTTCAAAATGCAATGGCTGTTTTTATACATCCTATCAAATCGCAGAGAAAGAGGAAAGTCACGCCCACCTTTTTTCCACTGTTTAAATTCACTTTCCCTCGGAAATGTGTCAAAATACGGAAGTAAAAACAATCACAACTTCTGGTTCACAGGGACTTTAAACCTGTCGTTTTGTGAGAGAGGAGGCAGAACGAGGGCCACAATTTTCCATGTTGTCACACCATGTTTTGCTTCCTCCATTTTAACAATGATATTTTTAAGTCCATGACCTTTGGGTAGCCTTAGACTATTTCGGACCTTTCTGGTAATATATTATGTCTGTAGGGTTGATGACAGGAAGATGTTTACAGGGTCATTCGAGGACAACCCAAGCCCCTTTAACAGTTTTCCACTATGTCAGGCTTTTAATATGAGCAGTTACACGCCTGCAAATCGCAAGTGAGAACTGACTGACAGTTAACAGCATGTGTCAATCATTTTCAAACAAATCTGTCACCTCTAAAATGCCACTTTGCTTCTCAAACATCCCTCTCTCGCTCGCTCTAGCGCTGACTCATTTTCTCACAGAGGCTTCGTGACTCAAAACATGCTGAACCCAAGTGAACTCAGTTTTATTACTTCTCGTCGTGCTTCACCAGCTCTCTCTCTTTTTCTTTCCAAACCATAGTGCTGAGCTGGGGTTTCCAAAACAACAGCTGGATCGAAGTCACCGCGGGCAGTGCAGCAATGTATTCAGAAAAGCTAAAGAGAAAGGATTGCCCATCATATATTTTAACCTTTGGAGAGAAATACATTGTTGTAGTTTACAACCTGAAGGAAAGGTACCACAACGGGGATTTCGTAGCTTTTGATACTCTTTCCAGGCTCGTTTTACTCAAACAAAATCATCACCCTGTTTGGGTTTTGTAAATGTGTAAACGTTTAGAATAATTATGTACGTGTTCCCACAAACAGCTTATTAATTCTGCTAAAAATGCACTAATGCTGAGTGTGAATCCCAATTCAACAACACATCCTGTTGTCATTTAGAGCATCTTCTGTCTTTTTTTCATTTTCTCTGTTCTTATTTTTGCATTTCAACTGTTGGTCTCCATTCGTACAGAACACACATTTGTACAAACCAGTACTATTGATATAGTGATTGTTTAAATGCAACAGTGAAAATGTTTTACTTAAGGTTTCGGACGAGATCTCAACAATATAGATTTCAAACTCTGCATAGATTTGCTAAAATACCATTCATGCAGGAGAAAAAAACCAACCAACTGCTCATTCCTCTCCCTTTGGAAGCACAACAGGACAAAGATATCATCACAATTTCGTGTTTTTGTGAAGGAGATAACATATTTATGAAACACTCCGTAGAGCAGTTGGTCCGTTTAGGGCCACTCATGGCGAATTGCATAGAAATAGCTGATTCTAAGGTGATTAAAACATAATGCTTCGTCATGTAAGGTCCTTATTCACCTCTGAAGGCATAGTTTTGTACATTATATTGCATTTCCGTCAATAGATCCTCCTTAATCTTACACTTTAAATGACCTAAAATATTTTTCTTCAAATTCTTTCAGGATTAAATTACAACACTGTATACATTCTCCAAGAGATTTAGGGAGAATGTCTAAAAGTTGATATTGAAATGAAACATTACTTGTGCTATTACAGTGTTTCCGCTACAACTTTGTGAAACTGTGGCACTTGATGAAGTCACACGCTAGCTAAAATATTTGTGACGTTATCACGTAGCTTTAATACACCTCGTTATTACTCCTGCATTTATGACACTTCGGAAGTGGGATATTTACCACCACAAACCCGAAAGTAACGTCTGGATTTACTAACATTAGAAGTATTAGGGTAACATTTATGTTCCATTCATTTTTTCTGGGTTGAAGTGAGTTATCGAAATTTCTGAGAGCGCGTGAAGGCAGCAAAAGTTGCAACCGTTTCGATTTTACTCTGTGAACATTACATACAGCTTATTGCCCCATCAAGCCGTTGTCATTTACATATTTTCTGTTTCTGTAGTCAGTACCATTTTATAACCAATACACGTCGTCTGATAAAATCACCACACATACCTTAAAGAACGGAAGCCAGGGCATTAGCATTAGCCGTTACGCTTTTTTGCTAAAGGTCATAGGCTTTCCATTTATTGTCTCCCTGCTGCCTATCACTCACTCATAGATGCATTTCCTGCACCAGGAAAGCAATACTTACTTCATTTTCCAATTGACTGACGATTTATCCAAAGAAGATGCTGTTTTTGTCGCTATACACGTTTGCTGAATAAAAGCCTCTAAAGAGGAAAAATTGCTAAATCTACTGAGAGAGTTGCAAACTTAGCAACAATGGCCTGACAAAGTATAAATGAATGGGTTACAGCATCACTGTAGTCGCGACTGGTAGGATTTTTTAAGTGGTGGCCCACCACAGCGAAATGAATGTAGTGGAAACTGTATAAATCAGTTATCTAAAAAAGAACACTAAATTAAATGAATTCAACACAGTTACAGTTACAATTACACTTACAAATTGTAATTCTAACTCTAAATTAAATTACATTACACTATATGAGTTCATAATTTACTATAAAATTGAAGGGATATTTCACCCAAAAATGTAAATTCTGTCTTAATTTTCTCAAAATATGATCATTAAAATTGTCTCAGTTCTAAAATTGACACTTAAAAAAGGTGAAGTAACATTAGGCTTAACTCTCACCTAGTGTAAAAAGAAATTATTAAAACTTTTATTAAATTCAGTTTTTTTATTATGAGAGATAAGAAAGACTGATTAACTAGAGGTTGAGCCACAAGTTTGGTGTTTCAAATGGGGTTCTCGTGCCCCTCAAACCTGTGTCAACATGCGCAACAGTGGACAAGGTGTTTCATTCGGCCTTTCTGTCCGGCTGAACGCTCCCTAATGGTTATCAGGTGAGCGACATGTGTTGTTCCGCACAGCCCCACAAAGCTCCTCCGGCTCGGTTATCAGCCAGATCAAGCCCTCTGCCATTTGAGAGGATGAGTCAGCTCCCTGCAGCCTACTGTCTCTTTATATCACTAGTGAAGCCTAGAAGCGTTACCTGCACTTCTTTTGTCTTTTCCCCACCCTGCAGATGGAGACCAGAGATGACCCACCCTCGTGCTTTCTGTGGGAAACAAAGGGTGGACTTACCTAAGGGATGTGTTCGTAAGCGTTAGGTAACAGTAGGTGGTTATTTGCTGTAAGTGTTTGTTTGCCACATCACACTGTGTACTCACCGTAATGGTGACAGCAATGGAGATCCATATCGGTTTTGTGCTTTTTGTCCTCTTTTTAGTCAGAATAGACTTGTGTGTTTTTCATTGGTCTTTGTGAAGTTATTCTTGGAAAAGTTAAAACCAACGTGCGGTTTGGATAGATGATATGCGGTCTCTGTTTTATAAATGAGTCACTGTGATTGTTTAAAGCATAGGGCTGCATGCTTTTAAACTTGAACCTTTGTTGATTCTTCGAAAAGAAAGACCAGTTCAGAAGGCATAAATCACATACTTTTAACAAGTTAAAGCAATAGTTCATCCAAATAATGATTTTTTTTCATCAAATTCATCACTCAATTGTATGGGCTCCCACAACATGAAATGATTGTAACCAAACAACATGGGCTCCCTTTGGCTTTCATTGCACTGCATATAGACAAAACCACTGAGAAATATCTCAAAATATCTTCTTTTGTGTTTCAAAGAGGAAAGAGTCACAAACAGTCCCTTGTGTAAACCCTTGTGTTACAACAGCCGCCACCCAGTGTGTTTCTTTGAATATCCTCTGACTCACCAAACCTGTCAATTGTGTGTTAGATTGAGCCATTATACACCAAAGTTCATGACTGAGCTATGGCATTGTGTTTGACTCACCTGCCTTTCACAGTTGTGACTGTAGATCCAGGTTGTACAAACGGCCCAGTGAGCAGCTGCTGCAGGTAGCACGCACAAAAAACTCACGCAAGCACGCATTGAAAGTAACCAAACACCATCTTTTCTCAACGATAAATGATAAACGCTGACTAAAAACTCCAGATGTTATTCTGATGGATGAAACATGAGAGAGAGCTCAGACGTCGCTCAGCTTGTCATAGTGTTTGGAGGTCATGAAAGTGTTCTTCAGCTCTGATGGGACATGAGGGCATTGTGTTCAATGTGTATTACAAACACTCACTCACAAACAATAGCTTACAAGAGAAAAAGTAAGAGTATGTTTTTGGACCCTTATATCTGTTTTCACCTTCTTGGCTTTCTTCTTACCCTTCATTGATCTCTTTTAAGTGCTCATTCACTTGAACCGCAGGCTATTGATATCCTTAGGAGGTGAACGCCTTATTCTTGTTTCATCTTCTTGTTTTGTTTTGCCCAGAGGAGGAACCCACCTGGCATTTCAATTTATTCAACCATTGTCTCCAAAGTGAAGAAAATGTTCACTCACACACCGTTTTGAGTCATTGACTTCATCTTCTAGCCTTCAAGCTAATGAGTCTTTGAGTGACGTTTTGCTAATTTCAAAGGGCAGTCTCCACAGAAAAGTGTCTTTCAGTCACGTCTGGGTTTCTTTGACAGTTCGCGTCTTTTCTTAGTTGTTTTTGTTTCTACACGCTGTCGATTTTCAAATCAGCCGATAAAGACTGACGGCCATGACAGACGAGAAGGATTAGCACTCATGTCTTTCAAAAACTCTGTGTATAATGGACATGTATATATCAATTGAAACCATTAGCATTTCTGTGATTGTTTCTGTTGGGTTTCTATTGTGTTTTTTCAGAAGGGAAATATCTGCTGATAAAACATAGAAACGCAATAGAAACCCTCAACAAAATTCTAATGGTTTCCATTATAAAACCATTACAACCCTATAGGTTTTTATAATAAAACCATTATACAATTCTTTTTTGTAGTGTATTCTGGGCATTAATCCACTAGGATTTAACATCCCACCAATATAATCCATCACATACCAGTAGATCCCATTACAAATCCCTTAAAATCCATTACAACTTCTTAAATGGTTTCTACTGTATATGTGTACATCTCATTGGTCTCCACAAGTCTGAAAGTGACCGCCATTTAAATCTAATGCTTTAATGGTTTTGCCACACAAGATCAGTGAGTCATACCTGGTAACACAGATACTTGTGCAAGTATATTTACAAAACTGACTTGCTGACTGTTCAAATTGAACTCCTCCACTACACCCGTGGCTTTCCTTGAAGTCCCAATATTTTATAAGTGTTGTCAGAAGCCTTTGCTTACACGACTCCCTGAAAGCATATTTTTGTTGGCTTTGAAACTTCTCGAGTCAGCAGTGTTTGTTCTGGTGATCCATACGATGTGGCTCTACATAAGTTTTCTTGAGTTTTATATGTAAGACCACTTGAAACGCAAGTCCTCCTTTGGAACCGGACTGACCACTATACATCAACAACTTTACACTCTATTAAAAGATACAGTGTGGTTTAACTTCCTTTAAACCACTAGTTACGGTATAGACTACTTGTGGAAATTGTAATTTATTGGTTACAGTATAAAGACTTCTTTGGTGCTTATTTAACAATCTTCAAAACATCTTATTTGGCACAAAAGAAAAAAGTTGTGGGTTTGCAATGACATGAGTGTGAGTAAATAAATAACAGAACCTTCCAGTACCTTTAACATGTCCTGAGTTGAATGTTCAACTGTGTTGTTTTTACGTGGACTCCATCTGACCTGACCGGAGAACAGCACCCCCCCCCCACCAACACACACACAGAACTCAAACTAATGACTCTTCTGTCCTCACTCCCTCACTAGATGATAAGAACGTACAGGCAGAACCAGGTTCACCTGAGGCCACTCATTGTGCGAGAGTCCTTTAATCACTCTTTTTTTTTCTCGCCTGTCTGTTTTCTTTTCTCGTAACGTCTCTTCTTTTCTCTCTTGGCTGCAATTAATGGCTTTGCTTTATCAGATGGGGATGATGCACTAAAGATAAGCGGTCAGACCTCTTGCGTTCCGGCCTCCTGAAAGAGCTGGAGACCACGGGAGATAAGACCTAGATGGATTCCGTGCAGCCTGTGCAGCTGTGCTTATTTCATACGACTGTTGCAATCCACATTATGGCAGGCTGGGCCAAAAATAGACATCAGTCTCTCTCGCTCTCTCTCTTTTTGTCCCCGTTCATGCTAGATCATCTCATTGCTGAGCACTTCCAGAAGGGCTTTTGGGGACAAGGGGAGTTCCATCTGCTGTTTATTAATACCAGCGAGGTCAAAACACAGAATTCTTAAAGTAAACAGGACACTGCGAATAGAGTTTTTTTTATTGTTGCTGTTTTCATGGCGTGAGTTCATGTTTCCTTCAATGGTCTTTTATGAGGTCATATGTCATGTGTTGAACAATTAGAGATAAGTGTTCAAATTAGGTCGCCGCTGGATTTTACTGTCCCCTGCACCTGCACTGAGATCAGCTGTGTTTTCCAATAAAACACTGCGGGGTAGAGATTAACCTAACCGGACTTTTATTATGTACCGATATCTTTTGTGTTATTCATGAAGTGTGTTTTATGATCCAGTGCATGTCTTTCGGTGTGTGACACAATCCAATCCTGTTTTTTGAAATGTGCATTCAATTGTCGTGGTATGTTGATTTGTTTTTTGCCTTGAATGAACCCATTTGCCTCTTGAACCCATTTGCCTATGGCAGGTGGACAGACGCCTGAAGCTGGTGTTTGTTCTGTAGATAGAAAAAAATAACACCTACACAAGCTACAATGTAAGAAAATCGTATTATTTACATAGTTGTTTCAGTTGTGGGGATGCAAATAATTGAAACATCATAAATGATCAAGCTGGGCTCTCCATAAATCTGCATCCAACGGAAGTTGCGTTTGTCGTCTTTTCCGTATTTTGAAATGAGAAAAATGTAGGGCAAGACTTGATTTCGTCCATCAGAAATGATTGAGTCATTTACTAAACTCTGCTAAACCCGGGCAGAAACCAGTCTCTGATAGCCCCGCCCTCACACCATTACATGTGATAGGAAGTAAAGAGAGCTCGTTTTCAGGACGAGAATGTTAACGTTTTTAATTCAACATTATAAGGGCACATGGATAAACAATTCAAAGGTAGGTCATGTATAAAGAACGATATAATATTCCATAAAAAATGACAATTGTCCATTTCAGTTTCACAGTCACTTTAACTCTTTCAACGCCATTGACGAGTTATTACGGCAATCCGTGTTTGTACTGTTGTACAGCAGGTGGAGCCATGGGCGCCGTAAAGGGGTTGAAGGTTAGGACGATTCTAAGGGCCCAGGCTGATTTAGGGCCCAGAAGAGCAGACCCCCTTTTTATTTTCCTATTTGTAGGGGGCCCAGAAATTTGGTTTCCATAGGCCCCAGAATGTCTGGCGGCACCCCTGGGTGACGCTGTTAAACACCTTTAGGAAAAACTACAGAGTCCCAGAACCTAGAATGTATATGTTTTAGCGGTTTTTAATGATAGCTCTGAGTGTAATCTGGGCGGAATCTTTGACAAAAAACGTAAATTATCTCAGCTGTTTAATAAAAGTGATGCATTTTTGAAGAAACCCACCCACATTTACGGAGTGATACAAATGAAGATAGAAGAATACGGTTTCTTTTGTTTAAAAGCTGAGACTATGATCTTTCACTTGATATATTGTTTGTCAATATATTCTTTACAGAAAATTTACAGTGAGCCATTAAAGTTGGGTGAAAATGTTAAAAAACGCTGGCATAGGCGGGCAACTTTTTTTTAAAGAGGCTGTTGGCGAATATCAATTGATTTTCTATTTCAATGTCAAATAATGATGTCAGCAATGTTTGCAAAAAGGTTTAAATGAAGGTGCATCATGTAGGCTGAAGAGTTACATACAAAGAAAAAAAGCTTTAGTTACAGTATTCACCAAAATTCAAAATGAATGAGGAACAGCATGAAAATACAACAACTGCAATCACAAGTCATTTCAGCAATTTGCTCTGCGATTATTACTGCTTTGCAAGAAAATGAATGAGATGTTTTTTAAAGATAAAAACAGTAAGGAAATATAAATGTACAGAACCCCGTCAGGGAAAGCTAAAGATAGAGACACTTAGGAGAATGTTTATTTATTAACATTTATAATCTTGTGCTGACATTGCCAAAATTCATCCATCCGTTCTTTTTTCAAACCTGCTATTCTCTGTTAGGGTTTATATGATTGATGAAATGCCAAAGAGGTAAAAAATATATAGATAGATAAATAGATAGATAGATAGATAGATAGATAGATAGATAGATAGATAGATAGATAGATAGATAGAAAGAAAGATAGATAGATACATCGCTGCTGTCCTTCTTGAACCTTGTATCTGCATATTTTGTAATATTGTTATCTCCATATTCTATATTGCTTCATATTTTTTATTTTTTTGCCACGAATCATTATTATAAGTCACGCTTTATTTGTGTCACTGGGTTATGACAATAAACCAATAAACAATAAAAAGTATTAAAACACAGTATTTAATAATAATAACTAAAAACTTTTCAAAAAATCTACGATTTCAGAAGGACGGTGACATCATATTTGCTTAGTTTTGTAATTTCACAAAAGTCTGTTGAAAGGACCCAAGTGATACATGAAAAATACATGAAAAACTGGAAAATATACATGTAACCAAAAAGTAGACATTTCTGAGTTGGCCCTCCTTTTTTTACAGTGTTAGACAGAAAAGGTGATGACATCTCAGCTACACCAAATACACAAACACACACACAACCTGACAGCAGCGCAGTCTCCTGCACATTAAAGCGCTTCGCAATCACAACAGCGCAGACTCATCTGATTGACATGTTGTCAAACACAGACACTCAGAGATTAGCACGCTCATATCTGCATAACTGAACCGCTGATTCAGCACCTCTAAACTGCGAGACTGAGCATACTCTCAAGACTGACGCCCGGCTCGAGGTGGCAGTTGTTTATCTCTGCAGGATGTAAGTCAGGGCCCCGGGAGCAGGGTTATGGAACGGGCATGTCTACAAGTGCTTCTAAAGGAGTCCTGGATGTCATAACACTGACTCATGACCCAGTCCTGCGAGAGGCCACGGCATAGCGCATTCATCCTTGTTGACTCAAAAGACCGGCCCGAAGAGACACGCTCATGAAATAACAATCACACTATGAAACATGAAAGATATCTGATACTCGCCTATCCTCGGGACTGTCGCCATGATCTAAGACAACAGCACTTCTGCCAAACAGCTGTTAAGGTCAAGACCAATAGGGACTGCAAAACAAACCTATGCGGTTTCTTTCAACTTAAAAAATGACGAAACAAATATTTGTCTTTCTCTCTAAAAACAACTTCTGCTTTAGTATATTGTGTTTAGGTTCAGGTGAAAAGGTTTAGTTATTATTGTGTCTCTTTCTGTTGAGGAATCGTTGTCTCAATGATAGTGCTAGCCCAGTGTTTCTTATCCAATGAAATTATTGGCTGCTTTTTCTACATTATCATCCACTAAAAAAATATATATATTTTTAAGCTTTATGATGAAATAAATGTTGGCACGATAATATGTTTTGTCTACAAAAGTAATTTCAGACATTTGAGCATAGACCTTGAGATTTTAAGACTTTTAAGACCATTAGAACCATTTCAGTCAAGCATTTCCAAACTTTTAACCGGTATTGTATGCTTTATTATGGATGCTTGTCCCCATTAGGAATGCTTTAGAGAAGTGGTCGCCAACCCGTCGATCGCGATCGACTGGTAGATCTTTATCACTATCCCGGTAGATCTTGAGAATCAAAGAAAAATAAGTACAGCAAATACATCATCATGCCCGATTAAAAAATATTTTGCAAGCATCAGTAACTGATATTTCTTTATATAACTGCTGCGTTTATTTCCGTGGTGATAGACCGACATTAAACCAAAAGAAGAAGAAAAAGCCAGTAGTCGCGAAGTGACAAGTCATGGCGGTCCATGTTGTGGCAAGCATGGCATCTTGTAAAAGAGGAAATCCAGAGCGGCACCACAATACCAACCACCCGAAATTTAAAGACAGCTACCCGCTAAAGAGCGCGATCCGTGCAAGGGAAGTTCACAAGCTTAAATCGGAGTTGAAGGCACAGCAAACACTTTTTAGAAAATCTGCTGTTCAAAATATGGCGATGAATCTCTGGATGCAGTGGATACAGCTCAGCTTGTTGTTTTTGTCAGAATGGCTTTCCAGGATTTTACAACGAAAGAGGACTTCCTCACTCTTTTGCACCTAAAGGAGAGAACGCGAGGTGAAGATATTTACAATGAGATTAAAAAATATGTAAGAGATAACAATATTCCTATTCATAAACTGGTAGCAATTACCACCGACGTAGCACCGGCGATGCGTGGTGTGCGCTCTGGTTTTATAGCACCTTGCCGTAATTACCCTGATTTTCCCATTGTGTGATTCATCAGTAGGCCTTGGTAGGGAAAGTTGTGGACTTTTCTCACGTAATGTCACTGGTGGTCAAACTAATAAACTCGATAAGATCAAAACCACTTCAGCATCGCTAATTCGCAGGATGACTGTTTTTTGGGGTTTTTTTCATGACTTTTTACTTCTGATGGTATTTTAAAAAATTGATTGTTGCATAAGATGGGACACACTGTAAACTGCACTTAACTGAGATTGTTGTTAGAATTGTATTAGTACAGATAAGTTATAAAATGTTTATGGTATACATTTCGAAACTTCACCGAATAAGCACTTTACTACTGAGAGTGGCACTTTTTTCAGTTCAGTGCCACTTGATCTGATTATTGCAAGTGTTACAGTGTTGCAACACTAATACAGAATTTTCTTGGTTTGCATCAGCATTAAAGTTTAAAAAGAACAATGAATGTAATTCAAATACAATTAATATACTAAATAAAAAGCCTCAAGTTGAAAGTCTTTTTCTTTATATTCTTCGTTAGGTAGATCTTGCCTTTACTTATGGCTGAGGTCAGGGATCTTTGGCATGAAAAGGTTGGTGACCACTGCTTTAGAGGGTATGCATTGACGTCACTTTCTGAACACGCCGGGACACGCCCCCTTCAGTGCGAGGACTAGTTCTATTGAGTGGTAAAGCATGCTCCTATCAATAGGAGATAAAAAGAAACGAACTAAAACACGCAATTTTTTGCTGAAATTAAACCGAACAACACTGGCCCCCATACACTTCTATTGTATAGACACAAAACATGGATCATTCACATGGAAGTGAATGAGGGTCAGTTAACAACATTCTTCATATGATGTTCTTCATGAAGAAAATCATAGAGGTTTTTCATTTTTGGGTGAATCATCACCTAAGTGCTGGTCCTGGTAAACCAATGTCACCATAAAAGACAAGTTAGTCGACCAGCATGTTTGATTGTCCAAACAGTTCAGTACCAAACCAATCATGAACTAGGAGGGCAATTCATATTTCCCTTTTCATCATATATATTTCCTCCACATATGTACATCCACACACACACACACACACATGGTGGTGCTAACTCCACAGCGCGGCTGGTCAGGACCTTCACTCTGCCGGAGCCACCGATCTGCTTCTCATTAACACTGTGTAGTTTCTCCTTATCTCCTCTTTTTCTTTAAGCCCTCTGCACCCTCGACTGGTAATAAGGGTCTCTCTTTTTCACGCTTGACCTTTTTAAATGACCCTGAATATAAGCCGATAAGCGCTAATTTCATTATCGGGTTAAAGGTCGCGATACCTGCGCACTCCGGCCTGCGCGCTAATCAGCCTGTGTGCAACAGTGAGTGTCCAGTTACAGCCCCTGTCTCTGATGCTAATGGCCGCTGTAGGGGTCACGAGGCAAAGGTCAGGGGTCAGGTCAGAGGGCTGGGAACTCAGGGCGACGCGGGTCTACACAGGAAAGCAGATCGACGCAGATGGCGAAAAGTATACGCTTGCTCCAGCAGCTATCTGGTGGTTATGAAAACCAGAGAAATTAGATTAGGAAGTCGAGTTTCCATTCATGTGTATGTGGACTGCATCTGTGAGGTGAATGGAGGACGTCTCTTAACATTCTTTTAGCGTTGTGCGAAGAAGCGTGATCATCTGGAAGAGTAATGGATGTGAGCATATTCTTTGAAGATGAGAGGGCTTGTGCTGTTTCGAGCTGAATCGACAGCATTTGTGACACGCTGTTAATAACCACAGGGAATATGAATTTTCGATGAAATGCAATTGCTGCATTTTTTTCGCTTTTAATCGTGTTTTGTTTGTTCTGACAGAGGGATAAGTTGAAATGATCGTCTGTGGTAACTTGACAGCGATGCTGCAGTTTCTGAATATAGAGCTGAACTTATTTTGAACCTGAAAAGTTCCTCTAAGGGCATCTTGTTGAGTCGAAAACAGTTGAGGAAGAAGACGAGTGTCTTCCGAACTTCTTTTTTTAACAGATTCTTTTAAAGTGGAATGAAGCTACACAGTGAAACATAGATCATCATCAGTTTAGACACATTCTTCAGATCACCTTTTCACTTTATTTCTCCAGACTTATTTCATAGCTCCTTTGGGGAGTCACACAACATTGTGTGTGTTTTTCTCTTTTCTGAATGCAGGGCTGAGATAGAGAGAGAGAAAGAGAGAGAGAGAGAGAGTGCTAAGACTTGAAGCCGATAATCATGTATCAAGCCTACTTTACACTAGTTAAAGGTTCTTCTGCAAAATTGAAGCCACACACTAATATTTTGTTGGACCGCCTTTAGTTTTGATTACGGCACGCATTCTCTGTGGCATAGTTTTGATAAGCTTCTACAATTTCACAACATTTATTCCCATCCAGAGTTGAATTTATTTTTGGCCAAGATCTTGTATTGATGATGGGAGAGTTGGAGCGCTGGGCAAAGTCTTCTCCAGCACATCCCAAAGATTCTCAATGGGGTTAAGGTCTGGATTCTGTGGTGGCCAAGCCACGTGTGACAACGATGTCTCATGCCCCCTGAACCACTCTTTCACAATTTGAGCTCGATGAATCCTGGCATTGTCATCTTGGAATATGCGGGTGCCATCAGGGGAAAAAATTCAGGGAATCAGTTGACCTTATTCTTTGGGAATATAACGTTGCTGAACCTAGACCTCCAATCCAGTGGGAGGCTCTAACCTATTTGCATAGTTAAACCCAGGTGGTGACTTTTTTGGACGGGCACTGTATTTTATATTTATTATTCAATTGCCAAATTAGTTTTTCCTGTAAACAAACCAAGTGAAGTGCGGCTTTTCTCATAATAAGAAAAAAAACATACAAAAAAAACATTACAGTTATACTGTTTATTATGAATATAAGAACTAATATTTGTTTCAATTTTATTTCTGAAGTGAATTTATATAGTCTTAAAAATGTTTGTGTATTTCACAAGAAAAAAATATTAAATTAGTAATTTTTAGGAACAGTTCACCCAAAAATAAAACTTCTGTCGTCATTTTCTCACCCTCGACCAGATGTCTGTAAATGTCTTTGTTCTGAAGAACACAGCAAAATACATTTGGAAGAATGCTTATAACCAAACAGTTCTTGGACTCCATTGATTTCCATGGTAAGATAAATAACAATGGGAGTCAAAAGTTTGCTTTGTTTCTTCAGAATATCTTTAATGTTCAATAGAACAAAGACATTTATAAAGCTAATTTTTCTATTGTTGTCAATTGAGATTTTGAACTCGAAGGTAAGTAAATGATGACTGAATTAAAAATTTTGGGTTAACGGTTCCTTCAAGTGAAGACAATTATTTGAGAAACATGAAAGCTTGTATAGTCTTTTTTAAAGTTTGTTGAGAGACATATCTGCTTTGATTTAGGAACTGGGTTTGTATGACTATGCGGGAATATAATGAAATACACAGAATAGACACAGCAGGTGTCTAAATATTCTCAGTCTTAACACAAGAACTTCAGGTCCAGTCTCAAAGCTGCGGTCCGGTGTATGTGTATCGGCTCGGTCCCGATCCCTGCCCATGTTAATGATGTGCTGACACGAGTGCTCTGACCGACGCTGCGGGCTCTGGTCAGGATGGATGATGTGGAGGGAGTCGGTGGATGCTGTACACTCTTTTGGAGTTATGAGTGATGGTTGAAGCACTGCTGTTAAAGTGGAGCATTTCTCAGGCTCACTGGGCTTAATCTACTGTTCCTCTAGATGTTAAACAACATTAAATCATGCAATGTTTGTGCCAGACCAGAGCAAACAGGCAGTCCATTCTCAGTTCTTCGGGGAGGCAAAGAACAGTTAGTTTTGAAGTGTATGAGATTTGAACGATTTTTCTGACATTGAATCATTTACAAAATAATTAAAGAATGGAACCGTGTGAAGATTTAACGAACGCCTTAAACAGCATTATGCAATTTTTTGCAATCTGAATCTAATTTTGATTCCACTTTTTGTTTGTAGGTCCTACATTGTATTTTACAGAATGTGTACATTGAGAGAATAATTTGTCATTCAAACTAAAACTTAATTAGATTTTATTTTTAATAATTTCAGTTTAATTCAAAGTAGTATTTGATCAATTTTATCGGCAGCACACATCTGGCCCGAAGTAAACTTGCATGTTTGTTTATCGGTATGTCTTCTGGCTAGTTATATCACAAATGGTTTTGCATTTAATTTATATATTATATATTTAATATTAATTGTTTTATTAATATTTCATTGTATATTAATTGTACTAAATTGAAACTACTCAACAGGAGGTCTACCGGAAGTTAAGTTTGGGCCACAAAACATTTTATGTTGTTGCCGCTGAAACCGTTTATAGACCACTTTGGAACACGCAAACATGAGAGAACTTGTCTCAGTTTTTTGGCAGTGCAAAAACATAACTACATTTATATCAAAATCAAAATGTTAAACGAATATCTTTAAGATTCAATCAGATATTTTAGATTTGAAATTAAAATACAACTCTTGCAACCACTTGCAAAGTGGTCTATAACCTTCAAATAAATAGAAAATCTCCCACCGTCTGACACCCACCCCCATTATGGGTCAAACAGGGAGCCCGACCAAAATTCACACCAAATTATGTTTGATTTTACCAAATTAAGACCAATCAGATTCTTAGAATCTTTATGTTAAAAAAAATTAAACAGTGTACTTATGGCTCTATAGAAAATTACCTTTGAAATACATTTTACATTTAACTTTTTTTTCACATGTAAAATGTCATAATCTGATATAAAAAGTGTTTTGTATTAACGTGCTGGATGAGGGGCATTCAGAAATGATTTTCTTACTTTCCTCCGGAACGTGATATGCGACGAATCCGCTTTATTTCTCTTATTAGATGTTCTGTTCACCTGCGGCGAGCTGAAGTTACAGGGGAGAGAGGGCTCTCTCTCATTTCTGTTTGTCTTAATGAGATCCAGGCTGAATAATTAAAACGCAGACTTTATTACCTTTCATAACATCCAGCCACAACTCCATGTCATTTCCACAGCGTTGCACTTTAGGATACTAAGGAAAACAAGCTAATTAAGATCGAAGGAATAGCCACAAGCCAATTAATTGCCGTTGCTGTTTGTTCAGTTGAAGTTATCCATTGACTTGGTGAGCTTCCCTTTTTTATGTTGTTTTCGTCTATGAATACCATAAAAACAACTGATCTGCGGCTGTCTAAAGGTGATTCATTTTTAGGTTGACACGGGTCATGTTTAATGTTTAGGTACTTCTATTTCATCATGTAGGGAAGATACTCCTGCAGATATTTGTGTGTACTAAAAGACAACAGTTGAAATATGCTCACTTTAATCACATACAAACCATGTCACCTGAGAGACATAAAATGCCGTGAGTAGAGGAGGAGAAGACACACAAATCACCACAAAGACACGATGACAATCTGTCTATTGCTATTATTGATGTGGGTCTTCCATTGGTTGATCAGAAGAGCAGCTTTTGGTTATGAAGTTAGATTGAAAAGGAGGAGTTATGTCTCAATCTGTCTTCAGTTCACTTATGTCTTGTATCAGTCTTTGGTCTTTTGTTTTGAGTTTTTAAGGGAAATGGTGTCAAGCCAAGACATTAAACATTTATGATTTTACCAGTCCAGTGGAATGTTCTCAGTAAACACACATGTATGTGTCCTATGATTTTCCATTAAACACAAATTTGTTACTTTGATACGGTTTAATGCACAAAACAGGATTTTTTTTAATGCAAAATAATTTTAGTAGTAATTGTAATCTTTGTTAATGTCACCATAACATTAAAAGATTCAGGGAAAAAATCTAAATTTTGCTTTTGAGGTTTGCTTTTGATATCATTTATTCGTTTCTAAACAAATGATTATTTATCTAATATTTAATTTTGTATTCTTTTATATTTTAAGAAATATTATAAACATTTATTATTTATTTATTATAATATTTATTTTTAATAATATTTTTCCAATTTGTCTTTTTTAAATACTTGCAAGTATTTAATTTTATATTAATATTGCTCCAAATAAGCCACTATTACTAATATTTATAGATTTTTGCCATTATTGTGTGGATTATTCAATGCCGCACTTTGATACTACCTTATTTTTACTTTTATTCAAATAACAGTAAACTGTAAGTATATGAATTACATACTTTAATGACATGGTTAAAATGATCTTGTACTTTTGTTGTATATAACTGCTGGTATTCTGTAAATCGAAACCAAATTTAAGTTCGGTGTAATGGTTTATGGATCTGCCATTAAAAAAACAGATAATTAGAAAACGTGGGACAGGCGCCTCTCATTGTGGTGGTTTGTGGAATTTGGGAAAAGAAATCTTTTCAAATTCAATTAAAAAAAATATCTGTGTGGCTTAGTTTTTCCCGTGTATCGTTTTGCCTGGTTTTGGGCAAGTCATTTCAGCCAGCAAACTGTGTACCATCACTCCGTTATAATTTGAAAGTACATGCTTTTGTTATGTTTGTGATGCAAAGTAAATGAAAGCCCCTATGCCGTAAACAGCTGATGAAATTTAAGGCTTGTACAGTACATGTGCGTAGACCGTCTGGGTGTTAAAAAGGCCCTTGAGGACCCCCCTTTTCTTTTACGCCTCCCCCGCTTCACCCTCCTTCCTTCTATCCTATTACTGGTTGAAAGCATCCCACCCAAACTGCATCTATTACCATAGCAACAGATCCCCTCTGGGGGGACGAGTACCATCATCCTAGCAGCATGTGCCTCAGACTCCTCATCCCAAATCTGATCTCCCTCCTCCCTGGACGCAACGCCATCTTGGCGTGTGACGAACGCCCCTCCTTTAACGGGCATCAACATGTATGATATCTAGATGTTTCTCATCGCTCAGCTGGGAAGAAATTGTCTTGGTCGTTGTTCACCCTATAACTACCGATGCTGAATGACAGTGTTTTGCCACGACGTGCGGGACGGGAGGAAAAAGTATTTCGGAGGTGTTAAAATGACACAGTGTTGTTTGCTTTGGGCTCCTAGGGTTAAATGCACACCATCTGCTGACCGGAGAGCCCCATGGTTCTGGAATATGTGAATATCAATTAGCTGCACGTTTTTGGTGAGCCTCGGCTGTAACAAGATGCTTCTTATTCACATGCAGCTCCGGGATGTGAAAGGAGGTGTGTGTGTCTGTGTATGAGAAGCGGCATTCTTAATTAAACCTAATTGATATGCATGAAAAAGGGTTCATATCTGTGTGCGAATCTGACTGTTATTGTGAGCATATGGTGCCTCAGACAGCGGAGATGGTCCCTTTTTTTCTCCTCCTTGATGAGGGGCCCTCCTCGGGGCCGGGCCCCGACTGGGAGATGGGGTGGGGCGCCGGTAGTGGTTTTCCTCCCTTTAATTTTATTAACCCATGGCTTACTTTCTTACACTGCCTTTTCCTGTCCACTCTATCCACGCTCGATTAACACTCACTATCAGTATATCCTTTTTCTAACCTTCTTTCGCTCTCTCTCTTTTCTCATTAGGACAGATGGTGGAAGAGTCTTTTTTTGTCTGCTGGGTCAATGTGAAGTTATTAACCTGCGCAGATTGCACTCCTTCCTCTGGTCGTCGTTTTATCCGCTCATCTCAGTTTTCTCTTTAATTCTTTCTGTTGGTGTCTGTCATTCAGACTTATTATAATTTGCGGTAGGAAAGCTAACTTCATTTTATGCAGAATGGCACAGAAAAAAAACCTTCTGTATTTTTGTCTTTTTTTCTACACTGTAATTCATACAGTAAAAACTGGAAAAAATTAAAACGTGTATGCATCATAAAATGTGTTGTATGTGTTGCATTTTGTAACCACATTTTAGTTTAGTTTAATTTATAAAGCATATTTAAAAACAACAGAAGATGTAACCAAAGTGCTTAACAGAGATAGAAAAACACCAATTAAAAGAAAATGAATAGTAAAATTATCAAACTGGATCAAAGCCATGGAGATATATGCAAAGATATAAACACCCTCAGTTAAAACACAAAGAATACAGATATACAGATACATTCAAAAAATATGGAAAAATTCTGTAAAATAAAAAAAAGTGAAATTCTATTTTTACAGTGTATTTAAACATATGTTTTAGACATATCTCGATAAAAGTGAATAGATTTATGCTTACAACAAACAAAAAACGATTTGCCAATGTGACTATTTTCATTTGAGCAAATTAATAGTAAATAATATTTTCTTATTTAATATTAATATTTTCTTGTCAGAAAAACGTTAAAAAACATTCCTGCTGTTTTAGTAATGTAGTTTTAATGGAACATGCAAAAAACAAACAATAAATATAAGACAATTATCTTCTAAATGACTATGACAAATTATGTTAATCATTTCTTGCAGTGTTTAGACTGCTGACATTCAGAGTGCTTATTGGAGACATCAACTAATCCTTTTTAAATAATACTTTTTTCCACTGTTATGTAATTCAAAACCTTTTTGTCTTTCTTTATATTTTATTTTGAGATGTCTCAGTATGTTTTATATCTATACAATGGAAGTCAATGAGGTCCAGGGTTGTTTGTTGACCAACATCCAACAAATCTTCTTATGTGTTTCAGACAAAAGTCAGGTTTGTAATTGTAATGCCATAAGGCTGAGTACAGCAAATGATGAAAGAGAAAAACTTTGGGGTGAGCTTTTGCTAGCGTCTTCTAGACCAAGTTCAAGACAACACTCATTTAACTGTTTCATTAGTGCTGCGATCTCTATTCCATATTCAAATGTTCCTCTGTTATTGTGTGTATATGTGTGCCTGGGGCCTATCACATCTCTGTGTTTTGAAACCTGTGAGTGAAAGTGCTGTAGTCAGCAGTGTGCGAGATACCGAGTCCCTCGTGCTCCGTAAACAACACTCTCCTGCGGGCCGAAAGTGTTTGTGAGGGCAATCGAGGAACAGAGGAGAGACAGAGATGAACAAAGAGACGAACGGATGGGACATTAAAGAGAATATTAACGGCACCTGGGACGTGTAGTTTGGGTATTCTCACAGCCATTAGAGATGTTTTTATGTGTTGCATTTGCCTGTTTATACGCTATCATTTTCTAATGGCTAAGGTAATGTTTCATGCTCTCAGAATACTGCTTATTTTTCCAAAAGAGCGAGTCACTGCATGCACTTGTAAACACTAAACAAGGTTACGGAAATGTTTCATTCTCAGAGGTTGCTCTGTAATAGCTTGGGAGACCTATTCATAATTTCCTTATGTTGCATTTAAAGCTGCAGTCCGTAACATTTTTGGTTAAAACGGTCTCCTGACCTTACCCCGAATGCAACGATAAGCTTATGTCTCAATTTAACCTAAACCCACTGAAAGATAAGGATGTGAAGTAACTGCAATTTAATGTTTCAAACAGAGAAGTTGTCAGTTCAAAAAGTTTAACGGGATAGTTCAACCGAAAATGAGACTTCTGTCATCATTTACTCACCCTCTTGTCATTCCAAACCTTCATGAATTTCTTTCTAATGCAGAACACAATTTAAGATATTTTTAAGAAAATTGGTCAGCGATCAGCGCCGGCGCCCATTCAATTATATTGAAGGTACACAAAACCAAGTGAATGGGTAACGGATGGGACTTTCTTCAAAATATCTTCTTTTGTGTTGTGCAAAAGAAAGTACATACAGGTTTGATGACAGAATTATTTTTTTTGGGTGAACTATCATGAAATCCCCATATGTCAGCAAATAAATTGCCAACATGTTAACAGCATAGCAGAATTTGAACCACGCTTCTATGCAATATGACTTACAGTGCATTCCAGCTATACATTTTATTCAGTATTTGTCTTTTTCCTGGGAATCGAACCCACAACGTTTGCGCTTCTTGCAGAGTGCGGTACCAGCTAATCACGATCAATCCATTAATCGATCAAATAAACATTTGTGTTTACATAATATACTGTATAGGTGTTTAGATTTTTATTTAAAAAAATGCACACATACAGTACACATTTGTATATATAACAAATCATTAACATTTAGGAGTTACATTCATTTTCGAATCGATTAATCATGATTAATCGACATGATACCACATAGTTTCATGAGATCACAAAGTTACCACAAATGCACTGACAGTATTGGAAGCCATTCAGCGGAACGTACAAGAGCATATCTTCACACACATATATACGTGTATAGCTATATAACAAATATTAACATTTCGTTTTACATCCATTTTCGAATCGATTAAACAAGATTAATCGACATGATACCACAGAGTTACTTGAGATCACAGAGTTACGCCAAATGCACTGACAGTATTGGAAGCCATTCAGCGGAACGTACAAGAGCATATCTTCACACACATATATACGTGTATAGCTATATAACAAATATTAACATTTAGTTGTACATTTACTTTGGAATCTATTAATAACGATCGACTTGACAGCAAAGAGTTACATCCCCCACACGCAATGACAGTATTGGACTCTCTTCAGCAGAAAATGAGAACATTCATGAGCATATCTTCACTGATCCGGTGACCGGTGACAGAATATAAGCGAGGACTCGATCCTTTAAACCCTCAATTTTCTAACTCAAATTGTTTTCTCTTCCCACCCATTTCTGCTCATAGCGCTCGCATGCACTGACATTCTCCGACTATGTCCATTTTCCTCACACCGTTTCCCCGTCGTCTCATTGAAGTTGAGTGCACACAGTTGAGTGGTCGTCGATAATGAGGAACAAAGAGGACAAACCCAATGGTGAATATGGCTGATTGTAATTGTGTGCCGGGGATGAAGCATTTCCCCGGGATTGATTGTAGGTGGTGGGTGGAAAGACTCTGATTTCATTTGATTCTCAGCAGAGAGCTCCTTCTCCATATCAACCTAATCTTCACTCTGTAGGACATCTGCCCACTCACTGCATGTATGCGAATGTGAGAGAGACCACAGCCTGGATATAGCTCAAGTTGTGCTGTAATGTCATCATTAGAACTGGAGTCAATGTGTTACTGGGGATGGACTAGAAGAGTATGCTGAAATATTGAAATTGTTCTCGCATAGGTACAGTAATGTTCAGTAGCACAGCGTTTGATGTTTTCAGGGCGTGTTATATTTGTTACTGATACAAAAAAATGCTGGGACGGACCCAACCATTGGGTTCCAGAAAATGTTTATATATGACCCAACAATGGTATGCACACCATCATTGGATATATAATAATTGTGGATCAATAATTGACAGGGAGTGTTTTTGTATGTGTCCATCTTCAAAACCTTGGATTTTCCACCTTCCAGTATTAAAAGGATAGTTCACCCAAAAAATTCTGATATCATTTATTCACCCTCAGATTGTTCCAAACCTGTATAAATGTCTTTGTTTTGATGAACACACTGGAATAATTTAGATCTTGCCTCCCATTGACTCCCATAGTTGGGAAAATAAATACTATGGGAGTCAATGGGGGGCAAGATCTGACATTCTTCTAAATATCTTTCTGTGTGTTCAG
Organism: Triplophysa dalaica; assembly: GCF_015846415.1. Classification (NCBI taxonomy): domain Eukaryota; kingdom Metazoa; phylum Chordata; class Actinopteri; order Cypriniformes; family Nemacheilidae; genus Triplophysa; species Triplophysa dalaica. The sequence continues at coordinate 1,282,498 of NC_079566.1, read as the reverse complement.
TAAAACAGAAATTTACACAGACAAATTCTCTGCAGTGTCAAGTGTTTGCTATCTTAACACCAAACTCCCCAGAGGACTAGATTGCATTTCAGTCTTCAATTCAGACTACACTCAGTATACACTCCTCTCTCTCTCTGTCAGATCCACTCGTTCTTGAGAGGATGGAAACATTACACGGAGAGTTCTCTCCATGATGGCACTCTGGTGAGAAAGAGCCAGATGCACAGGCCTTTTGAGGATAGAGAGTGTCATTTGAGAAATGATCAGATAACGTTCCTCCCCCTGCAAACACAAACTTCCCTTATCTTCATCTTGAATCAATCGCCCACCCTTTCTCTGCCATTTCTTTCAGCATACTTTTTGCTCCTTTCAGTCAGTTTATTAGTGCGTTAGTCCCTTAGCTGTTTAATTGTTAGCATTTAAAAAAGTGTCAATGGCTTGGCGGAGTGTTGCTTACTGTGTGAGGTTTATCTAGATCGCACAAGTTTTCTTAAGCCGCATAACTATCGCCAAAGATAATATATATTGACAAGATGCGCCACTGCCATTACAATGAATTGAGAGTAATACAATGCTCAATATGGCCGCTCTATCGAAGAAAGCCCTGCCTTTGAGCGTTTCAATCATCAGTCGATAAAGACTAACGATTCTCCGGGGCGGGGTTATGTGAGGTGCTTGCCAGCCTGTGCTCATGCGCAATAGCCGAGGCGACCATGGATGGTGATTTTTGACGCATTTTAAGCTTACCAAACAAACGTCATTGTACAGTTATCATTGATTGGAAATATGCTATTCAATTGTGGTTTGCCAGCGATTTTATGCATTTCTGCCTTCCATCATTCAAATAGATTGGACTGTTAAATTGCTATGGGCATCTGATTGGCACGACGTCCAGACTTTGCTATTGCTAACGTTTTAAAGCCTATGTAAAGCTTAAGATAGACTCAGTACTGCAAAACTATTGCTAACAATGGCTTTAACTTTGATAGCATTAGCTACTGTTAGATTAGCAGTGTGTTGCTAACTACATGAATTTGTTTTTAATAGTTGAAGTTCTCTACACTAACAATGTGAGTTTAGTTTTCAGTGACATATACTGTTGGTGAATTCCATTATGAGTGCTTTTGGGATCGTCCTGAATCACATTTTCTTTAAAGTATTGCTAGCGCTGTGAGTTCTCTTTTGAGGCCTCATGGGAACTGGGCGATCGATAGGTCATAGGTTATCTCCGGGGAACACAAGGCCTAATGGGATTCTAATGACACATCTCAACCACGTTGGTCAATAGCCACAAAGCACACTCAGACAAATGCAGCTCGCTGTCAATAGTGCTTCAAAATGTAAAATCCACTAATAAAAAAACACAAAAACTCTAAAAGTGCACAAAAGCTCCTCAGTAAGCATGATGAATTAAGTTTGATTTGACTCTTTCCCGAGTTTTGAAAGCGATTGAACCAGAAACACGGTCTCTTACTGATTGGGGGTCTATAGAGTTCTATTGATGAGGATTGAAGTGTAAAGAACTTCTGTTTAGAGGCCACCTGAGCTCATCCCCGGTGCCGGTGCGATTGAAGGATGGAAATGCGCTCGATAAATCTCCATTTTTGCAGGAGAGCTGACACAATGTGCAGCCACGCTGATAATGAAGAGTGGTTTTCCGAAGCCAATTAGATTCATCTCTGCATCAACAGATTATTACAGGCCTGAGCAGGGGGTGGGTTACAAATCACAAAGATCTAGACACACGCTCGGTCAACACACATACATCATGTAGTACAAACACGCTCCTATGTTTGGCACTGTGGATGTTTAAAGGAATATTTCACTTTAAAATAAAATTTCATCAAAGTTCACTCACCATCCTGATACAAGCCGTGTGTGCAAGCTGTGTATTTATGTTTAAAAAGTATATACATTTTTAGTTTTCTTGGAAGTTGACTTATCGTTTCGCTAGACAACACCCTTATTCATCGGCTGGTGTCGTGTAGAGCTTTTTGAAGCTGCGATGAAACTGAAATTTGGACCTTAACCAACAGCCCCCTGTTCAAGTCTATTATGTTCAAGTATAATGCTTTCCTCAAAAGCCTCAATTGTTTTCTACAGAAGAAATAAACACACAGACATGTGGGTGAGTGAATAATCATGAAATTTTCTCTTTATGAAAAATGCTCTTTAAAATGCTGAGAGCGAAAAGAAATGAGATGGACAGCTCTCTGCTTGGAGCGCGTCAGTCAAGCTCGGCAGAAAAGTGAGTGAAACGCACACACAAACACATTTTTATCAATTATTAAGTCATTATTAGCGGTTCAATTCCAAGATTTGGTACGAGTGCATGTAAGGGGTACTTCACCCAAAAACGCATTGACCTTTGAGTTTGTTCTAATGAACACAGAGAAAGATATTTGGAAGAATGATTATAACCTAATACATCATGCCCCCCATTGACTCCCATAGTAGGAAAAATTACTTTATCATTTTTTTTGGTCTGTTGAACACAAAAACTATATTTTGAAGAATGTAAGAGAGGAAAAGTTTTGACCAGCATCGTATTTTTTCCTACTATGGGAGTCAATGGGGGCAAAATGTGTCCGGTTACAAGCATTCTTCCAAATATCTTTCTCTGTGTTCATCAGAACAAAGAAATATAAACAAGTTTGGAACAACTCGAGGGGGAGTAAATGATAACACAATTGTCATTTTAGGTGAAGTATCCCTCTAATATCAGAAGCAAACGATTTACCGGTCAATCTACGTTCCTACTCTCACCCATGGTCATGAGCTGTGGGTCTTGACCGAAAGGACAAGATCCCGGATACAGGTGGCCGAAATGAGCTTTCTCCGCAGGGTGGCCGGGCGATCCCTTAGAGATAGGGTGAGAAGCTCGGCCACTCGGGAGGAGCTCAGAGTAGATCTGCTGTTCCTCCACATCAAGAGGGGCCAGCTGAGGTGGCTCGGACATCTTTTCCGGCTGGAGGAAGTGTCTAGGGAGAGGGAAGTCTGGGCATCCCTGCTTAGACTGCTGCCCCCGCGACCCGGCCCCGGATAAGCGGAAGAAAATGGATGGATGGGTGTGCACCAACACGACGCCCTGAGTCATATGGCTTGGATCGGTATAGGTTTTAAAAGACAAACTGCACTTCTTTTGAATGGTTGTGGTCCAACACGCCTATGTTCTGTAACAGTACATCCTTTTTTATATTAAAGATAAAAAAGGATTGAAAACCGTTGTTTGTGTAGTTTTGCATCCAAACATGTAACTGTGAAAATATGAACATAGTAACCGTCTTTCTCTATCATACACAACCTGATAGACGGATAGAGTGTGTATGCAAATGTGCTTGAATGCTTATTTGTTGGATTCAATTAAATTTCTTGGCTTAAAAAATGTCTATGGGTGTACGTGTGTGCACATAGAGTTCAGGATATATATTTCAAGTAGTGAAATTAGATAGTGATGGCAAGACTTGTGTTGTGTGCATGTGTGTGTGTGAAATATATGTTGCATCTGCACATCACCATCTGTACAACACATGCAGATAAACCCAGCAAATTGGACTCTTTGGTGGTGGTGAGTGTGTTTGCGTGAATTTGGTCCATGTTAATTCACGACATGTGGACTGTGTATATGTTTCATGCTCACATATTAGGTAAAACAAGACTTTTAAACAACTACCACAGATGGGCAATTCCAGCGTTATAAAAAAAATTCTCAGAGAATGTACTTATTACCAATAAATTGAATCATCTGTTTAGATTTTACTAAACCCAGACATTAGAGAAATATCAGTCTACACACATGAGCTTTCCTTTTTAAAAGATGTGTTACGATGTGACAAAAAAGGCAATGTTTATGAGAGACAACATACTTTGTAGGATTTCTGTAAATTAAAAGGGGCAAACCATAAGCAATAATACCTGACAATTTGAGAAGGGATGCCTCCGTATAGAACATACTTGAAGCGAGACTTCAGATTGGTGTTTAAATCACCAGATGTTGAAATCTGAGCAAATATCGATCAGTACAGTGAAAACTTTTATATCTTAAGGTTGACATTTGCATTGAATTGCCCAGTAATTTTTTCCGAAATTCACTTTCAGATGAATCAAAAACAGCGTGATCACAATGTGTACAGATATTTTGATATTATTTCTAACTACTGTATTCTGTGAACGAAATGTTATATTTACATAAAGAGGCACAAATAAATGAAAACATCCACTTATTTTGCTCCCATTATGTCGAAATATCCTCCGTGGCCTTATGCAACATCAAAACATCACAGGGTTGTGAAGATTAGCTTCGCTTCAAAGCCCTGCTCCTTTTCTGGCCCATTTCTTCCAGACAAGCATTTAATTAATATCTATTTCCCTGCCCGGGCTTAAACGCGCATTAAGGGCGGCCAAGAATTCATCTCCTTTAATCTGTGTAAGGAACTGCGAGGAACCTTTTATGTAGTTTTGTTTTCATCTGTCGCTTGGAGAGACTAGAATGCTATTTTTGAAGTCGGCTGCCGTTCCCAACTGGAGGGCTTCAAAACGCTTGTTTCAAGACGCTTTTGGTTTTTGTAACAGTAAGGACCTGCAGATGAAGAAAGGTGAAGATTTGATTTCCAGCTTCTGAGGTTTCGAGAGGGAAAAGTGAGAGGCGTATCTGAGGCGGAGACGGTTTTTCTGGCTTTGTTGTTGAGGAACAGGAAGATGTTAGACAGTTGTAAACATGCAAATGTTTAAGGAGAAGGCATTAAAGCGTGGGACGAAGGGGAAATAGTCACACACGTACACTTACATTCCTGTCATGAGCTTTTCATCATCGCTACTTTACACGCTGAAATACTTACTGTACTACTAGACTCAGCAGTGTGAACTGACAGACAGCGTTTCCCATGAGTCTTTGCGTGGACTTGCAAAGATGTTTTTTTGTACTTCATCCAGGAGGTGGTGTATGTGAAGGAGAAAGGGAATACTTTGACAAACACTCCCGCTCAAACTCTTAAAGTGCATATTTGCCCTAGGTTACAACACTTTCTCCACATCTTCAGTATTTTTCTCATCCACTGTTTTAAATAATGCATCTGCCAGCTAGAGAGACCTATTACTGTCTAATTTTACCCTGGGGAGATAAGAGAGCTGTGTGTGTTTGTGAGTTGGTTTGGGGTGGTGGAGTTGGTCCCTGCAATCCCATGAGACTGCCACCTCTGTGCAGAGCTTTTTTTGGAACAATCAGTTTGTTTGTGTAATGTATCATATGCCATATAAATACTATATATATATATATTTGTTGTGTACACAATGTTTTTAGACTGTATGCAGTTTTTGGTGTCACTATTATAAACAGTCAGTGTTTACATAGTAACAGTGTCTATAGTGTGTATTGCATGTGCAAGCGTCATTATATTTTGTAACGTATAATTTAGATTTGTTATAAACTTTTTTAAATGTGTGTGTGTGTGTGTGTGTACCTACATACTATATTTTGGGGATACATATGAAGTGTTTGGTTCCAAAACACGATAAACGCTATTTAAGATTCTGCCACAATCAGTTTTGTATCAGGTCGGTATTGAAACGTCACTTTAATTCTACGCCAAATGCGATATCCGCCGTGTTATTCTGTCATGTTTTCTCCCTTTCTTTCAAGACCACAATGTACGACTGTCTGTCTTAATTTTTTCTCCAAATGCGATATATCCGCTCGACCAATCACAGTACACCATTCCACGCATTGTAAAGTAATGGCTCCCCGCTGAATACGGTCGGCATCCTAGTTTCCATGATCTACTCTGTGCTTTGTGTTCAACAAACAAACAAATTATTTGGACGGCATTGATGAACCTGTGCTGGTTTCTGCGGTAGGGAAGAAACGTAAGCCATCGAATCATTTACTTGAGGAGATTAAGAAGACGAGCTACTAATTTATAGCATTAGAAAGATGACCCCTTAAATTCATTTTAGGAGCGATGACTGATTGAATGTATTTTTAGTCCAGTGCCTGTATGTAAGATTAGTATTGTATTGAGTTCATAGGCTGTCATTCGTGGATCAACTCACTTTGTTGTATATTTTTCAACAGTTTCAATAAAAAAATGTTTTATATTGATACAATGGATTATAAGAATAAATCATTTAAAACTGAAATCTGGATGTTTGTTTTATGTTACTAGAACCTAAAGATGCTACGTGAAACTTTGAAATAGAAACAAGTGGTTTTCATCTTACACGTTACTTAAATTAATCAAAATGGATTTATTGCGTTTTGGAACCAAACTCTTCATGTACTAGATATAGACGGATGAGGTAAAATATCACCCGCATCCTTTGCTTTAAAAAATGACCCACCCGCCGCACGTATCATTTTTTCTGATATAGATATCCGCACCCAGTCTTCATTTTAATTTATCTTATTCTTCGTTTTAAGCATGAAGTTAATCGGATTCAGTGACGTTAGAACTAATCTGTCAATCTCTGATAGTAAAATGCTCTTAAACAAACATTTATTTATAAAACAAATGTTTGTCTTTGGCCAGAATAGCCTTCATTTTCTTAATAAAATAAACACAGGCTTTACTCCCTTCAGACTTTGAATATCACCGTTTCTGTCACTGAAACACACAAACACACACGAATGACTGGATAATGGTAGATTTTCTAGCCCTGTCTGTTCAAATAATATATCTAGGCAACACAGGTCCACACATGCTTCCACGAGACTAGACTTAACTTTCAGTGGTATTTTTTTGCTGTCCCGACGAACGTAAGAACTTAAGGTGTTTGTCTGAATTGACAGGCCTTTGATTTAGCACACACATGATGTCCCATATTCAAGGTTGTGGTTTTTTATATACATAGTGCCTAACAGTTGTTGCATATGACATACCCAACACTTGATTCATCCTCATGAGCCACTTCGCTTACACGCTCCCACACGGCACTTTTCTTTTTCTTTCTTTCCTTCCTTTTGTTTTGTTTAGTTTTTAATTCTCCCTTTTGAATTTTCTATCGGACTGTTTCGGCTCCATTTCTGCCTTAAGAAATGGACCCCCCTCTACAATCCGCCATGCCCGTATTTCTTTTAAATGAGTGCAAATTAGCCTCTGCCTGATGGAAAATGCATTTAAAACACATTCGTATTTTAGAGAAATGTAATTAATATTTGTACCATTAATGACTGATCTCATTCACCCCCGCGACCCACCCGCAATTAATCAGAATATATTATTTTATTACCAGACCCGTGGATCATCCGCTGCACCCGCAGATGTAACCGCCATCCTCGCATCACTAATATGTACCCAAAAGTGAGGAAAACTTGACATATACTTACTTTGGGGACGTCTCGTGTTTAAAAGCACAATAAAAAAGCAGAAAGTTTTCTTTTAGGGTTGGAGATAAAGTGTGGGTTAGGTTTAGGTTAGGTTTTACACAATGAAAAACTAAGAAGTTTGAGTTTTTGAAAAGTTTAATGTACATACAATGTTAAATTTAACGGATCCAGGAATATGAATAAAAATGCTTTATTGTGCATGTGTGTCATGCAGCACAAACATACAGTATGGAGGCTGCCATTATTGTTTCGGGAACACTTAGGCATGCCTAAAGACTGAACACATAATACGTATGTCTACGATGTCATCGGTTTAGGAAAACACTGCCTCAGAGTTTACACAGAGACGAGAACGTGGTTGTTTTTAAAAACTTGCACAGTAAAACCCGTCTTCAAAACTTTGCATTTTCAGTCCCCCAAAATGGCATTGTCATGTAAAGTAACAGCCAAACACATAAAAAGTTTTCAGTTTTTAGTTGAAAAGGGGCGCAACAAAGATTTTGACATGTGATGTAAACGTATCATTAATGCTTGTCAAAGCATGTAATGGTGTTTATTAACAGTTATAAGGTGCCAGCCCAAATGACAAAAATATTACAGTAGGCCTATACTTCATTATTTTTTATAGTAAACTGTATTAAAATTCTTAGATGCTACAGCATTTTGAATGTTTATGAAGTGTTCAGAAAACTCTGGAATTGTTAATAATGACCATAGAGAGAGAGAGAGAGTAACCCTGTTTATTGTTTTGGTTGGCCATCCATTTCTTCTAACAAAATACGAGAGTAAAGGTCTTTGCAAATACAGTCCGAAATTTTCGTATGCGTTTTTGTCATATTTGGCTCTCGTGTGTACGGTGTCTCTGAATTGTTATAAACGGCCACTCAAAATGCTTGACGGATGCGGAAACAGCAGAAAATCGAACCCGGTCCGAATTTTTTATGACGGACCAAAATATCGATGGCAGTGTGATTGACACAATGTGAGGTCTTATTTATTTTTTAACGTGCGTAAATTTCGGACGCAAATTTCGGATTCGATGTGCAATGGGCTTAACTTTTCAGCTAACTTTAGTTCAGTAAATAATAATAACAGTCCATCAGGTGTCCCGTCATTTATTTGGGTTTATACAAGCACAACGACTCTTTAGTACTTCTAAAAGTAATAGTACTTTGTTTATTAATTCTATATGTATCGCTGTTAAATATAACAGCACCTTCAATTTACTACAGTTTACTAGTGTAAAAAACTAAGTGAGAGTACCCAGAAACAAACAATTACAGGGATTACTTAGACTTCGTACAGCATCCAATGCAAATAGCATTACTGGTTATAGTGGGTTCTCTGCTTTAGTCCCGTATCTCGGGCGAGTAGAGCTCATCCTTAATCACTGTTGCTCTGAATGTGTAAATCACGTTCAGTCTATACTTCTAAACTTGTATTTAAACTAAATAATGTTCCGTACTGGGGTTCTGGATGAGTAAACGATTCTCTGTGAATCGGTTGAAAATTGTCCAATCACATGAGGTCAAACATGTAAAATCAATATAGATATGTGTAACACGGTTCAATAAAAGGAATGAAGGAGAAGGGAACCAGCGAACATTTAAATAAACTTTATTAAAAATAAACAAACAATAATACGGAAGACCACAAGAACATAAACACAAACTAAACACATGTCCGGGCCCGATCCTCTCTCGTCAGCAGTCCCGTCGTTCGTCCTCATATGCTCCCGATTTCCTCCGTGAGATATGCGGGACCAGTGTGCGCACAGCTGATTCCAACTATCACTCACGCCACCGGCCCCGGCTCACGGCTCTCGTCATGCCTTCCTCACCACAATATGATATCAGCAACAATAGGAGGGTCTGGGGCGCACAGAGCTGCGACCTGGCGACATTCTGATGCGAGCCATTTAGAGAGCAGCCTCAGGTCACCTGCCTACCAACAGTTTGTGTACCTACATAAACACTCATTTGTCCGTGCACCCCGCACATACAATACATGTGTATTGTAACAGAAATTAACCAAATACAATGAAAAAAAATACTTTTAATGAATTTGAACACGACTACCAGTCAAATAAAGTGTGAATAAATCGTCTTGGTTACGTATGTAACCTCAGTTCCCTGATGGAGGGAACGAGACGTTGTGTCGAGAACGACAGATGGGGTTCGCCCTTGAGAACCAATCAACTCTGACTACTATAGAAAAGGCCAATGAAATTTGGCGAATGCAATTTGCATGCCGGGCTCCGCCCCCGGAAATCGGGTATAAAAGGAGGCCGGCGTGCAGCATTCACTTACCTTTGTTCTGAAGAGCCTGAGACCTCTCAAACTGCAGCAGAATACGATACGTGTTCGTAGCATAAGGGACACAACGTCTCGTTCCCTCCATCAGGGAACTGAGGTTACATACGTAACCAAGACGTTCCCTTTCTGTCGGTCTCTCGACGTTGTGTCGAGAACGACACATGGGGTTGCCTATGGAAAACGCCACAACGCTGTATCGCGTCACAATCTCTAGCGAAGCGACGGTAACAAGCCTGGGCGTGTCATCTCGAAGCTTTCGTGAGACTGTAACCTTCCAGTGTGGTGGTCGGGGGGTTCCAGAGCTTTCTTGGAGAAAGATGGGTACAGCCCTGACCGGTAACTTTCACGGACGGGGCCTTAGCTCTCTATAGGCGAGAGGCCGTCCAGATCAGTTTACACCGGGTAAGCGCGACTTTTAATCAGAGAAGCGCTACAGAGGCCACCTCCTACCCGTGGGGAGGAATATGGTGGATATAGGTATGGTCTCGTCCTTGGAGGAGAACGCATGGAACGTGCGGACTGAGTAGTTAACCGCGAGGTGGAGGCCCACCTGGGGAAGCTCATGGGTTACCAGGAGTGGGAACCATTCTCATGAGGATACATCAGACGGAACAGCCCACGGAGGGGGTGTTACAGACGTCCGGTAGCACTAGGTCCGGTTAGAGCTATCTGTGATAGCTCACATGGTATCCCGGCCTAAGGGGGAAGCCTGCTCTTCCCAGCCAGCCCCCAGGGGGTGCTTGTTTGGTGATGGATGGAATGCCTATTCTTAACCAGTGTCTGGGTAAGAAGGGAGGCTGGTGAGGTACCAGTTTCTTAGCGATGTGTTCGGGTAAGAAGAAAAGGTAAATAGCACACTGACCCAACCTGTTAGAGGGTGGAAAGGTGCTTTCGCAGGCATACGCCCCCCCGGATGCCAGTCCTACATGTCGCCACGCAGGACGTGGGCTGACACCGGGTTTACGCGAAGGTTGTTAACCCTTGCGAAGGTGTTTGGGCATAGCCCAACCCGCAGCTCTACAGATGTCTGCTAGAGAGGCGCTTCTGCCAGTGTCCAGGAGGTGGCTAAACTCCGTGTGGAGTGAGCCCTCACTGCCAATGGGCATGGGAGATTCTGAGATCGGAATGCCGTCGTAACGGCGTCCACGACCCAGTGCGCCAGCCTCTGTTTGGAGACAGCCTTCCCCTTCTGCTGTCCTCCAACAGACACGGAGCTGGTCAGAGCTTCAGAGCACTGCGTGCGGTCCAGTACGTACTGGACACAACACTAATCGTGTTGGGTCTTCCTCCCCTATGAGGAGCGCCTGCAAGTTCACCACTTGGCCCCGGAAGGAGTAGTGGGAACTTCTTGGGCACGCATCCGGGCCTGGGTCTCAAGATAACGTGAGAGTTTCCAGGGCCGAGTTTAAGGCAATCCAGGGACACGGAGGATGCTCGGTGGTCCCCTACCCTCTTGAAGGAAGTGAGCGCCGTCAGGAGGGCCGTCTTACTCTATGAGGAAGATCGGAACCTCTGAGGGGCTCTCAAGAGGGTATGGAGCGGAGATGAGGCGGATTCCGCCCTCTCGCTGCTTAGGAACCTGGTGACCAGGTCGTGTTGCCCTAGAAACTTTCCACCGACTGAGTCGTGATGAGTGGCAATAGCGACTACATACACTTTCAGTGTGGAAGGGAGTTGTTAGTCTCCAGTCTCGTGAGGAGGGGAACACAATCCTGATCAAGCACCTCAGTGGGTCTTTCTCGTTGAGAAAGACACCAGGACGAGAAGAGGCACCGTCTAGAGGCGTGTAACCGCCTAGTAGATTGGGCCCTAGCCTGGGTGATGGTCTCAGCCGTATAGGGGGAGTAGCCATCTTAGGATCTTCTCGTCCCGTCTAGAGACCAGACATGGGTGTTCCAGAGGTCTGATCTGGGATGCCGGAACGTGTCCTTCCCCTGAGAGAGCAGGTCCTCTGTCAGGGGAATGGTTCAGGGGGAGTCGCTGTCCAGAGCATCGGCTCTGAGGCCAAGTGCGGTTAGACCGGTGTGGTGTAACCAATAACACTTGGTGCTCCTGCTCCCTGACCTTGCACAGAGTCTGTACAAGAAGGCTCCTGGGGGGGGGAAGGTGTGCTTCCGCCCATCCCGCGGCCAGCTGTGCGCAAGGATATCCGTGCCGAGGGCAGGGACTATCAAGCAGGCAAATGGTGGTGTTACGGGAGGTGAACAGGTTTTACCTGGGCCTACCCGAACAGCCTCCAAATGAGCTGGACTGCACGGGGGTGGAGTCGCCACTCTCCACGAGGCATAAACTGGCGAGAAAGCACGTCGGCTGTCTAGTTCAGTTTGCCCGGGGTGTGTGGCCTGCAGGGAACGAGTCACCTGTTGACTCCACCGGAGGAGGCGTCGAGCAAGTTGTGTTTAGCTGCTGTGTGCGAACGCCACCCTGACGATCTGTATTCGCTACAGCTATAGTGCTGTCCTCGGAACAGCACGTGCATGTCTCGCACGAGAGGCCGTAGCCTGCTCAGTGCAAGTAGCATAGCCCACAACTCTTGGCAATTGATATGCCAGCGCAGGCGGGGGTTCGTCCAACACCCCACCTGCGTGCCCGTTGCACACTACACCGCACCCCTGCAGGGAGACTTCAGTCGTCACCACGACCTGCCTCATAACCTGCTCAAAGGGACCTGAGTCCGTCGAAAAAGTCATAAAGACTAGGGGTTATGGTGCGTCGGCAGCAGGGCGGCATCACCATGCGCCTGCTGCCGGTGTGCCACGCTCTCCTCGGAACTCGACTCTGAAACCAGTGTTGGAGCGGTGTCATGTGCATCAACTCGAGGGGTATTAACCCGCGAGGACGCCATGTGTCCCAGGAGCCTCTGAATTGTTTCAGGGGGACCGCTGTCTGCCTAAAATGTTCATTTCAGACAGTTCAACACTGGTTGGGCACAACTGCGGACAGGTGTGCCGACATGGTGACAGAGCTGAGTTCCATACCGAGAAAGAGGATGCTCTGCACTGGGGAGAGCTTGCCCCTCTCTTGGTTGACCTGGAGTCCCAATTGACCTAGGTGCCGGAGCACCAGGTCCCTTTGTGTACATAACAGATCTCGCGAGTGTGCCAAGATAGGCCAGTCGCTGAGATAGTTTAGTACCCGCTCGCCTTCCTCCTCTCAGGGAGAAAGGGCGGTCAGGGACAGACCGAAAGGGAGGACTCTGTACTGATATGCCCGCCTCTCGCACGCGAACCGTGGGAACGGCCGGTGTCGAGGAGGATCGAGACATGAAAGTAAGCGTTCTTCAGGTCGATTGCCACGAACCAATCCTGACACCTCATAGATGTCAGGACGCGCCTCTGTGTGAGCACCCTGAATGGCAGCTTGTGAAGGTGCTCTGTTCAGGGTACGCAGCCTTTGGGGGCAACCCGCCGTCTTTCTTGGGAACGATGAAGTGCGGGTGGTTACCCACTGAACATCTTGGTTTTGAGGGACGAACTCGATGCCTGTTTTGCCAGAAGGGTGGTGACCTCTACCCGAAGTACGGAGGCGTCCCTGCCTCTGACAGAGGGAGAGATGATGCCCCGAAACTTGGGTGAGTCTCTGGCGAACTGGATCGAGTAACCAAGACGGACCGCCCTCATTAGCCAGCGAGACAGTGTGGGCAGCTCTCGAGCTCCCAGGGACTGTGACAGGGTGACCAAGGGGACGGTCTGCTTCATCATTCCCACGGGGGGTGGTTCGTCGGCTGGCGGAGCTAACCATGTCGCGGGGAGTCCCCGGAGGGAAGGTTTTTGCTCCGCCTGCTTACCTGCCTGGCGGGACAACGGCACGCACTGTCGGTTTGAGAGTGGTGACGGCTGTCGTATGTGTACGACCTCACGCCTCGCCAGGGTGTGAGGTCGGTTCGCCGAGCACAGTCCAGTGGAGTGTGCGATCGGCTGCAAGTAAACCCGGGGAGAACAGAAAACTCAGTGAGTAAGTGGGCGCCAAGCCCTAACAAGGGCCCGGCTTTGGTGACGAGGCAGGAGTCGTCCCGTACCGACCGATCAGAGCCGTGGCTGTGAAGGTTCGGGCCCGATGTTGTTCTCCCTGGGGTCTTCCCGTCAGTGTCCCTTCTCGCGAGGAGGTTGCTGAAGGGGTGGAGGTTTCCCCCTCGACCTCTGCTTCCGGGGTGCCGCCTGTGGGGGCACAGGAACCGGAGCCGATGTCGAAAGGGTCCTGGGTTGCAGGGAAGCAGACGGCACGTGAGATCTCGGAGGCCTGTAGGCGGCCGAGTCGCGGTGTGAAAAAAATGTGGTTAATTGCAACTGTCTGCTTCGCCGTCAAAAAACTGCTGAGCGCAGTCCTCGACGGTGTTACCAACAACCCACCCTGCGAGATGAGTGCATCAAGAAAGCGGACTTCCTTGCTGTCACTCTTCTGCACAAGGTATAGCCGGGGGTGTCTCTCCTGGACCACTACCGTGGACATCGTCCGACCCAGGGCCCGTGCCGCCGCCTTAAGCCCGTAGCGCGCTGTCAGCGGTGGCACGGAGATCCTGCATTATACCCGGGTCGGCCTTACCCTCGTGGAGCCCTCTCAACGCCCTGGCCTGGCGGACCTGCAGGATGGCCAAGGCATAGAGAGGGGAGGCAGCCTGGCCCGCAACATCGCAAGCTTTCGACACCAGTGATGCCGAAGTCTTACGTGCTTTGGACGGTAGGAGTGGTCGATCCCCCCCCAGGTGGTAGCCGTCCGCGGCACAGGTGCACCGCAGGCGGACGTTCCACCCGGGGGATCTCGACGCAGTCCTTGGCTGCCTCACCATCGAGGGAAGTAAGGGAGCCGGAGCTGGTTTCACTGGAACGGTCCGTGAGTGGAGCGTTCCAAGTTTTACACAGCTCCTCATGCACCTCCGGGAAAAACATGGCACCCGGGGTGGGCGCGGTTTGCACCGCGCACCGACCTCGGGAACCACGTATCCCCGGGTTAGCACGGATGACATCACTTCTGCTTCCTCCTGAACTCGACCGCTGGGGGTGGAGTTTGGATTCGGCAGAGTCGGATGCCAGTCTCCCTCCGATGCTGCGAGCGACATCTCATCTACGTCACACATCGTTTCCGAGTGTGTGCGTGAGGATCCGGACGGTATGCCACCGCCGGTTGGGGAACGTTCAGAAGAGCGAATCGGGGTGCGATCGGCCCGTGAGCACTTGGCTGGCGGGTTTACGTTCGCAGAGTTCCCCGTATCACTAACGCTGCTAACGTGGGTGGTCATCGGGGCCGTAGCCACAGATGTCACAGCCCGGGTAGCAGACGAAATGGTGGCTGGTTCCCGTAGGAAGACAGCCACCCGTGACCGCAACTTCTGAATGACAATCTGCCCGCAGTGCAGGCAGATGTGTCAACGAACGCTGCTTCAGTGTGCTGGACGCCCAGACACCTAATGCAGCGATCGTGTCCATCCCCCTCCTCGATGAGGGTGCCGCACCCAAGAGAACAGCGGGACATGCCGCGCTGGAGAATGCTCAGTCAGTCCTGAAAAGGACTTTTAGAAAAAATCTCTAACACCTCCGGAACCGCCGAGACGCCCAGGGGAAGGTCGCTGCAGGAAGGGACGATCCGCTGTAACACGTCGCAGCGTGTAGTTGTAGAGGATTGAATCCTGAGTTGTACTCATGAGCGATGGCTCTGAAGAACAAAAGGTAAGTGAATGCTGCACGCCGGCCTCGTTTTATACCGGATTTCCGGGGGCGGAGCCCGGCATGCAAATTGCATTCGCCAAATTTCATTGGCCTTTTCTATAGTAGTCAGAGTTGATTGGTTCTCAAGGGCGAACCCCATCTGTCGTTCTCGACACAACGTCGAGAGACCGACAGAAAGGGAACGGTTTATTTCGAAATAATTTGGCAAATTATAATATATGTTTAACAGTCTCCTTCTCTGGACAATTTGCTGCGGCAGATTTTCTCCAAATCAAACAACAGAAGGACATTAACAAACATTGTTTGGCCCAATTGTAACTTACGGTAGGAAGAATTCTACTAAGAATTCGCTAAGAAATAATAACTGTTGCATAATAATTTGCTTTAATTCAATTGATATACAATATATAACTATTTATATAGGCCTAAATGAAATATAATTTAACTTGTTATTTTACTAGCCACTAGCTTGAGCGCCAAAAAGAGACCGGAAGTTTTTCCGATAAAACACATATATAAATTAAGCTAACTTCATTTTACACTGATATTTGATTCATGGGATTCGAGTTTTTTAAATGACTCATCTGTAAACATCCTATATTAGATTTTATAGTATGTCATAGTCACGATTTTATTCGAGATGAGTGTTGTATAGCTGTATTGATATAAATAGGTAAGGATATAATGCATGTTTTGGGGAAGTTCATCCATAGCTTTGACTTGCAGTGGATCTTTTCCTTTTGGTCCAACACACAATGATGTGGACGAGTAAAAGAATGAATGAGTTTGAAAATGGATGTTGCAGTGGCTTCATGTCACTGTCAGCTATAATGAAACATGGATATGAATCAAACAAACACTCACGTGCACACGTCTGCCCTGCCTTCATTAGGCCGTACACATTTTCCCATGTAAAGAAGATTTGAATATGAAATTGAAGGAGTGTGCCCACTGAGGCATGTGTGTACACAAGGCATCCGCGTCCTAGAACTCATCTGTGTGTTCAGTCAGGTAGAGAGATGTTTTTCTTTTTTAAATTGCCACTTCTGCTGTTTTCCCATGGTAATGACGAAAAGAGAATAAGCAGAGAGCGACGGATCCAGACTGAAACGCTGGATATATAAAGAAATATGGAGATGTGCTTCCATCCAGCACAGTTCTAAATCTTACGAACTCATTTAAGCCCCATTCACGCTTAGATTCCTTGACAGTTTGCCTGGCAGATGTTAGAAATCGTGTTTGTTGCGTGTTAGTGCTAGTGAAAGAGTGAAAGATATGCTGGATATTTCGGGATGATTACTTACAGGTGTAAAAATTCCCCCGTGCTGCACGTCAGGTTTCTTGAACGTCGTCTGGTGGCGGAACGCGGTCGGCAATGTCAGCCGTGCGAAAGCGAGAATGGCGTAAAAAAAGAATGAACGTGAGGGCGCGTGGAGTGAAGGGAAAGGTAAACTCTTATGAGAAAAAGCGAAAGTGTGATACAAAACGAATAGAAATGAAGCGCAGACAGAAAGAGAGTCAGGCGGGGTGTAAAATACAAGAATTTATGCAAATCATTATGCAAATGAGGGGCACCACTGAGGTAAAATTGCCCTCTTTCCAATCAGAGAATCAAATCCATCACTAACCTGCTCCTAGAGAGGAACAGAGACTTAGAGCGATGGAGGAATGGTTGAAGGGAAGTTAAATGACTGCCCCATACCCAGAGATAGTGGCTCCCTGCTGGGGGGATAACTGCAGGCTGAGGCCCGTCTCTCCTGGAGCTCTTTGTCTCGGAGACTCCCAATCAGCCAGGATTCAGTCTGCCACTGCCTCTGGAGGGCATTAATGACACCTGCCGCACACACACACACACACCCTCACTGGGATGCAAATCCTTCTTTCTCCTCACTAAGTTGTTTAAATTAAAAACAGTAATAGCACTGTATGATGGCTAGACTAGCTTCTGTCTGTGATGTATTTTTGGTGGTGCTTGCTAAGAAAAGAATCAGTATTACTATTGCTCTGTTTTTAATTGGTCAGGGTTTTTTAAGTATTAAACTTATGTTACTCATCTTGTAATATTTGTGCTAAAGGCCTATATATTGAATGAGCCGTTTCTGTTTTTTTAGGTGATCAGTTTCTCAATTAACACGGGATAGACGACAAAACAGGAGAAAATTAAGATGAAAGGGGTACAAATAAAGATGTATTGGGGTAAGAAAACGATTACCTAGCAGTGCCGTGATAACCCGCAATACCTCAACAACTGCATAGCAACACCCTGGCAACTACCCACAACACACAATTGCAAAACCACACACTAACAAACATTCAAAATACCCTAGCAATTGCATGGCAACACCCTGGCAACCACTCAGAGCACTATTACAACCCACACTTTAAACCCCTCAAAATACCTTAGCTGTCACATTTCAACACCCTGGAAACCAACCACAACACTCTCACAACCGCATAACAAAACACTATCAACTCCTCAAAATACCTTAGCAATTGCATAGCGTTCAATTGCAACCACCCTACAATCGCACAGCGAGACACCAACCACTACTCAAAACAACAATTGCATAGTAACACAGTACCAACTAATCACAACGCTCTGACAACAGCAGAACAATGCACACCAACCACCATTCAAGATATGTTAACGATCGCATAGCAACCACCCACAACACTCTTACAACTGCATAACAACACACAAACCACCGCTCAAAATACCTTAACAGTTGCATAGCGACACCCTAACAACCAGCCGCAAGACTCTTACAAGTGCATAACCCCACATACACACCAAACAGAACTCAAAATATGTTAACAATTGCATAGCAATGCCCTAGCAACCAGCCACAACACCCTTACAACAGCATGTTATACTCAAGCAGACACTCAAAATATCTATAATGAAACACCCTAGCGACCAGCCACAAGACTCTTACAACAACATAAAACATAACCACACACTAAAGAAAGGTTTTATGTGTAATAATGTGCAGTTGTCTTTAATTGGCTTGAACGTTGGTCATCTTTTAATGTTTTAAACTTTTCATAAACAGTTACTAATTGCTCTCACTTGTTTACATTGCTTTAAATCTACAGTGCGCTTGGATGCATGCAAATGAAGTTACGTCTAATTAGTTGACAACCCCATCCCTCTACTCTTACAGATCACACAGCAGTCGGTCTACACATGAAGATGAAATGAAAACTCATCCCATCCCAAGATCAAAGGTACACCTTTCTAATCAAAGGAGATTAAATCTCGCTGTATGTAATAGGCATGTGTGGAAGTTTAAATTGGTGTTTAGTTTGAGGCCGCTCATGCACTGTGGGTTTGTTAAGACTGAAGCCTAATGTGCCAGGTGGCCATACTCCTCTGTGCATTTGCTACTCTTGAGGTCAAAATCCCCCAGGACTCCGGGCCAAACCGCACACGCCTCCACTCTTTCCAAACTTGTTTACCTGCTACCCATTCGGCAGTGGAGAGGAAGAGGGCTCGGCGTGCCTTGCTCTCCCTCCGTGCCCGCTTTCCCAGCCAAGTCATTTATTTGTCCATTTACTCATTGCTTGCCAACACGTCTCTCAGAAACCAAGAATGACTGTGAGGGGATGGGACAGGGGAGGTCTTGGTGGGGTTCTCGATGAAAAGCTGAGCCAAAACAGTGTGTTTGAAAGAGCAAAAGGCTTCAAAAGTTGAATGTGAAACTAGAACATAGAACACAGTCGTATGAAAGGAGACTGGTGCTTTTTTCCGAGTGAATGAAGGAAGCTTTTAAGAAGAGCGAGAGGAAGAGCAAGCAATTTTTGGATGGGTGAGCGTGGGTTTGGCACAGCTGCCCTGTATCCAGCTGCTCCTCGTCTTTAACTCTGCCATGCGCCTTTCTAGCCGCTCACGTTGTTGGGAGTTTTACAGATGGACTGTGAGATGCAGAACCGCCACAGCCAGCAATCTAACAAACCACCAGTCTTACAATCTCACACCAACCACAAGAACTTTACACAATTACAGATCACAGAATTCACATTTTTTCATTTCATTTGAGAAAAATAAGAAGTGACTGAACACCTAAATTCTAACTTTTTTTAGGGAAATTGCAGAAAAAATATCATAGAACAAAAAAACAACAATGTTTAATATTTTCAAGTTTATGGTTTTATGCTAAACATATGCAATAAGTATGATCTTGTTTTTTCAATTCAATATGGTATTATAGTATTCCCATTCATTTCCTGTTTGGAGGACGGAAGTCTGTTAAGGACCAATTAACATTTTCAATTCACATCAATGAGTTTTTTATGTGTTCAGATAGCATGTGCCACAAAAGCAAGCAAATTTAAATAATAAGTTTTAAATTTACAGAAAAAGTAAATAATAAATAGGAAAATATTTGTTTTGGCAGACATGACTTAAGAATACTGGAGTGTTGACTCTTTATCACCTGCTCTGCTGAAATTATTAACTTGAAGGTTACTTAACATAGTTTTCTTTATGCGAGTTGAAATGATGTGACATTTCTAGTGAAATTGCACCAAACAGCTTAACATATCAATCGTTATTATAAGCTTAATGCCATGAATAGGGGAACAGTTTGGAGCACTGATATATTTATGTACTTGCTCGAAAAGACATTTACAGATTGTGTCTGTGATTAAATGTTAATAAGTATAATTAAAAAGAATAAGAAATTCAAAAAGCATCAAAAATATTTTTTTGTGTTGTGTAACCCCCTGCCCATACATTATGTCCCATCAATCGTGAATCTGTGTTTATGAAGTCATAAAAAATCTCTCTCCAGTGAAAGGCCAAATCTCACCGAAGACAAGCCGATCTCTAACTGTATAGTTCTGTTCAACTTTCGCTTTGCATCCACAACGCATATCACACATTGACAAGCCTTCAATGTAGATCTACATTTGTTCAATGCTTGCCCCTGAGATAGTGACTGTGATGTCAGGTTACGTTAGATACACACGCCTTTGTCTGTTTTTTCCACTCCATTTACAGGGCTTTACGTCAAATTTCCTTTACCAGTGATGGTCTGTTGTCCTGATGAACATGTTATGTACATGCATCATATCTGCCTTGCTGGTGCTGAAGGTTTCTGGTAGTGACACATAGAGAAATGTCTGAAGATAAAGCCCCAAACCTCCTTTACCGCCATCAGCCAACATCCCAAACTGTTCAGTTTTACCCTTATTTTAAGTGCTATTTATTCCTGATTTTATGTTACTTACTATTTTTTTTTAAATCAATCTACTAAAAAGCGACCAAACATTGTTGCTGACAAAAAATACGTAACAGACTACAGTTTGATCTCAACTAGATTTGCTGTCACATGAAATAAGTCACTGTAGCACGTCTTGAAATACAAAGCAAACGACAGACCTTTTGGTAAAAAAACTGCTTTCATCAGCACATTGACATCTGTAACACGACTTCTTCTCTATTTTCAGAGTTTGTTCACATGTCTCTCTTTGAAATCATCTTTTAAAGAGACATTTGCCGGTAAACAACAGGATTAGATGCAGCTCTCATAAGCGATAATGGAAAAGCTAATGACAACCGAACATATGTTCACACATCAGGTCTCTCTCTCTTTTTCTCTCTCTGTCACTCCTTTTCTGTGGCTCACAGCAGATTTTAATTCCCAGAATGGGAGATTTATTCCTATTATTCAACTGGCATTGTTAATTGGTAAATTATTTTCTTCAGGTCTCCTGTTTGTGTCTGTAAGCTTTTAAAAGCGATCTCTACAATGGAAAATTAGGCAGAAGGACTTGACAGCAAAATAATATTTTTTCCCCGTGCATTTAAACATAAAAAGCCTTCACACCGGAGGAGAGATTCATTAGCACAGTGTTGCGAGTGCTTGTTAGTCCGGTTCCTAAATGAATGTTGCTAATATAGTCAATGTGTGTTTGGTTATTAGTCCTTATGAGGCCCGAGCTATTAGAGCTTTCAGTGTCTTCACAATTATGCCACGTTTATTTCTGCACGCACACAAACACATTACATGCTCAGGATGTGGGATGTTCCTATCCCTGGAAATGCTGCTCTTTGTTTCTTAAAGGGACAGCGAACGCAGAAATGAAGATTCTTTCGCTGTTTATTCACATTTTAGACCCTTGTGGATTTCTTTTTACATGTGGAAGAAAACATATATTTTTTATTTTAAAGAAATCCTTAATGGCTGCAAAAATAACTGCTGATACTTTTTGTGTTCTGGTAGTTCACCCAAATGTAATAATGATTTATTCATTTACCCATTTTGAACTTTTCATGTCATTCCAAAACTGTTTGACTTTCTTCCTTCTGCGGATCTCAAAGTAAAATATTTGATGTTTATCAAAATAAACAACATTGACCCCCATTGACTTCCATTGCATGGACACAGAACTACTGCGACATTTCTCAAAATATCTTCTTGTGTGTTCCACAGAAGAATGAGTCATATACAGGTTTTAAACAAAATGAAGGTAATTAAAATGAAGATTTTTTTTATTTTTGGATGAACCGTCTCTTTAAGAGTTACACAAATCCACGTGTTACATGGTCGCAGGGTCGGAGTTGACTGTGTAGCACATTCCGGGTCACTTGATTAAATAGAGACACTAGGGTAAATACCTAATGACTTTATAGCAACAATGTCACAGGATTGACCCTTTGTAAACAGCAGTTGGTTGTTATTGAGTTAATTGGGAAACATGGGAAATATTGTATATTGGTAGGGTGAGAGGGTAAAGATGCCATATTGTTGAGTCGTGTGTTCGGGGCTCAGACTTAAATTCTCCCTCACTGTTGGGGACATGATGGATGTGGCCCATCCATGCCCAGATGGAGCAGGGCAAACCCCATCCATCACACAGAGGGGGCAAGCAGAGATTTCACCCCGCTGGCATCCTCACCAACACACCACTGCTATGGTGATACTATATAGCTGTATTTGAACTGGGCATGAGAGACTAACATGTTCTTTAAAGATTAACTTGGTTTTTGGGAGCATTTGCCCCAGACTGCTTTATTAATCAAATTAAATGACGTGTAAAAACTAATGCGTACAACATGAAAATTTAAAAATTAAAATTAAAATGTGAATAAAAAGATAAAAAGGAAGCAACGTAAGAGAGAGCTGCTTAAAGCAGTAAAGCACAAAATTAAAATCGCATATGTTGGTCGCTTATTGGAATATATGTTGGCAATTGCTTTCCTCTATACATATGTTGTATTTTTGGAGTCACAAATGTAATGAATCGATATTTTTACCATCTAGGAACAACATCACAAAATTTGTTTAAAAACATTTGGAAACCTTATGAAAATAGGCATGTCTAGAGAAAGCGGATTTACCCAAAATGGAAGAGAGTTTGATTATTTGGTTACCACATAATTCTCATACTTCAATAGGTATGTGCTCTATTTTATAGTTTTAATAAGCTTGTTTTATTGTTTCAAATGGAACGAGTAGGTGTGTATATACATTGTGTTTTACCTTTATTCATTTAGACCGACAGTACATTCAAGGTAAACTTGTGTTATGTTCTCATAATACAGTACATTTATCCACAGCACCAGACTGCACCAGCACAGAAAGAAGCACACGCTCAAACCTCACACTGCGCCTGGACACAAAACAGATCGATAAGTCACAGGAAATCATTTGAAGTCATCCCGGGTCTTCTGAAATTCAATGACTCGATGAAGGGAGAAATAAGGGCTGAAACGAGGAGGAGGAAAGAGGATGATAAAGAAGAGAAAGAGAGAGAAAAAGAGAGCGTCCCTGCTGCCAATCTCACATCTGCTCATTAGCGAGGAGTCATTTCCATATTCTCAATAACTCTGTCAAATGTGATCTGCTCTCTGCCATAGTGTAGAAAATGTTTGGGATTGTAATGGGACAAAATATGACACAATCTTCAGCCCGAATTCAACAGAACCGAATTACACTCGATTCATTTAATAGCTTAAAGAAAATAATGGCCCGTTCAACAGCCGCATTGAACATTTCAGAAATAATAATTGTAAGCAAACCAATAGCATTATGGGAAGTTGACTAATGAAGCGTAATATAAATAATTACCTCTCTCATTAATTACACTAAAGGTATTTAATCCATCGCCATTAATTATTGAAGTCAGGGTTAGCTCATCTTCTAGGTTAAATCGCAGCCAGAAAATTCATTTTGTGGTATTGGAGTTAAATATTAACGTTGCTAAATGATGCCGTGACGGTTCAATGAAAATATATTTGGAATGGGAACAAGGCCATAAATAGACATGTTAAACATATAATGTCATTTAAATGAGTGTAGGGTCAAAGGTTTCTGTGGGACGTTAACATTTTGTTTCAGCAAAACTGCAAACAAATGTTTTGAAAATGCTGATTTTATTTAAAACTCTAAGGGGTTATTATGGTCAGTTTCAGTCAGGATAAGCAATTAACACGCACCCATTGTTTTATCAACAGGCTGGTGAATAACCTGTTTGTTATCTCACGACAATGCCGGGCTGATGCTTTTGTCCCCCTCCATGATTAACCATCAGCAAATAATAATTCATTTGATATTTAAGCCCGTTACGACGGTGGCGGCGAAGAGCTCCCTGCATTTATTTTGAATTAGAGCCATTAAGCATCATTTATTGTGTTTGGTTTATTTTAATTAGCGCAGAGGCAGAATTGCAGAGGGGAAGAACAGCCACGGCGCTTGTTATGCTAAAACTGGAGCGTCGCCAGGCTTTTGTTTAGGCCACCGCATTGCCTTTACGATTGGGTGATGAAATAACAACTCAAATGTTGCATGCGTGTTGTTGCCGCGTTTTCTTGAGAGGAAAAGTAGCACATTCATCCATCACAGACGGGCTTTGTGTTTCCACGGGTGATGACGGCCCGGAGATAACGCGAGGGGAACAAAGACATTCCTGCTTCCTGATTGGCTCGTTTAATCTCTGTCACTGTAATTGTTGCAGGGTAACCGTGAACTGATTTATGTGCTAAATCAATGACGCAAACGCACCTCCAGACCGCCGCAATTACCTCATCCTCTCTTCAGATTTGGAGAAATTGTTTCCCTTCGTGAAAAAAAGCCAAGATGAAAGTTTATTTCTAATAAAGTGCATTTAGCTTCTTAAAGATGCTGTTCTGAAGAAGTCGGCTAATTGAAGCTCATGAAAAGCTTGTGACAAACTCGTACAAAGTGTGTGGGCGCGCTTTTCGTGTTTTATTTTAGGGAGCGCTGCTTTTTGGAGAGCCAAGACAACGCACAGACAATCTGAAACACAACACAGAGGCAGTTTCTACATGCTGTGACTTCCTCTCATGTACACGCCAAGTGCAATTAACAGCCTAAGACAGCCTGCCAAAACAGGGATGGGGAACAGGTCATTGATATGCATTTGTCCTGCAGGAAAATCTGCCTACAATCCATTTCAATTGAAAACAGTCAATTGATATCTTTACACACAGGCACGCATGCATTCAGAGAGAGAAGAATTGCTATCAATATACATTGTTGGTATGACCACACTTGAGATGATGTTCTGTGGTCCTTGATGAATAGAAGAGAGGGGTTTATCATGGGAAATAGAGCTTGTTTTTAGATAATCAGAAGTGACTTTATGGAAAACTGTATGTGTTTAAAAATAAAATCGAATCGAATAAGTCTGCGCTGTTCCAGCATTATTGATGTGGCATTTGCAGTCAAAACTTGAAATATGCCTTATGCTCAGAGAATGTTTTTATTACCAATGATTTGAATCATCTGTTTATATTTGACTAAACCCCTGATGATAGAGTCAAGACATCAGAAAAATATCACATAAATGAATGCGTTATGGATGTACCAAAAAGGACAACATACTTTGTAGGATTTCTGTGAATTGAAATCTGCAAACCAGAAGCAATAATAGCCAACAAATGGAGAAGAGATGGCTCTTTATAGAACATGAAATAGTTACGTAATTTTAATTTTCACGTGCCCATTAAAAAAGAATATAGATCGTTATCTTCATTTACCTGACTATGGAAAACTATACTTTAAAAACCCAAAGAAATGCTCGAAAACTTTAAAATACTTTACATTTGTATTGAAACTACCAAATTTTGACATCTGACCTAAAAGTATTGTGAAAACAATTTTCAATTTTCAAACAATCGATTTTTTTTCCTCATCAAAATTATGACATTTTCATTGGATTGCTGTACTGAAAGAAGATCATAACTTTATACACATCTTTATTCACATCTAATATTCTATGTTTTTATAATATGCAGTATATTTCATATATATATATGTATATATATATATAAAAAATCTTACAGTACAGCTGTTGACGGATTTGTTTTGATTATTTTTTTCTACAGATTTTGGATAAATTTCTGTGATGATGCTAATCTGAGAATTTCAAACCTGTATGACTTTCTTTCATTGCCGAAGACAAAAGATATTTTAAATAACGTTGGAATGTTGACTTCCATTGTATAGACGTGAAACCACAGAGATATTTCTCAAAATATCTTCTATTCATAAACATTTATTAAAGACATGATGGTGAATAAACAATGACAAAAGAATTAAATCCCTCTGGCTAAACTGCTCCTTTAAAGTATATTAACCCTGACATGGCCTCTTTTTCTGTTCTTGCAAATCCAATGAAACAACACTTGTACAATTTGTGTGCAATATTTTAGTTGTACACCTTTTTCTGAACTTTTATTTCAAAACCGTCTGTCGGCTCAGCTGTTGACACACATCTTCAGCGCAAAAGACAGCAGGAAAATCGCGCAAGTTCAGCGAGCTCCTAGGAAGTCCTCGCGTCTCGCTAAGCAGATTATTCAAATGACCCAACAGGTGCTCGCCATTGATGTTCTGCCGCGAGACACCTGCAACGGCGCCTCCTAATAGGAAGCGCAAGGTCAGAGCTTATTCAGAATTAACCTCTCAGATCTTGTCCCATCCGCCGTAATGCAGAAGAATAACAGTAAATGAGTTGTTTGTCTATTCAATCAGGTCATGATTGAACACTGTTATGATGAGCTCCTCTGTCACTCATGCTGTTAGTCGGCATCGTGCCAGGGTTTGCCAGTAGGTTTCTTTCATGAAGAGGCATCATGCACCTGTTTTCTTTTCTTTTTTGAGGGGTAGCTGTGGCAGTCCTGGCTCAGCCTTGGTGCCCTGGGCGAGATGAGACATCAAAGAGAAAGCACACCTTTTTACACCCTGGTAGTTGTATAAAAACATATGTGTAAGGTGTGTCAGTCTAGTGTGATTCGTCCTCAGTCTGGATGGTTATTTGAGTTAATAGGGCGATTCTCACCAAATCTTGGTTTGAATGTCAAAAATGATTTTCTTTAAAACACTCGCATCAACAATGTTTCTTTTTATTCATTAAAAACAAGAAATTACTTGTTTGAAGGAATAGAAAATTCTCATTAACATAACCGTTTAAAAGTGTCAATCCCATGCCACGTTTTGCTCAAAACAAGTGATGCCATGATGCCTTAGTAAGTTTTTATTAATCATACATCATTAGACATTTATTAAGTATAATTTAATAGAAAATTATACATGTCTTTTTTTTTAAAATGTAAAAAACTATGTGTGTCGGTAATGAGAATAGAAAACAGTTGTGTTCTCAGCATGACAAGAGAATGTTAAGCTTTTAACTAGAAGATTATAAAGTAATATGGCAACTTGTTAGCCATTTGAAGGGCACTGGTAGATGTGTTTCTTCACATATTATCAAACTTTATAAAAATATATTTGTGTGCTTAAAATGTTACGGAGAATGAGAATGTCAGTCATGCACACTGATTTTTTCACTATTTCTTCATTTTTATTATACATTAATTATTCCTTTAATTATTCTTTTGTCAACTGAGAACATCTAGTAACACATCCAATAGTTTTTTTTCAGTATGTTTTAATTTTACTAAAATAAAACATATAATGCAAACAATGTGGCAATGAGAATTTAAGAAAATAGGCAATACAATTCTAAAATTGTATTGCTTTGAATTAATTTTGTGCAAGGTAGAGAACACAATTATGTTTATTAAGCAAACAATTTTGTTTTACCATATTATATGTTTTATAATTAAACGCAGTACTGCCATATTTCAGTGGTTTGACCCAATGTCTCATCATATATGATATATACAACTTTTTAAAGTATTAAAATCATGCACTTATTACAAACCATTGACATATGCATATTGCAATACACTGTGAAAATTGTCAAAAGTAGTGCACAATGTACTCTATTAATATACATGTTATACTTGTATTTGAACTTTTGCACTGCCTTGAATTGTTGAAGGGTTAACGATGAAGTCAAATTTACAGAAAAATACTAGTACGTTTCGTACGATTTACGTTTTTTTTTTAAATAATTTTTAACTATTTTGAAGCTCTAATGTTTAAATATATATATATTGTATGTATATGTGTGTGTTAAGGAAAATGTTAATGTGAACAGATGTTCACAGTATTTTCAGTTAAAAGGATATAATCTGTGAAATTGTTTTCTTTAACGAAGAATTTTTTACTATTTTGTCAATGACATGTCATCACAATATTAGACATCAAGGTTATATTTTCACAGAATGTTCTTTACATGATGTGGGATGATTTTATATTGAAACAGTACATCGCCGAAAAATACCGCTTTGAAAATGTTATTCATAACGTTTTAATGAGTAAGTCTATAGAGACGCTTCAATATTCATTTATATTCCGTCCTCTGTGAACTTGTAAACTTACAAACCAAAACACCCAATCCCAGGCTTACTCACAGACACCATACGCCCCTCCCACAAACAAACATTTCTGCTTTCCAGACAAACACACTCTCGCTCCACGTGCCCCTCCTAAACAGACTTTAAAACACTTCACTCCATTACCGCACTCATAGTACACACACACACACACGCACACCTTTCTCACTTTCTCCTAATGTTAGCAAGCCACATGCCGAAGCGGAGGGGCAGAGTAAGACGCACAGCACAGTCTGAAGTGTGACACTCTGAATAAATTAGCACATTGACTGGTTGAGCGAGCCAGGAAGGTGGGCACCATAAAGGAGCCAATCAGAATGCGAAGCCCCCCCTTCTTCGCAGGACGCGGGGCGGCTGGTGCTCGGCTGTTGCTGGAGTGAGGAGAAATTTTGGCTAGCAACGTTTCAGCCAATCAAATTCTACAAAAGCCGGCAAAGGGGAAAACAACTCCGGCGTGTCAAGAAAATGAAAAATGTTGTCTAAAAAAGCATTCTGTTGCCAGGTTTAAGAGTCCTCCTGTATGTCTGTGTGAGGCGCGGACACAGTCTGCGCGTGCTCTTTGTTTCCTTCTCCTCAGGACCAGAAACCTGGAAGATGTTTTGAAATCACAAGTTAAATCGTCACATTAAGTCCCATTAACTTCTTTATGCTTTAACTAGTCCTGGATGTTTCCAGTTGACATTTGTTCCTGCAAAGGCATGTTTTCCACTATTGTCCTTTTCTTTGAAATGCACGCGGCTGGGAAAGAGAGAGAGAGCGAGAGACACAGAGAAAGAGTTGAGTTTGAGTGACAGCGGTAACCTTTTCAGTATGCACAGTTGAGGTGGGGTGCATTTTTAGAGCAGACAGGTTCTTGTCATCTTGCGATGGAAGTGTGGGAGGTCGTCCTGTATCCTGCTTGTGTGTGCGAGCAGCCACAAATAATTTCCTCCTCAACATCTGCCTTCCCAAATCATGTTTTTTTCTTTGTTTTTTTTGTATGTCGGTTTTTCTTATATCTCGCGGCAATTAGCACATTATGCCGAAGGATAGCAACCGGCTCTTTTCAAAGGGATAATTACCTTTGTTGAGCATGCTCTCTTTTTGGCAGCGAGGATGACAGCTCCTCCCTGTTGTTGCCACGGCCACCGTTGCCGCTGTTGCCATGGTGTGGAGTCGCTCTATTAAGCTGCATTCGATTGGCGGAGAGCGTGGTGCCCATTAGACAAACGATAGCGCCCTGCGGGCCGGGGTAAAATAGCGACTCGTGCGTCTCAGGGGCCCATCCTCATTACGGCTGGTACGCTTCTTCTGGAAAACTCCATGGTTTCTTTACAACGGTCAGCAAAAGTACCACCGCATTACAAATGAAGACATGACCCGCAACAATGCCCGATCCGCACACTGAATTTCAATGACGCAGGTGCACGCAAGGGCATTGCAGGTCCGGGTTCGTTTTCAATGCGCTGTTTTTTGTTTTGTGGTTAATGGTCAAGTCTGACTCTGGACACTCACCTTTCAGAGTATATCTGATTGAGAACGTTGCCACTTTGTGTCACTGCATTATGCTTTGAACGATCGGCGACCAATTTGTGAATTGAAACAATTTTACAAGCTTTTCACAGCAATCTGAAAATACATTTTCAGGAGCTCATAGGCTAACAACAGTCATTTTGGACCAACTATAACAGGACACAGGGATAATTCCTAATGTTCTTTTTTGGTCTATACAATCTGAAGTATTAATTTTCTTTAATGGAACTAACAGTGACTTTCACACTACTGAGATTCAGTGTTAGAGCATCTGAACGTTATTGTCAGAACTAAATTTAACTCGATTTTTTCATTTTGGACGGTTAACAAGGAGTCTGGTTGTATTTTACATATTAAACTCTAGAATTAAAGTTATAATTTAGTGTAATCACTGATGTTGTGAAAACCATTGAAAAAAGTATTTTCTTCAAAAAATTTGAGACATTCTTTCATGGGTTCTGAAAACTTTTTATTTTTGTAAGGCATGCAGTCAAATAAAATTGACATTATATACAATTATTGACTATAAAAAATGTATTTAAATACAAAGTGTATTTGGTTGCAATGTTGCTTTGTAAACCTAAGATCATACACTTTTATCTTTACAGCAGGGCAATTCCAGCAGTGTGGATGTGATATTTTGGCAAAATGAAATATAGATGATTAGAGAATACCAATATACTGCATCATCTGTTTAGATTTTACAGAACACCTGGTGATAGAGTCCAGACATCTGCAAAATATTAGTCTAAGCAGGAGTTTTCTATTTTAAAAAGAAAAAAATGAACGTTTTATGAATGTGACAAAAAAGGATGCATGTTTCTGAGAGACGTCATACTTTTTAGGATTTCTGTGAATTAAAATGTACAAACCTGAAGCAATAATAGCCAACAAATGGAGAAGGCATGACTCTTTATAGAGTATAAAATAGGGATGCACCGATATTTACATTTTGGCCGATAACCGATAATTCTTGAGCCTTGTAAGCCGAAAACCGATATATTGTCCGATATACAGAATCTAAATATTGTCACATTTTCTGAACTGACTTTTTTTCACTGAAAAGTGAGCCTACTTTACACCAATTAAAGATTCTTTAACTTTCAAACTTTTCAGGTACAATATTTATTTAAAAATCAATGTTTTTTGATCAATGGTTTTTCCAGAGCATCCCAAAAAGGTGTTCTCAATAGCGACAAGTCTAATGGGTCTCAAGAAAGAAAGCATTCAGACAGCAGTCGGCTTTAAACAATAAGCTTTTGTTCCTATAATTAACACATAAATAAATATCACAAATGTTTTGCTAATAGAAGTAAGTGAATGATCATGATAGAAATACAGTACTGCACTGGATTTAAACTGTGAGCAGCATGCAGCGTTCATATATCGGCCAATTTTTTTCTATCTCAGCCGATACCGATAACATTAAATATCACCATTTATCAACCGATACAGATAATTTATTGTGCATCCCTAGTATAAAATAATTATATAATTAATCACTTACGTGACTATAGAAAACCATGCCTTAAAAATACAAAATCATGCTTTAAACTTTAAAAGAGACCTCACATTGGCATTTAAACCCCCCAAAATTGACATCTGACCTATCAATAAGGTGAAAACCTTGATTTTTTTAAAGTATTTTTTTTGCCTTTTTAATATCATAGGACAGTGGAGAGTATACAGGAAGTCTTTGGATATAGAGACAAGGTAGAGGTCCCGGCAAATGATGCTCGAGAGGGCAATCACAGTCGTGTCGAGCCGCAAGTGCACATGTAGGCGCACTAACCAAAGGGCTATCGGTGCCGACAAACCTTGATTTTTTCCATTTAGATGTTGACATTTGCGTGGAATTGCCCATTAGTTCTACATATAATTATGATTTATCTTTCAATTTTTTTATGTAATATCCAGTTCTATACAAGCATTCATGTTGCTTTCTGCTTGCTTGTGGCAAAATGGTGTGTGCCCGTGCAGTTAATTATTAAACAGGCCAGTTTCAGCTGTCTTCATTTGCCAATAATTAACTGCGCTCCTCTATATAAACACATAAAGCTCTCATGCAGTCACTTCACCAGTGTCTTTATTGTTGCATGGGCTCTACTTGTCATAGGAAATTAGCTCACTATTACATCTCTTTTTAACTAGTCTTTTAGGCTTTAGCCCAATACCTGGCGAACACAATTACATAATAGTTGTTGACGAAATCATCCTTAAGAGGCATCCACATCCTCCTGAAACCTGTCTAAAGTAGATTTGATCAAATGTGTGTCTGTTTATACTTAAGTCAATACTGTCTGAAGAATCTGCAAGAGTCACAAGAACAACAAGGAACGAAAGTTATCATATCTGCATTTTTCAGCCCTATTCCAATCTTTTGTTTTGAACTTACTCCAGTATGATAAGAAATGGCCATTGTCAATCGTTGACACAACAATCTGTCATCCACACCTCAAGAACACCTCAAATCCAACTGTGACTTTCAGAATAACCCTCAGATATTCAAATGAGTCTCCTTCACCTCCATCTTCAATATATAAAGTAGCCAACACTGGTACCCCATTTATTGAGAACCTTGACACAATCTACTGGCCGACAGCTCTGTTCTCCACAACTGACCTCACTTGAGTCTTACCAGATGAAAACTACTGGCTCCTCTCCGTTTCAGGTCAACATCTTTTCAGCGCTGCATTAAGCCAACTGTTGAGGTTTCTCACTGAAAACAATCTGCTTGACCTCCATTAATCAGGCTTCAGACCTGACCACTCAGACTGAAGTACTTAGTCCAGCCAGAATGTCCTCACTTAACACCACACTCTGTTCTTTTAGGTCTGCCTGCTACATTTGTCACTCTCAACAGCACATATCTGAATCTCCAAATTGGCTCAAATTCTCTCTTCTGTTGTGTTGTTATGATTTTAATCTTTTTATTGGTATGTACTTATCCTGCTTTCGATTGACCATCATCTCAGGTTTACCTCAATTTGGCATCATTCAGGTGGGAAAACTGCCATGGTCTTCATATGTCAGGAGTCACGCTTGCCTTGTTTAAAATACATTTTATAAACATGAAACCGTCATACTGTGTCATTTCTCCTTTACATGTAACTCTTTACTCTTTTGTTATCAGCTACGGTCTCAACACGCGACTCAATTTATCTTAAAAGACAACAGTGTTGAATTCAGTAGTGTCCAGAAGTGATGTCTAGAGCACAATTTTGGCACAATGCTAGCTTTTAATGCAAGAAAATGGATTGCTTGATTGGCTAACACTTTCAAATGAGGTTTATGGTAAAAAGACATGCTAGATTTTGGTAGGTGAATTTATTTGACAACATTCTTTGGCAAAAAAAGGCAAACTACAGCATATCTGAGATGATGGGTTTTATTCTTACATTTGCAAATATGCCTACGGATAAAAAAAGCATACATTGACTTCAGTTGTATCAGATATTAATATCTCATTAAGACTCTTGCTTTTGGAGTGTTAACTGAAGCTCATACACAAATACACGACAAGCATAATGATATGTTTGAATAAAGGGCAAAGACTAATCATTTTCAAAGTTAAGCATCACTTTTTGTCATTAATATACATTATTTGCACCTATTTGTTCTAGTATTTTTCTTGGGAATTAAACTGTAGATATTCGATCAGACTATGATGTAAAATCCATTTTGTGCAGTGTATTATACAATAAACTTTCTCTTTGTGCGCTTTAAAGTCTCTGTTTGTTTGTCCAGATGTGTTCAGAAGTGTGCCGTTCTGCACTTAGTAACAGATACCTGGACAACTGTGGAGACTGAACTTCTCCTACGTGCCTTTATTTATTCATTCGCTCCAGGCGGACCCCGCTGTGCTGTTCTCTGATGCTTTGTGTGTTTGAGGCGTCGAGGTCTTTTATGACAGAAATGAGGAAAATCATACCACACCCCTTCCCTATAGCCTGAAGCTCTAATAAAAGGCCTCTGATTGCTTCCTCTTTCCTCAGGAGAGACAAAGAGCGAGATAGACTGTAAAACTGCGCAGACATAAAAGCGAGTCTAAGAGAAACAGCGAGAGAAAGAGTCTGAAGTATGCGAGCGGCCGCGGCGCCTGGCGTAGCGTTAGCTGCTAACAATGAGCCATCTCCTGTGAGTTTTATTAAATCAGCGTGAGATTGACACCTGAATATGTTTTCATCCTCAAGATGTGCACAAAGCAGGCGGTGCTTCAGGCTTCACTGGATTCCTCATTAGTACTCGCAATGAACTTCCAAAGGCAGCTCCGCAATATATCAATGTCCACATTTCAATAGAAGAAGAGGAGCTAACGCAACTATAGAAAAGGGACGGAAAACTCAGAGCAGACTGAACCCAATGTCCTGCAAATTTTCACTCCAGTTCATTGTGGCACTGTTGCGGATGTCTTACCACTTTTGTGTGTGTGTCCCTTTATAGATTTCACAGCTGCAACAAAATGAAAATTTAGAAAATTAGCATTAGCCGTATCGCTACCAACAGGACTTTATATGATAAGCAAAAATGTCTAAAAAAACATTTTGGCAAATGGCAAATAACATAACTACATAGTGGCATGCGGTGGATTATTCTAGTATTATTCTAATACTAGATATTATGAAAACAAAAACAGCAGGTATTGTATATCTAATAACAAGTGACCATTTAGCTCGTGACCCCTCAGGCACAATAGATGTATGACACTCCCAGCTATCGATATATATTTTGCACATGTATTTTTCTATCCCTCTGACATTTTGCTACACCGAGCCATATGGTGACATATGTCAATGCCGCTGTGTCCTAGGCATTACAGATTGTGCAAAGCGGTCAAATTTACATGATGTCACCCCAGATGTCGATCACATGTAGCTTATGTGCCCTCAGTGTCAGGGGAAGTCCCCCCAGCTCTGAGGGAGACGAGCGTCCATCCGCATCTGGTAAATAGACACGCTATGAGGTTTCTGAGGCAGAATGAAGATTACTCTAATAAGGAATGTGTTTCAGTTTATACGTTTAAAAGGGGGGATTCTGCATTCAGGTTTATAAGGCAAGAACCACTAACAGCTCATCTTCATAGCCTTCGTGGTCAGTTTCACTGATTACTGTTTTTCTATGTTTTTCAGTTTTTGAAATGGAAGCCAGGTTTCTGAAGTGTTGTGCTCAACAAAAAACATGCCAATTTCTTACTAAGCTTCATTGATTCAAATATCTGATTAGTGAAAGTTATCTAAAGTTTTTAGTCTTGTTTTATGAAAGAGTAAAAAAACCTTACATTTCCTATTTGGACTTAAGAATTTTCCGATATTTCTACTAGAAATTCTACCACTAATTTGAGCCTGGTCAGTACCTGGATGGGAGACCTCCTTTCTGTTGGAAGAGGTGTTAGTGAGACCAGCAGGGGGTGCTCACCCTGTGGTCTGTATGGGTCATAATGCCCCAGAATAGTGACAGGGACACTACTGTAAAAAAGGACCTTCCTTCGGATGAGACGTTAAACCGAGATCCTGACTCTCTGTGGTCATTAAAAATCCCAGGATGTACTTTGTAGGGGTGTAACCCCGGCATCCTGGCCAAATTTGCCCATTCGCCTCTATACATCATGGCCTCCTGATCATCCCCATATGTATTAATTGACTTCGTAACTCTGTCTCCTCTCCACCGATAAATTGATGTATTGGGCGTACTGGCGCAATATGGCTTCCATTGCATCATCCAGGTGGATGCTGCACATTGGTGGTGGTTAAGGAGATTCCCTTCTTCCAAAGCACATTGAATTCCCAGAAAAGCCTATGTAATGAAATGAATTGTAGTAAAATGTCAGAAGTGCATAGTAGAAATACATTTTCTGTGTGTTAAATAAGGCGGGGAGCTTGTACCTCCTCAAAATATATACAAGAAAAAATAAATGCCAAAAATATAGCAAGAGATAATAGCATAAATAAGACAACCCAACTGATTAACAGTGGTGCCTATTTCATAAACGGTAACATGATGTTAAATCGTACATGATGTTCAAGTCTTGAACTTTCAAATAAACAATGATTTTGCAGTTGACTAAAATGTACAAACCCTTATTTCAGCCAAGCACATGCAACTGCTATGGAATACAAACAGTGACCTTTTCTTTGACGCCAAGTATGACCTTATATAACTGAACTACAGGCAAGAATATATCTCATCTATTAGATTCTACTTCCTCTTTCAGTGCTCCATGTGTTTGGCTTGGGTTTCTTTCATTACTTCACAGTAGTCTTGATATGCGGCTGAGGCCATGAATGTCGTCAGTAAGATGCGGCTCTAATTTAATTTAAAATAGGGAGATATTTCCTGCAGTACGTTTTTCCATTAGGAGCAACCTGCTAAGTATTTTGCTAAGTAACTCTTGATAGATCATTTGAGGAGGACCGAACATGTGGTCGGATGACAGTGTGACTAAACACTTAAGCAATGTTTTTAATAGTGTATGTCAGTCATGTCAACATTTTAAGTTAATTGCAAACTGCGACCAAAATACTCTCGCATGAGGAGATAGCGGAGCAAAATCTGTTTGTCATTTATCAAATCTCGATGCTTTTCCTTTCTTGTTTTTTTGCACTGTTGATGTGGAATTTGTTTGATGTTAAAATGCTTTCTCTTATCAGAGCTTAATGTAGATAGACTACCGTTTACGTCATTTAAAGGTTGATTCCAACAAAGTATCACTGTGTAACTCTGACACTATCAAAGCATAGGCTGTTTGTTTGGGCATCTTGACCCAAAACATTTCTTTGACTAGTAACTAATGAAAGCAGTTGGGGCGGAGCTATATTTTTGTCCTGCAAATAGGAGATAATGGAAGCATTTGAAAATTTGTTGAAAATATGTGATGTTTGCACACACAAGTCCAGATTTGTGTCATATGCAAGATCAATTGCTGATGCTTTTGAAGCCCCCGGTTTTCCCGTCCTCCTTCACTTTATCTGCAACGCCTCCTCCTCTTCCTGTCTTCTCTCTGCAAGAGTTGTTGATGGATT
This sequence comes from Triplophysa dalaica, assembly GCF_015846415.1. Taxonomy (NCBI): domain Eukaryota; kingdom Metazoa; phylum Chordata; class Actinopteri; order Cypriniformes; family Nemacheilidae; genus Triplophysa; species Triplophysa dalaica. Next base: position 1,245,902 of record NC_079566.1, on the reverse strand, counting down.
AGCAACACACTCTGTCCTCTTATCACCCCATGTGAGGAGGCAGAGCGGCACTCTGCCAAATGCGCTCCACCCCACAGCATCTTTAACCTTTACTCTGACCCTATCTCATTACCCTCTCTTAGATTAGACGGCATATATATGTCTAATCCTTGTATACATTGTCTTCTTTAGTGTATATATCCTCAGCTGACCTCTCTTGATGTGCTGTTACTGTGTGTAGATAACAAGCGCCGCTCTCTCTGTTTGCATTCATGTGAGACAGTCTCTTAGTATGCAGTCATTTGACCTGAGGAGGAACAGCCGTGTGGTCTGACTGTGACTAACTTGCATGAGTGATCTTGTTTTGCTAATTTATGACACTGTTAAAGCTAGTGTTAATGCACACAGATCAAGAAAGTGTTTAAAGTTTGTGTTTTGAGTCACGCTATAAAATGTTGTATACTTGTCACAATACTTTTCTAGTGTGCATGAAAGTCATCCATGAGTAAGTACAATGCAATAATACATTTTTGGCTGTCCCGCTCGATTGTGTCATGCAGTAACCTTGAACGTACAGTTCAATAAAACACGACTAGGTGGATTCCTTCCTGGAGCGCAATCGTTACCGATTAAAACCTGCTGTGCTCACACAAAGATATCGTACGGCTTTAGAATATTCAATCTTGTTTTGCTAATTTATGACACCGTTAAAGCCAGTGTTTATGCACACAGTGCAAGAAAGAATGCACCAGGTACAGCTTTCCTGTAGCTCAGTGGTAAGAGCATTGCATTAACTACGCAGGTTGTGGGTTCAATCCCAGGAGATTGCAAATACCTATGAAAAATGTCTCGGGTAAAGCAATGTAATTAGCTTTGGATAAAGGCGTCTGCCAAATGCCTAAATGTAAGAAGTGTGTTGATTATTTGTGTTTTGAGTCACGCTATAAAGTCACAATACTTTTCTAGTGTGCATGATAGTCGCCATGAGTAAGTACAATGCAAAAATACTAAGAAATTCATTTTGCATTGAAGTAATCAAGACGACTATCATGCACACTAGAAAAGAATTGTGACAAGTATGTGACTTTTTATAGCGTGACTCAAAACACAAATGGTTGACACACTTGTTTAATACTACAAACGTCTACAAATAATTGAATCAAGATTCCAAGGTTATTTAGTTTACTAAAAGTACAACTTCGAAAACGTTTCTGTTCATTAAAATCTGAATAAAATATTGGCATAAAAATGACTGGAAAAACTTGGATCTAATGGAAAATTTATGTTGCCTCAGAAATAAACTGAAATAAGTTTAAAGCACTAAAATCATAAATCAACAAATAAAAATGAATTAATCCTACATAGAAACAAAAAATACAAATAATAAAATGACATAAGTATAAAAATGGCTAGCAATTAACTATAATTAACATAAAATTGAAAAGCTAAAATAAAAGCTAATTTAAAATATGAAAATAAGCATGCCTAGATAAACCAAACTTGTCTCTGTACACTGTAGTAGGCTTTGTGAGACATGTTTTTATGGCTTTTGTGCTTTTTGTTTTCCTAATGTTTGACCTAGTTGCTTCCATTGTTTACCAAACTTGTAGGTTGCTTTGGATAAAAGCGTCTGCTAAATGATTAAATGTAAATGTAAAAACAAAACGATAAGAACTCTTAAAGATGAATTTACTAAGTAAACAAAACTACTTATTTTAACGAGGAAAAAACTAAATTTAGTCAATTTATGCTAAAAACCATTAAAAGAAATACTGAAAGAAAAACAAGAGAAATATACACTTAAATGCTTTGAGGTCACTGCAGTGGAAAGCTACAGTATTTTTTTCAAATAAAAAAATAATTCATATTATCCACTGAAGTGGGGGGGGCACGGTGGCTTAGTGGTTAGCACGTTCGCCTCACACCTCCAGGGTTGGAGGTTCGATTCCCGCTTCCGACTTGTGTGTGTGGAGTTTGCATGTTCTCCCCGTGCCTCAGGGGTTTCCTCCGGGTACTCCGGTTTTCTCCCCTGGTCCAAAGACATGCATGGTAGGTTGATTGGCATCTCTGGAAAAATTGTCCGTAGGGTGTGAGTGCGTGAGTGAATGAGTGAGTGTGTGTGCCCTGCGATGGGTTGGCACTCCATCCAGGGTGTATCCTGCCTTGATGCCCAAAGACTCCTGAGATAGGCGCAGGCTCCCCGTGACCCGAGGTAGTTCGGATAAGCGGTAGAAAATGGATGGATGGATCCACTGAAGTGGACATCTCAAAAAATGTTTCTTGCTCAATTAGCAAGACTTTTTATAAAAGCAAATTTTGGGCTTTTTTTTTTAAACGCAATTGAATCTTGTTTAAGAATTATTAAACATTTGTACTGGAAAACAACACAAACATATTCATTTTCTGTAGTGTAGTCGACCAGTGATTTGATCAAAACGAAAGAAAGCAGACCAGAGCAACGGCCAACCAAATTATTACCATGGGCAAGAGTGAAAAGGAAGGTGAAGCAGCAAACTGAAAGTAGGTGCCAAAATATAAAGAAAAAATTCAAATGCTGCCCATGTGTCATCCATATTTTTGTTAAATTTATAGCCCAGTGTATTGTGTGTATACAGGCCGGGATATAATTCGCACTGCAAGCAATTACGACAGAACAATCAATTTGAATGGATGACCACATAAGGATGACAGATGTGAAGCAGACCTTCTATCAGTCTGGGAATAACAAAGAGATTGAACTGAACTCCACCAGGGAGTTTTCTTCTACAAGGATAGATAAGAGTGCATTGTATGAGTTGAGTTTTGCTCTGAGAGTAAGCACTTTGTCATTCCCACTGGGCTCAATGTGACCTGGCTGTATCCTCTACCTCCTTTGGATTTGAAAAAAAACATTTTTTGCTGTAGAGGTACCGTCTGCCTCCCCTTTAAAGTGCCTCTGCCAGACTTCTTCTGTGCTTAATTATGCATGCAGGGGATACCCATATATCCAAACTATACACAAAAAAACACTCCCTCTTGCCTTCTGTAGAGAATAACTGGCCAGAAAGAATAACACTGGATTAGCAAAGGGAAAATCCACCCTCTTTTCCTTCTTTCATGGGGAGCAGGGGTGGCCTCATTCACTGGAGCTAATCCCTGCCTCGTGATGTGGAAGAACGCGCCAGACGAAGTGGCACATGTCTAGGGCACAGGCGGCCTCTACCCAGCCAGTCCTGTCTGATAGTGGGAGCCAAGAGATGAGTCATCCTCCGATAGTGTGAGGACACAAGGTTTGGAGACAACAGAGATCTGAAAGACATAATGAGTATCCACAAGCAATCTGCCCGCTACTCTGTAGATATAGTCTACTTACAGAGTGATATTACTTGTTTTCTGTTTAAATAAGAAAGGTCTTTCTCTGCATGGAATCTTGCATTTTGAACTAATGTTAAAGGTCAAACTTTATGAAGGCTTGAATGAAACATGTTAGTACCCTAGATGACCCTATCCCTACCTTTGGCATAAGAATACCAGGATATTAATATCAGAGCTTGATCAGTTTTGGACAATTTACCTATAATCCAATGGCCCATTTTACAAGCAACCCGGAGTTTGCTTCACCACAAGAGCTTTTCTCAAACTGCAGCCAATTTGAGCACTGTCCGATCTGGACCTGTTGGTGCAATTAAACCCGCAGTTAAGCCCATCTGATGCTAAGATCTGTTTTAACATGTGAATTGAGGTTCAAACGTACCCCGCTGTATCTCTGAATGGCTAAAATCCACCACCAATTTTAACCAGATAAAGGGATTAGATTAACAAATCTGGGTTTTCAGGCGTGAGTGTAATCTCTTTGAGATTATTCCTTCATTGTTGCTGACTTCTAAACGACCCAGGCAAAGAGTCACACAAGTAAGGTAAGAGAGAACGAAAGAATTGTGGAGTTGAAATTAAACATCCAATCTTTCCTAGGGCGGCTCAGAGATCATAGAATACGGTATGGGCACAGAAAGGTAATTTGTCAGATTAGTGAGTTCCCCATGGTAAATAGCAAGGCTATGCCTGAGGCCTTTCATTCACAACAATGGGGAAAGCAGAATGACAAACAAGATGGACATCACCCTTGTTGTCCGAACCCTGGACAATGCTGTGATTGTCGCCTCTATCTCAGGGGGTCCCGAGGCAGTTAATCCTTCTATCAATATTTTCTCTCTATTCATTCAATTGTTACCCCTGTACGTACCCATATGCACCCTTTCATTTACATTTTAATTAGCTAGATAAGATAGGCCTAGTGTACGCCAGGCAAGCATTGGACCATACCTTCATATTCTCCATCAAAATCTTCAATTGACGTTGGGTTTTGCTGTTTAGATGAGTGCCAGTTCTCGTCCAAACATCTTCTCCCCATTGAGAACATCAAAGGCGTTTAGGACATCCCCTGTGTCCTCTAACCTGTCTTTGCTGGAAGGTTGCCCGGACCCTTAGGGAGGTGGATTTACAGGTTTAGTCGCCTCTCAGCTTGCGATCACAGTGGACATGTCCTATCAGAATTCCGAATTCTCCCACCAACAATATTTCCCAGCATCTCCTCTGTTATTTGAAATGTATGAGGTGAAGTTTATATAAACCTGGACTCCCCTGCTGTGGGGTGCAGGGATCAGCCTCTCGTCTTTACCAAGAGCCCCTGCAGATTATTATTCAGAATGATGGGCTCGGAGCTGATATGTGGGCCATGGCTGTCACAAACTCTCAGAACAGAACCTTAGATTTATGCCCTGGGCTCAGCGTTCTGCCGATGCTCCCCCAACGCTCCTGCCTGCCCAATCACACAATTAGTCTGTGACTATGGTGGACACGGTCCCTGCTGTGTTACAGCCTGGAGGGATTTCAGAGTTTACATGCATGTATACAATACTGTGAGATTGTGTTTTCTGCTGGTTTACTTTGTGGCGAAATTACAAGGCATGTGAAAGTGGATACATAGTTCTGAATCGGTGTCTATACATAAAGCTTTAATCAAATTGTAGACAAAAGCGTTTTTTTAACATTGATAAAGCCCAACCCGTCAGCATGTGCCCTGTAGGTATTTCACACCATGTAGCTATTCTTCTTTACAACATCTTACTGTGAGATAATGAGGCCCTACAATTCTGTACTTAATACCTGTGGCTCTTAAAAGATTATTTAATCTGGAATACATTGAGAAAGACATTGCAGTATGATCTATGGATGCAGTTCGAGTTGACTTGAATGGATCTTCATGGAGTTTTAGCAGCAGGTAGATACCGGAAGCTCATAACATCCCTCTTCATACTTAAGAAGAACTACGTGACAGTATGGCTTTGGTTGGTAATTATGGTCCTCCGTTCCAAAATCTTGCACACTCAACACATTTTACAACAGTATTTTAATCCTTATTAGTCCCAGTGAATTTGAATATAACAATGCCTATTTTTTCACGAAATATCACAGTGTTTATTGTAAATTGTATATCAATGTGGGTCCTCTTTTCAAAATTTGTGTACCCTCATAATCTTAAATTAAAATCTGAAAATGCACTTCCTTCCTGTATTGACTATCCATTTTAAATGATGTATGTTATACGGCTTGGGCGGAGCATCCTATAACTCCTCCCCTTCTACTGTCATTCTGCTGCCAGTTCCATTTCAAAATGCAACTGCTGTTTTTATGCATCCAATCAAATCGCAGAGAAGGACGAAAGCCACACCCACTTTTTTTTCCTCATTAGAAATTCCATTTCACTCGGAAAGGCTTCAAAATATGGAAGTAAAAACGATCGCAACTTCCGGTTCATAGTGACTTTAAAATGATCATGCTGCTTATGTGGTCAGTAACATTGGTCTGTACAGTAAGGGGCCTATGGGTGTTTTATTGTTTAGGTGATGTCATTTCACATGTTCACAGCTGGGAATTATTGAATAATGATGTCACACTGTTTTTTTTTTTGCTGACACGTCGTTTTAACTGCAGTGATAAATTTCTACCATTGAGCTGATGAATGACCTTTGTTTTACCTTTGCTATTTGTCATTTCAGCTACACCAAGTTAATGATTTTGAATTGCTTGGGGTTATACAGTAACTAATGCCATGGTGATTTATTAGGGTTCCCTCTTAAATGCTGTTATATTTTATAGGGTTCTTTAAAAAGTAGTTTTAGAAACACAAACATTTATTTACACAAAATTGTTGGCATAGTTTACCTTAGGCTTAAAAAAACACACCACAGTATGCAATCCACTCTTTGCATTTCACCTATTTACCTAATTAGAAAATGTAAAAAAAAATGTTTTAATGTAAAACACTAAGTGTCTTCAAAGGCATGATATGCCATTTTTACAGATATACAGTTGTGTTCAAAATAATTCAACCCCCAATGCTGTAAATGGTTTTAGGGAATTTAGTGTACATTTGTAATTGTATTCAGAATGAAATCCTACAAGGACTTCTTAAAGAACCATATGCAACTAAAATGACATCAATTAGTTTTGTAATACAGTAGTAAATGTTTCTTTTGTGAATTCTTCATTGACATAATTATTCAACCCCTTAAAGACTACCACTCTGAAGAACAGAGGTTCAATGAAGTGTTTTCAATCAGGTATTGAAAACACCTGTGGATATCAGGGAGCAGCAATAAAGCCTAATAAGCACCAATTAGGCAGCTTTAAAATGACTGTGATACTCAGCTCCTTCTAGACATTTACTGGTGTGGTTACAAACATGGTGAGGTCAAGAGAATGGTCCAGGAAGACAAGAGAACAGGTGATTACTCTTCACAGGAAGGGCAATGGCTATAAGAAGATTGCAAAGATGTTAAACATACCAAGAGACACCATAGGAAGTATCATTCGCGAATTCAAGGCAAAGGGCACTGTTGAAACGCTACCTGGTCGTGGCAGAAAGAAGATGCTGACTTCGGCTGCTGTGCGCTACCTGAAGCGTAGAGTGGAGAAAAGTCCCCGTGTGACTGCTGAGAACTGAGAAAAGATTTGTCAGATGTGGGTACTGAAGTTTCTGCCCAGACAATACGGCGCACCCTGCGTAATGAAGGCCTCCATGCCAGAACTCCCAGGCGCACCCCCTTGCTGTCCCCAAAGAATAAGAAGAGTCGACTGCAGTATGCCAAAAGTCATGTGGACAAACCACAGAAGTTTTGGGATAGTGTTCTGTGGACTGATGAAACAAAATTAGAACTGTTTGGGCCCATGGATCAACGCTATGTTTGGAGGAGGAAGAACAAAGCTTATATAGAAAAGAACACCTTGCCTACTGTGAAGCATGGCGGGGGGTCACTCATGCTTTGGGGCTGTTTTGCTTCTGCAGGTACTGGGAAGCTTCAGCGTGTGCAAGGTACCATGAATTCTCTTCAGTACCAGGAGATATTGGATGATAATGTGATGCAGTCCGTCACAAACCTGAGGCTTGGAAGACGTTGGACCTTTCAACAGGACAATGATCTCAAGCATACCTCCAAGTCCACTAGAGCATGGTTGCAGATTAAAGGCTGGAACATTTTGAAGTGGCCATCGCAGTCACCAGACTTAAATCCGATTGAGAACCTCTGGTGGGACTTAAAGAAAGCAGTTGCAGTGCGCAAGCCTAAGAATGTGACTGAACTGGAGGCTTTTGCCCATGATGAATGGGCGAAGATACCCGTAGATCGCTGCAAGACACTTGTGTCAAGCTATGCTTCACGTTTAAAAGCTGTTATAACTGTAAAAGGATGTTGTACTAAGTACTAAGATTGAATGTCACTTGGGGGTTGAATAAAACTGATAATGATGTGAGCTCAGAAAAGACATTTGTGGTTATTTCATTATAAATGTTATGTTATATTTGTCTGACCTACACGTGCCTCTTTGATTTAATTGTAAGCAGGATGACTGAATGATCATAATCAATGTCAAACCGACCAAAACAATCAATTTCAGTGGGGGTTGAATAATTTTGAACACAACTGTAGGTCGCACATTCAAAACAATGACAAAGGGATAGTTTGATGATGCGGTGAAGGAGTCCTCACATTTGTTGTTGTCCTCACCTACACTGCTCATGAAAATTATATATTTGCAAATCATGTTCATGAAAACATAACGAAAACATTTTATAACCATTACATTTTGATAAATTATTTTATTTCATTCTCATACATCAGCCACAAGTAATTTAATGTTTAATGTTAAATTAGTACTCATAGACTCCTGAACAAAATCTTAAGACCGGGGGAAACTTTACCAGTCTTCGCATCTCTCGCTGGTGGACCATAACCACGTTGTAAGTACTGCTTCAAAATGCCAAAACAAGAAATGGGCGCATTTAAAAATTGTCAAAAATGGACTCAATGGTGAGTAGCCCCACTGTTCTTGTTGATCACTTCAAACACTCGTGTCGGCATGCTTAATGCGATCGTTTCCAGGAGGTTGGTGGCAACGTTGCTCCGTGTGGTGAAGATGGCTTCACGAAAGACATTAACTTTCTGGAACTGACTTCCGTTTTTGCAAACGTCCCTTGCCATCCATCCCCAAACAGTTTAAATTGGACTTAGATCACGGGAACATGAAGGATACTCCAAGGGAGTGATGTTATTCTCCTGGAAGAAGTCCTTTGTAAGGCGGGCGTTGTAAACTGCAGCGTTGTCCTGTTTTCAAGACCCAGTCATTACCGCACAGACGAGGGCCTTCAGTCAAAAGGGGGTGCCCGTTGCAATATGTCCACATAGCCAGCCACCATTTTACCGCGTAATCTTGAGTACCTATAGAGTAGTATTGCATACTTTGTATCTTCAAAGAGTATTTAGTTTGATCACATTTATAAAAGATAGATACAGCTTTACAATTGTTCCTGAAAATATACCGCGCATACAGGGGGGAGGGGCAGGCTGAAACAAAGCACATGCGCATTGTCAACAAAACACAGACATCAGTTTCACTTACTGCATGCGGTTCATGTCCGTCATCTTTTAGCGCTGGGACGGCTCCATATATCAGTTTCAAAAGTGTATCGAGCACAGAAATACTGCCTAATAAGCCCAACTCGTTTTTTGACAAGTTAACCATGTTTAGCATGAGAAAACAGCACTTTTAACATTGTAAAGAAGTCAGAATGATGACATATCGTTGCACGGCCGCTTTAAACTATTTTCTTGTTGTGGCATTTTGAAGCAGTACTTATACTTGTTTCCCCCGATCTTAAGATTTTGTTCAGGAATGTATATGTCACTCTATTTGTTAAATGATGGGCATTTATGTGATCAAACGAGTGACTTACAAGACATTTGAACTCACCCGAATGTACAAAAAGGCTGACTTACTATTTGTATGTATACATCTTTTCTCTATGGGATTCACTGCTTTACCATCGTTTCTGCAGAGCAGTAAAGGGAAAGCCAAGAACATGCGATTTAATGAGTGACATTATACTGGTTAAATTGGTAAATTTCTCTGGATTTAAACATTGTTGAATACATTTTGGATAAGTTAAGTATACAAGTAAGCAAAATGTATAACATTAAACAGTTTTTTATTTGAATGCAAAACCTTACATATTTGGTCTCCAATACCATAGTATTTTAAATTTTAGTCTAAAACAAAGCACTGCCTCAGCAACATGATAACTGAAGGGTGTGACGCAGCTGAAAATGCTCCCATTAGTAGATGATCTGATACTGTG